>NW_025422072.1:6000000-6600000 GCF_011764305.1 Mustela putorius furo | reverse complement strand
AACTCCTCTCTAAATCTTATATTTTATAATTATCATTATCAATACAGACTCTTAATATAGAAACCCAAAATTTGAAAATTAAGTATGTATCATTTGATGTCTACAGCCATACCACACTGATTATGCCTGATCTTGTCTGGAGTTTACAATTAAAAAATTTTTTCTTGGCGCCTGGGTGGCTCAGTCATTAAGGGTTTGCCTTCAGCTCAAGTTGTGATCCCAGAGTCCTAGAATTGAGCTTTGCATTGGGCTCCCTTCTTGGCAGGGAGACTGCTTCTCCCTCTCCTACTCTGCATGTGCTCCCTCTCTTGCTGTGTCTCTGTCAAATAAATAAATAAAATATTATTTTTTTTCCTTAGTGGGTTTTTTAATAAGGTTCTCAAAATAGTATGCATTCATATAAATTATAAATAAGTTTTTAGTTCAACCATTTAATTTGGAAATAGTTATTATCTCTTACATCCCTCTTCTTTTTTTTTTAAAGAAATTATGTTTATAATTAAAGCGTTTTTTATTCATTAAAGAAAATATTTCTCAGCTTTTTCAATTGATTTCATTGAACTGTTGTATATTTTACAGCTTTGTGTTGTTATTAAAACAATATATTAATATCAAATCTTATGTTAAATCATAATAAACATATTGACTTATTTCCCTTCCACTGAGATTATTTGAATGTGATAATTTTTATTCAACATTTGTTGATTAAACATTTTAGATTTGGCAAGGAGAATGGGAAATTTTTTTATCACAGTGATAAGCAGTAGCAAAACATTCTCCAAAACATGAGTATTATCCTTTGCTCTGGAGCAGATGCAAAGAAATATAAAATTAGACCTTTTCTCTAAGAAGCAAGAGCATGGAAAGCTTATATTAGTAATACTAATAAGTTGAACTCACAGAAATGAATTCTACATAAAACTTTATCCTTATGCTCGAGAGTAACAAATACTGTTAAATAATGTCATCATAATATTGATAAAGAAAAATACAAGATAAATAAAAAAAATTCATACAGGGGCACCTGGGTGGCACAGTGGGTTAACGCCTCTGCCTTTGACTCAGGTCATGATCCCGGGGTCCTGGGATCAAGCCCCGCATCGGGCTCTCTGTTCAGCAGAGAGCCTGCTTCCTCCTCTCTCTCTACCTACTTGTGATCTCTGTTTGTCAAATAAATAAATAAAATCTTTAAAAAAAATTCATATAATGTTTTTCTTAATTCCACAATATTTATTGTAAGTGTATGATATGAATGGCATGCTAGGTGTTTGTGATACTTCAGTGAACAGAACAGACAAAATATTCCTGCTTGAATATTTGCCTGAAAATTATTATGATGTTCTTATAGGGACATATACATATAGTACTGACCACAAAAGAACATTAAAATACCTATTGTCTATAGGCTTTTTTGTGTAAGATGGTATGTGTGTTATAGATCATGTAATGTGGGCTCCCTTGGAGACTCTAGGGGAGAATATATTTTTTGCCTTTTCCATTTATAGAGGTGCTTCCTCATATTCCTAGACTTAGGGCTCCCTTCCTTTATTTTTAAAGTCAACACTGTGGCATAGTGCTTTAATCCTTACACTGCCTTCTTTTGTCTTCAAATCTCTCTTTCTGTCTCCTTAGATGCTTATGATACATGTAGGGCCTACCCAGATAATCCAGGACAACTATCTCATCTCAAGATATTTAATTTAATCATATTTACAAAGTCCCCATTACCATATAAAGTAGTGTTCTCAGTTTCGGGGATTAGATCCTAGATATCTTAAGTGGCCATTATTCAGTTTACTCATTGTCCATCTGTCTACCCTCTGATACTCTACTCATGAAGGTAACTCTATAGTTAACACATGAAAAAAAAATAAGCAAAACACCATGAAAAACATAGTTCTCAAATTAAATTCTTTCACATTCTTAAGTTTCATTCTATTAAGTCTATTAATTTTTTTTTTTTTTTTGGTAGTTCTTTCTAGGGGTGCCTGGGTGGCTTGGTCAGTTAAGCTTCTGACTCCTGATTTTTGCTCAGGTCATGATCTCAGGGTCATGATCTTATGATGGTGAGATCAAGCACCCTGTTGGGATCCGTGCTCAGCAGCGAGTCTCCTGGAGATTCTCTTTCTCCTTCTCTTCTGCCCCTCTCCCTTGTAGCTCATTCTCTCTCACTGTCTCAAATTAAAAATAATTTTTAAAAAATAGAAGTTTGATAGTTCTTTCTAGTGACCTACCACTACCTTATTACTGGGCTATTTTATTTGTCATCAGCTATAGCATCTGTTTTCTAAATAATCCACATGTCTCTGACCATATTCATCCCTACTTATAATACCCAGAATTAACCTTTTTAAAAATTGAACCCAACCATGTTGCTCAGCTCTTGAAAAAAACAAAACAACAACAACAAAAATACCCTATTTACTACTCCCATTCACGGAACAAAATCTAAATCTACGATTTGAAATTAAACTGTCCTCCCTACTCTGAGAACAAAACTCCAGTCTCTTTTTTAACCATTTCATATCTTTCCACAAGTATACCAAGCACTCCAAGTACAAAAATTGTCAACATTTATAAACATGTACTATAGAATAAACTTCAATACTTTGATTATTGGCAAGTTGCTATTTATTCCTCAAGACGACAGACTAAACATCATTAAGATTTTTTTTCCTTCTGTAATGTAGAAATAATGGCTACTCCATCTACTCTATCTTTGGGTCTCCACATTCATTCATATTTCTTTTATGCCATATGCGTGGTAATATTATTATTATTATTATTTAAATTATCACTCTAGGGGCACCTGGGTGGCTCAGTGGGTTAAGCCTCGTACTTCAGCTCAGGTCATTATCTCAGGGTCTTGGGATCGAGCCCTGCATCAGGCTCTCTGCTCAGCAGGAGCAGATCCTCTCTCTCTCTGCCTGCCTCTCTGTTTACTTGGGATCTCTGTCTGTCAAATAAATAAATAATCTTTTTTAAAAAAATCATCACTCTATCTCCTCGATATAAATTTGAGCATGTGGGAAATGCTGTGCCCAGATCACCTTGGAATCCCCAGAAATGAGCTTGGCAGGAAGAAGACAATCTACAAATGTAATTACTTGAATGAGTGAGGACATCAGAGGCAAATGAGAAAACTAGTGCCTGTAATAACAACATAACTGATGAACACTTCTCTCCTCAAGATACTACCATATATTAAACTAAATCTCTCCTCAGAAGTAATCATTGCTTGAACATGAAATTAATTCGTGTTTCTATTCTTACTTTTTACTCAGGTAAAGTAAAATAAATACATACAAACATATAAATATTATGTAATGATGTATAAAATATATTTTTCAGAAAGTTTTAGGTCAAGTTTTTCTTGACTGGAATATTTTCTCTTTTTCCACTGGAATTTTAAAACTACCCGGTAATAGAGTTGTTATACAAATTGTCCACTGCCTGCAAATCATAGTGATTTTATATTTTCAAAAACTATAAATAATTATGCTGCTATAACATTATTCAAAATATATTTATATGAGTTTCTTTATTCACCTATTAAATAAAGGAGTATGTTTGCAGGTATCTCTGAGTTTAAAACTTCTATATATATATTTAAATATGACCTTAATCAATCTCTTTTTTATTGAAATATATTAACATAAAGTGTTATTTTAGTTTTAAGAGTATAATTGATTGAGATAAATTTATAGAATTGTTGAGTCATTATATTGTACCTGTATATTCCTATATAATAGGTGCTTGAATATCTGTCTAATAGACATCCTGTGGGACTGTCTAAAATCTGTTATAAACACATCATAGCTAAAATGGTCTATGTCCATTTCTCTTTCATTCACTCCATTACAGATATTGTTCCCTGAGTATTTCACAACCAAATCTCTCACTCTAAAACAAAACAAAACAAAACAAAACAAAAATCTCATCTCTAAAAAAGTGTCCTGGGGAATCCCAACTAAAAGAGTTGGGAGCTGGGAAAGGTTTAGCACACGAACTGTAACATGGCCTTTTGGAGCCGAGTGGTGTGTGAGTCAGCTGACAAAGAGAACTCTGTCAGTGGTTGTCGATGTAGCACAACATGGTATAGTAATGCAAGTATTAAAGCATTATACTAGCTGGGAACAGTGTGGGGAATACTGGCAGAAAGGAATGTCATAGCAAATGTAGTATTAAGGTCCTTCAGAGGTTTAGTAGAAATAGAAATCATCAGAATAGTGGAAGCAAATGGCTCTTGCTAAGTGTCATTGATACAGTGAAAAAGAAAAAGACAAATTAGGGTGAAAAATAATACTTTTTTAAAAAGTAAGAGTGAGGAGGGGCACCTGGGGGCCCAGTGGGTTAAGCTCTGCCTTTGGCTCAGGTCATGATCTCAGGGTCCTGGGATCAAGCCCCACACTGGGCTCTTTGCTCAGCAGGGAGTCTGCTTCCCCCACCACCCTGCCCCATCTGCCTGTCTCTCTGCCTACTTGTGATCTCTGTGTGTCAAATAAATAAATAAATAATCTTTAGAAAATTACAACAACAACAACAAAAAAAAAAAAAAAAAAAAAGAGTGAGGAGACCTCTTTGGACTCTTACAAAGGGTCCAGGACTTATTTATAAGAGTGGGAGTGCCTGAATTCCCCAGCACTTACTAGGACTGAAGAATTTGCCCACTCCCTTTATTTGAAAATGACAGAGATCAATGTCTTGCAAAATAACATGTAACTGCTCTCCACTAGGATTCTAGCCTACTTAGCTATAGATGTGAAGATTATATGACAAGACTTCCAGACCATATCTTTCTTCACACACTTCCTTCCTTCTCCACACTTATAGGGGCAGTAAAAGGTATAAACAATTGTACCAGCAGTGGAGTCTCAAAGGACTGGTAGAATCTCACCTTGGCACCAGTCTCACCTTGGTACCCACAGTATGTGACCCTCCATGTCACCTAAAGCCTCCAAGCCTCCTAGTACATAAAACTGCTACAGAATGTTTCAGTGATTATGTATCTATGACTTCTTTAGGGCATCTCTCTGTATAGTAAGAACACAATATCTATTGGCTATAAATATTAACACTAGGCATTATAGATCTTACTTCTATGTCATGCTTTTATAGTCAAAGCCCACTTTCCCAGTTCACCTCTAATTTACATGCATCAAAATCAAATGAATGAGTTATTGAGAAAAATTGCTGGTTAAAAAATCTGCAGGCATTTTAATTATTAAATATATTCCATATATCAAGTATTTGATATTTAAAAAATGATAATCTATAATAAATATGGACCAGACTTTATTAATTTATATTACCCTTATATATAAATACATATGTACACATAGATAAGTGCATATAATACAAATATATGTATATAGGTATATAATATATATACATTTAGTGGTATATATAATATATATTATATATAATAAATATATATAATTTATACTGCTGTATACACACACATACATATAGTGTGTGTGTATGTGTGTGTATGTTTTGAGCCCTAGGCATACAATGATCAATAAAAGACATAAGATTACTACTCTGAGGGTCACAGTACCCTGAGGCTCACAGTCTGTTAGGAAGATAGAGAAGGGAGAAAACACAAAACACACATACACACACATGCACACACACAATGTGTGTTTATAAAATAGCCAGAGCCTATGTTATGAAGAGAAGTAACGCCTGGCATTGAGAGTGTCACAGCACATATTTAACAAAAAGAAATAATTTAGCTTGGTGGGTCATGTGATATTTTTTATCACACTTTGTGGAAAAACATTTATTTCTCTCTGTCTTAAGAGTCCCGAGGGAAAGGATTGTGTACAGCTTACCATTTTGTCTTTAATTAAGAGCACAACATTTTGAGCCTTGATTATATTTGAATGACTGTATGCACTAATTTTGTAAACCAAACTGACAGCACATAACATCAGTATTTCATGAAACATTTGTTGACTAAAAACATTGCTAAAATCTGTTCTAGGTCTTCAAGATACAAACTGTATACTGCAGAAACTAAATGATGAAAAATTATTATTTTGCAGTATTACCTGATCCTTTTGATAAATACATGCATCATTTCCCACTTTTTAAAAGGTCTTATTTATTTATCTATTTATTTGTCAGAGAGAGAGAGAGAGTGAGAGAGAGAGAGTACAAGCAGGGGGAGTGGCAGGGAGAGGAGGCAGAGGAAGAAGGCGGCTACTTACTGAGCAAGAAGTCTGATAAGGTACTCCATCCCAGGGCCCTGGGATCATGACCTGAGCCAAAGGCAGATGCTTTACTGACTGAGCCACCCAGACATCCCTATTTACCATTTAAAAAATGAGCTTTATTATCATTTCACAAGTGAAAATTATGAAATACCCTTTTTAAAATCTAAACATGGGTATGTTAAAATATGAGACAGAATAAAATATAAAGAAAAATAAGTTCTCTTTTTTTTCCTCAAAACCAAACCAAGTTTCACACAATGAAAATGTAGAAAATGGGGGCAACTGGGTGGCTCAGTTGGTTAAGCATTTGCCTTCAGCTTGGGTCATGATCTCAGGGTCCTGGGATCAAGCCCCTCATTGGGCTCCCTGCTCAGCGGAGAGTCTGCTTCTCCCTTTCTCTTGGCCTGTCTCCCCTCCTTGTGCTGTCTCTCTGAAATAAATAAATAAAACCTTAAAAATAAGAATAAAATGTAGAGAAGAAACATACATTGAGGAAAAAGAACTTAGCATTTAATTCCATCATCAGTTTACATATATGAGCTTTTTAAGAATTCATAAAAATTCATAAGCACATTATCAAAATATTTAAGTTCCAAAAAACACTTACTTAGATTTAAAAAAATACCCTTAAGGAGCAGCCAGAGACATTGATTCAAAAATTGTACATAAAGCTTAAAGCACAAGCAATAGAAGCGATTCTGGCTAAATGAAACAAAAGAATGAAAAATACAACAAGTGATTAGGATTTATTTGAAAATTATTGGTAAACTTACATAAAGGGAGGATAAATGCCACATAATGTAAAATCCAAGGCAACTCCTATGACCGCAAAATACTCTCTTTAGCTCCTTGATCACATACCCTTCCCAATGTCCATCATTCAGCCACCCCATCCCACCTAACCCTCCTCCTCCAGTAACCCTGTTTGTTTCAGTCTCATCTATATTTGCTCTTGAACACTATCATGAAGGAGACTCATGCCCTCTAATATTTGCCTGAGTGACTCTAGAGTGACTCTACCCCAATATTCCAAATGCAATTATTTTCTATTAAAGTAAAAAATTTCTGGAAAACAAAACTGTGCTTTCTTCTCCGAACTGGGAGAACAATCTCTGAACTCTTTTTTCTTATATGATAGATATTACATTCTACTTTAAACTTCTATTATTTGTGTGAACATCACTCTTACTTTTTTCAGAATTTGCAAGCTTATTGAAGCTAGCATAATCATCTTTTTAGTCTTTGTATAACCCATAGAACAAAGAACAAGGACTTTTAATATGTAAGTCCTCTACAGACTTGTTTATTTATTTGAGAGAGAGAGAGGGAGTACAGGGTACGAAGGGCAGAGGGAGATATAGAGAGAAACCTAAGCAGACTCTGTGCTGAGTATGGAGTCTGACACAGGGCTCAACCTCAGGATCCTGAAATCATGACCTGAACCAAAACCAAGAGTCAGATGCTCAAACGACTATGCAACCGAGGCACCCCTAATGTATAAGTCTTTTAAGAATATAAATTGAATTGGGGCACCTGGGTGGCTCAGTGGGTTAAAGCCTCTGCCTTCGGCTCAGGTCATGATCCCAGGGTCCTGGGATCGAGCCCCACATTGGGCTCTCTGCTCAGCGGGGAGCCTGCTTCTCCGTCTCTCTCTCTGCCTGCCTCTCTCCCTACTTGTGATCTCTGTCTGTCAAATAAATAAATAAAATCTTAAAAAAAAAAGATTTAAAAGAATATAAATTGAATTGAATGAATTGATTTAACATATGAGGCTGATAATTTTGGGGTAAGAATACTATGTTGAGTGGACATTTTGGTGTGTGTGTGGCTTTAAAATTGCTAAAATAAATTCTAAAAGTTATTAGTCAATTTTATGTAAGAGAAAAAAATATATAGCAGGCTAAGACTTAAACTTACTGGAAAGTACAGTTTTCCAATGAATGAAAGGCAGAAGCAGTAATTTTGTCTCTCATATATTTTAGTAAAATATTCCAAGTCTCAAAATCTTTTTTATTTCTCTGAAAATGACATTTGAAATTGATTAGGTTGGTAGCTGCACATATTTTATTACCATTTAGCTCCTCAGCCTGATATCTATCTGAGAATTTCTAAGGCTGATTAAAAAAATGTATCACTATTGAATAAGACATAACAATGATAATTTTGTTTCTGACAATACCCATCGGTATTAGTTTGTGTGCAAATATCAGTTTTCCTTATTTCCCTTATAAATCAGTTTTTTAGAGTACATGACTATAAATAATGTATAATTCAGGACTCAAAACAACAATTTGTACTCACTATGAAATAATTTAAGAAACATTTCCCAAGAGGAAAGCCCTCTGGTTATTTGGAAACTTCATGTGTCTATAACATGTGAGATGGAGATATCTGTTGGGATACTCTTTTTCACTTTCAAATGTGGTTTCTTTCCTATTACATTTTAGATTTCCACATATATCATAATCATATGAATAGGTGGTCCTTAAAACAAATAGTCATTTACTGCAAACATGGTTTGGCTGTATGTTTCCATGTTGCATATAAATGAAGGGCTAACAGAATTACAGAGAACTTGTAATAAATTTTTGTAAATATATTTTGCTAGATAAGCTCCTAAAAATCCCTCCTTTTAATTTTCCTAATTCACAAATTTTATTTCAATTTTCTAAGCAAAACATAATCATTTAGTAATACTTATCTTGAAAACAAATTTCATGTCAAACAACTACCTACTTTATTGGTACTAAATACTGTATTAAGATTTGGGGGATATATGCTATCAAGACGTTTTTTTAAAGACAGATTTGATAAAACATTTAAAATTATATTTTAAGTAACCTCTATAGATAAAATAACTGCATTAAGTTCAGGTGACATTTTAAAATAAACTACTTAAAGTGAAAATAATAGTTGGCTGTCATTATATTTATTAAATGAATTCAGTAGAATGATACACATGGATATTTAAAGGTAAAGAAAAAAAACCTGACTACAAATAATTATTACTGAAAAGCAGTGACAGTGAAAGAAAGCTGTCTGCAAGTTGGACATGTTCAGTTCTATTGATTGGCTGCTTTTCAGGGATGTTTCTTGGCAGCGGTTTAAAAATCAGTATGTGATGAATACAGAGGTATGTCCAAAATGGCATGGTTTATGATTTTACAGTATTGGCCTATTTTATAAGGCAAAGCCCTAATTTTAGCATAGTCATCTTTATCAACTAGTATTTATTACATATTATGAAATCCATTTCCATTCATGTGGAGACAAAAGAGAGCTATGATTCTGTCACTAATGTGTTTCAGTGAAATTAGCCAATGTGAAATTAAAACAAGATGCAAATAAATTTTCTCATATATAAATAAAACCATATTAGTATATTAATGAACAGCATAAATCACCAAATTATGGAAAACTTGGCAGAACTGATGTAGTAGAGCTAAGTAGAGCTAAGTAGAGCTTCCTTTGAAAAAGAAGAATTACAATGACTTTCCTAATGGCACTGGATACAGTAAATCTGATTGGAAGATCTATTACACTTTGTACTATTTTTCCTTGGGTGTTTTTGCGGGGGCTAACACTTTATTATTTTTTTCTTTTTTAATATTTTTTACTGTGTTGTGTTAGTGACCATACAGTACATCATTGGTTTTTGGTGTAGTATTCCAAGATTCATTGTTTATATATAACACCCAGTGTTCCATGCAATATATGCCATCCTTAATACCTGTCACCAGACCCACCCATCCCCTGACCCTTCCTCCGTCTAAAACCCTGTTTGTTTCTCAGAATCCACAGTCTCTCATGGTTCATCTCTCCCTCTGACTTCCCCCTTTTTATTTTTCCTTCCTTCTCCTAATGTTGTCCCTGCTATTCCTTATGTTGCATAAAGTAAGTGAAACCATATGATAAATGACTTTCTCTGCTTGACTTATTTCAGCATATTCTCCTCCAGTCCCATGCTGTTGATGCAAAAGTTGGGTATTCATTCTCTCTCATGGCTGACTATTATTCTATTGTGTATATGGACCACATCTTCTTTCTCCATTCATTTGTCAAAGGGCATCTTGGCTCTTTCCACACTTTGACTATTGTGGACATTGCTGCTTTGAATTTTGATGTACATATGGCCTTTCTTTTCACTACATCTGTATCTGGGGCAAATACCCAGTAATGAAATTGCTGGATCATAGGGTAGCTCTATTTTTAATTTTTTTAGGAACCTCCAAACTGTTTTTCAAAGTGGCCCCACCAATTTGCATTTGCACCAACAGTGTAAGAGTGTTCCCCTTTCTCCACAGCCTCTCCAACATTTACACAGCCTTTCCAACATTTATTATTTCTTGCCTTGTTAATTTTTTTTAAAGATTGTATTTATTTATTTGACAGAGATTACAAGCAGTCAGAGAGGCAGGCAGAGAGAGAGAGAGAGAGGAGGAAGCTGGCCCCCTGCTGACCAGAGAACCCGATGCAGGGCTTGATCCCAGGACCCTGGAATCATGATCTGAGCTGACAGCAGAGGCTTTAACCCACTAAGCCACCCAGGTGTCCCATTGCCTTGTTAATTTTTGCCATTCTAACTGGTGTAAGGTAATATCTCAACGTGGTTTTGATTTGAATTTCTGTGATGGCTAAAGATGATGAACAATTTTTCATGAGTCTGTTAGTCATTTGTATGTCTTCTTTGGAGAAGTGTCTGTTCATGTCTTCTGCCCATTTTTTTTTACTTGATTACCCATTTTTTGGGTGCTGAGTTTGAGAAGTTCTTTACAAATCTTTAAATATCTTCTCACATTCTGTGGTTTGCCTCTTTGTTTTATTAACTGTTTTCTTTACTGTGCAGAAGCTTTTTATCTTGATGAAGTCCCAAAAGTTCATTTTCACTTTTGTTTCCTTTGCCTTTGGTGACATGTCTTGAAAGATGTTGCTGTGGCTGATATCTAAGAAGTTAATGCTTATGTTCTCCTCTAGGATTTTGATGGATTTCTGTCTCACACTGAGGTATTTCATCCATTTAGAGTTTATCTTCGTGTATGGTGTAAGAAAATGGTCGAGTTTTATTCTTCTATATATAGCTGTCCAATTTTTCTAGCACCACTTTTTGAAGAGACTGCCTTTTTCCCACTGGATACTTTTACCTGTTTGTTGAAGATTATTTGACCACAGAATTAGGGGTCCATATCTGGGCTCTCTTCTCTGTTCCATTGGTCTATGTCTGTTTTTGTGCCAGTACCACACTGTCTTGATGATCACAGCTTTGAAATCAAGCAACGTGAAGCCTTCAACCTTGTTTTTCTTTTTCAACATTTCCTTGGTATTTCAGGGTCTTTCCTGGTTCTGTACAAATTTTAGGATTGTTTCAGTACTTTGAAAAATGCCAATGGTGTTTTGATCAGGATGGCATTGAAAGTATAGATTGCTCTGGGCAGCATAGACATTTTAACAATGTTTATTCTTCCAATCCATGAGCATTGGATATTTTCCCATCTTTTCATGTCTTTTTCAATTTCTTTCATGAATGTTCTTGTAGTTCCCAAAGTATAGGTCCTCTACCTCTTTGGTTAGGTTTATTCCAAGGTATCTTATGGTTTTTGGTGCTATTATAAATGGAATCAATTCTCTAATTTCTCTTTCTGTAGCTTCATTGTTAGTGTATAAGAAAGCAATTGATTTCTGCGCATTGATTTTGTTTCCTGCCACTTTACTGAATTGCTGTATGAGTTCTAGTAATTTGGGGGTGGAGTCTTTTGGGTTTTCCACATAAAGCATCATGTCACCTGTGAAGAGAGAGAGTTTGACTTCTTCTTTGCCAATCTCAGTACATTTTATTTTGCTTTGTTGCCTAACTGCTGTTGCTAGGACTTTTAGTACTATGATGAGCAATAGTGGTCAGAGTGGGCATCCTTGTCCCTGCTATTAATTGAGAGGCTCTCAGATTTTCCCCATTAAGAATGATATTCACTGTGTGTTTTTCATAGATGGATTTTATGAAGTTGAGGAATGTTCCCTCTATCCCTATACTCTGAAGAGTTTCAATCAGGAAAGGATGCATTCAAATGCTTTTTCTTTTTTCTTTCTTTAAAGATTTCATTTATTTATTTGACAGAGAAAGATCACAAGTAGGCAGAGAGGCAAGCAGAGAGAGAGAGGGAAGCAGGCTCCCCGCCGAGCAGAGAGCCCGATGCAGGACTTGATCCCAGGACCCTGAGATCATGACCTGAGCCGAAGGCAGCGGCTCAACCCACTGAGCCACCCAGGTGCCCCTCAGATGCTTTTTCTTAAATGCTTTTCTGCATCAACTGAGAGTACCATGTGGATCTTCTCTCTACACTTATTGATTTGTTTTATCACATTGATTGATTTGCGAATGCTGAACCACCCTTGCATCCCAGGGATAAATCCCACCTGGTCATGATGGATAATCTTTTTTAATGTATTGTTGGATCTTATTAGCTAAGATCTTGTTGAGAATCTTGGCATCCATATTCATCAAGGATATTGGTCTGAAATTCTCCTTTTTGATGGGGTCTTTGGATGGTTTGGGGATCAAGGAAATGCTGGCCTCATAGAAATAGTCTGGAAGTTTTCCTGCTATTTTTTGAAATAGCTTCAGGAGAATAGGTATTATTTCTTCTTTGAATGTTTGGGAGAATTCCCCAGGGAATCCATCAGGTCCTTGACTCTTGTTTTTTGGGAAGTTTTTGATCACTGCTTCAATCTTGTTACTAGTTATTGGTCTATTCAGGTTGTCAGTTCTTCCTATTTCAGTCTTAGAAGTCTATAGGTTTCTAGGTATGCATCCATTTCTTCTAGGCTGCTTAACTTATTGGAATATAGCTGTTGATAATAATTTCTGATGATTGTTTCTATATCCTTGATGTTAGTTGTGATCTCTCCCCTTTCATTCATAATTTTATTAATTTGGGGTTTTTTTTCTTTTCTTTTGAATTAGTCTAGTCAGTGGTTTATCTACCTTATTAATTCTTTCAAAGAATAAGCTTCCAGATTCATTGATGTGTTCTACTGTATCTCTGCTTTCTAATTTATTGATCTCTGCTCTAATATTGTTCATTTACCTTCTCATGTATGGGGTAGGCTTAATGTGTTGTTGATTTTCCAGTTCTTTAAGGTGTAAAGAGAGTTTGTTTATTTGGGATTTTTTGTTTTGTTTTGTTTTATTAGTGAGGCTTGGGTGGCTATGTATTTCCCCCTTAGGACTGCCTTTGTCATATCCCATAGGTTTTGAATGAATGGGTCTTCATTCTCATTGGTATCAATGAATTGTTTAAGTTCTTTGATTTCCTGGTTGACCCAAATATTGTTGAGCAAGATGGTCTTTACTTCTGAGTATTTGAATTTCTTTCAGATTTTTTTCTTGTGATTGAATTCCCATTTGAAAGCATATGGTCTGAGAATATGCAGGGAATAATATCAATCTTTTGGTATCAGTTGAGACCTGATTTGTGAATGAGTATGTGGTCTATTCTGGAGAAAGTTTCATGCACTCTCAAGAAGAATGATTATTCTGTTGTTTTAGGGTGGAATGTTCTGTAAATATCTACGAGGTCCATCTAGTACAGTGTGTCATTCAAAGCTCTTGTTTCTTTGTTGATTTTCTGCTTAGATGATCTGTCTGTTGCTGAGAGGAGTGTTAAAATACCCTACAATTAACATATTATTATTAATATGTCTCTTTATTTTGATTAACAGTTGGCTTACATAGTTGGCTACTCCCATGTTGGGGGCATATATATTTACAACTATTAGATCTTCTTGTTGGATAATCCCTTTAAGAATGGTATAGTGTCCTGCTATATCTCTGACTACGGTCTTTAGCTTAAAATGTAATTTGTCGTATATGAGGATTGTTAGTCTAGACTTCTGCGCTCTGTTGGCAAGAAAGATGGTTCTCCATCCCTTCACTTTCAGTTTGGATGTATCTTTAGGTTAAGAATGAGTCTTTTGTATACAACATATGAATGGGCCCTGTCTTTTTATCCAATCTGCAACCCTGTGTTGCTTTATTCGTTCATGTTGAGAGTGATTATTGAAATATGTTTTTATTGTCATAATGTTGCCTGTGAGGTCCTTGTTTCTGTAAATTTTTTTTCTGTAAATTTCTCTTCTATATCACTCTTGGGGTCTTTCTTTTTTTAGAGAAACCTTTTAGTTTTTCTTATAGGTCTGGCTTAGTAGTCACATATTCTTCCAGTTTTTGCTGGTCTTAGAAGCTCTTTATCTCTCCATCCATTGTAAGTAACAACCTTGCTGGATATAGTATTCTTGGCTGCATGTTCTTCTCATTTAGTACCCTGAATATGCCTTGCCAGCCCCTTCTGGGGCTAACCCACAGGTTACTGTGGGCAGGTCTGACGTGATTCTGATATTCCCCCTCTGTATATAAGGAATCTCTTCCTCCTAGCTGCCCTTAAGATGTTTTCCCTGCTTTTAAGTTTCACAAGCTTCACTATGAAACTCCATGCCTGGGAGTCAGTCTGCCCACCTTGATTTTGGGGAGGGTGGGGGTGTCCTCTCTGTCTATAGGACACAAATGCTTGTTTCATTCAGGTGGCTAAGACTTTAAAAGAAGAGTTCATAAGAAAGAGATGCCTCTCTGGGTCTTGAGATGAAGGTTTCCCACTAGAGTTAATCTAAGATCCTCAGAGAGCATCTTTTTTAAAGGGCACCTTGACTGGCAGTACCAAATAGTAAAGAGAGTTCACTGCGGTCTGTATTTGGTATGGGTCAATTAACCCACTGAGTGAGAACATAACTCAGAATCAGAAAAGCAAATTCAAGTCAGAGCATATGCAAAGGGAGAAATCAAGGCTAAACCCATTGTGGGTGGAAGAAGATATCCAAATTTCCAGATGACACAAAAGCCTTAGGACTGACTGTGATTCTCGAATTTAGTGTGATGAGAATTACATGGAAGACTTGTTGAAGTTTTTGGGTCCCACTCCAGAGTTTCTGATTCAATAGGTCTGAGATGGGACCTGAAAATGTGCATTTCTAAAAACTTACCAAGTGATGCTTATGCAGCTGGTTCAGGAGCCACATTTTGTCTTATGGAATCTTATCATTAAAAAAAGAATAAAAATAAAAGTATGAGCAGTATATCTTACATAATTGATACAGACACCCTACCAAAACACAAACAAATAAAAAATGACAAAACACAACACAACAAAAACCCAAGTGTTGTAGGGTGAGGCAAAGGAAACAGAAAAAAATTATTTGGGAAGGATCTTAAAGATAGACGTTGGCTTCAGCTAGCAGTTTTTTCAGTTTCTAAGAGCAGCCAGATCAGAATATATACCTTGGAAGCATCTGACTATAGGTAATTGTGAGGAGAAAAAGCAAAGATAAGTTGTTGACAGTTAAGTCCTTGGGACTCCATTACACCAGTAATGGACTGAGATTTGTTATGAGGCATCAGGAAAAATAAACAACCCATGAGGACCAAGTTCGAAAAGTCACAAAATAGTTACTCTTAATATATATAATCAAAATAAAGGACTCCTTCTGTTATGAAATACAAATACATTCAATCAATAGAGTCACCTGAATAAATAATTATTTTCAAAAGTATACTATTAGGTAGATTAATTAATAAACATGGTTTACAACTTTGAAAATTCTGTAAGCCTGCAATACCTTGGGCCACAAAAAATTTTTTCAGTATATGAAATCAACAACACTGTGGGCATTACTTTGAGATGTCACCATAATAAGAGCCATACGGTCCTAAGGCATAGTACCAAACCCTGTCATTCCAAGTGATAGCATATAGTAGAAAGTCCTTCAAGTAAACTAAATGACACTTTGTTTAGTCTTCTATTGCTAAAATTAAAAAAAAATATATAGAAGACTTTCCACCTCAGAATGGGCAGTAACAGAAAATAAGCTGCAAGCTAATTCTTTCCTTCCACATAAAATATTATTAATGCTAAATTTTATTATTATTTCAACATGCTACAATAATGTGTAGTGATCATAGAGAAATGATCTTAGTTTAAATCCTACTCCATTCCATCAAGGCATTAAAAATAGTGCAGGAACATTTCAGAGTAGCCACGTTAAAGCTAGGTCATGAATAGAATATATGGCTGTTTCATGAAATAGCCTAGAAAGTGTGATAAGAACAATCATATTTTAAATTAGACTGTAGTCTCAAGATAATTTTCCAGAATGCCACAATACATATATCATATATTCCTTTATATGTCATATTTTTGTTTTACATTATTAATAACACATGAATTATTAAATGCATATTTCAATAATTAGTGGCTGAATTCATATTACAGCATGTATAATGGTAACTAAATAGTTGCTCTTATGCAGCTGTATTAATGTGTATATTTTAATGAGTCCCTAACATTTTTATATTGGAGAGTAATGTAGGTTTATGCGTAGTATATGCTTTGTTAAGTTTTATGAATTAGACAATATAAGAATATCAAAGGAAAGAGCAGATTCAAGATCATTAGCAATGTCAAACCGAATGGGAGAAAGCATTTTAAAGTATTACAAAACTAAAGATTTCTCAGTAGGCCTAAGGCTTTAATAGTTGTGAGACAGCTTCTAGTCTTCAATTTCATTAAAACATACCTGGGAAATGGTCCATTTGAGTGAGTTAAGACAAACATTCCTTGAGGCCACAATACCCTTAATTTAGAACTGGGTATCTTGAAAGAATAGGACTTTACGGGTAGGTATAGGTCTCATTGTAAAAACAAGAACACCGAGACCCAGAAAATTTAAGAGATCCAAACTTTTGTTCATAGAAATAAATAAAAAAGATTCAATGAGTGAATCGATAATTATAGAATTGCCCTAAGGTCACAAAGCCAGTGTTTCTGAAAAAAAATATCAAATCTACTGAATTTCTCCACTGCTCTCAGCTGACTCTTCAAAGCTGAATTTCTCTCTTTCTTGCAATACACTCCTTCAGCAAATAATTATTGAACATCTCTTTTAATCTGGGCAGTGTTCTAAGATCTGTAGATTCAAAGATAAATAATTAATGGATTCCCCAGAAGTTTACATGAGGAAAAAGGACAGGTAAACTCATTGAATCCGAATACAGTACTGAAGAGCATAGGAAGAACTAAACCCCAGGAAAATATTAAACTAGTCAGATTTTGTCATACATAACTCAAAGTCCTTAAATTGTCCCCCTCCTCCTTCAGAGTTAAAAGCAGTACATACTCAGTCTGTTGCTGTCTGCTTCCATACTCTCTCTGAACTCATCTGTTCTGGAGCATCTTTTCCCCTATAGCCATACTCTTCTGCATTTCTGTTTCTTACCAGAAACAAAGTACTGTTCCTTCGAGAAACTGACACATGCTGTTCCCTTCACCTTGACCAGTCTCCCCAAAATGTCCTTATGCCATACTTCCTTTTTTCCAGATCTTTCCTTCTAACTTTTCCTGATATCACCTCACAAAATTAACAATTCTTTCTATAACTATGTCCACATAGTCCTCATATTGTTCAGGAAGCTGAAGCATAGAAAGACGTCACAATTAGCCCAAAGCTACTATAAGGAGTTGAGCCACAGTTAAAATACAGAAGTTGAGCAAGAAGTTTTCCTCTTTGGCTCTGGGTTAGAAAAGAATGATAGGATTCATGATGCATCAAGGAATGCATCATGACAGACGGAGAAGAGAGTTTGCCTTGCCAGAGCTATCTTCAGATGTTACCAGTGGCAGTATCTCGAAAGGCTTAACAATAAATAAATTAAGCACCTCACTGTAGGAGAGTTACCTTTTAACGAAACAACTGCAGATTTTAGTCCATCAGCCTACAGTAATATCTGCAGTTAAACAAGGGAAACAGCAGAGGACCAGGTCAGCAGCCTTACTTCCTCTTTCTTTCCACAGGATTTACATACTTAGTGGGTGTGGTTGAAATGTAAATGTAATGATTTAGTAAGCAAAACCAATGTTCATTTTTAAGTATGTACAGTATCTTTTTCATCTTGGTCCATCCTTAAAACCAAGTATTTTAACAAACTGAATAGAAGCAGACTCAAATTACTATGGCAAAAAAATGGGAAGATAATACATTTTACTACATTGTACTCATCAATTATAATAACTTTTTAAATAAGCACAATTTTTAGATTACCAATCACATTAAAAAAATTTGTGTTTATTTACTGTACTCAAGTTATATTTTGTGTGCATGTTTTAATAATTTTACTAGTGGAGTGTATATATTTTATAAATAACACATATTTAGGAAATATATGATAAAAATTTTTTATTGATAGGAAATCAAAATCAAAGAAGTCTGGGCGGGGGGAGGAGTCAAGATAGCGGAGAAGTAGCAGGCTGAGACTAATTCAGCTAGCCGGAGATCAGCTAGATAGCTTATCTAAAGATTGCAAACACCTGAAAATCCATCGGCAGATCGAAGAGAAGAAGAACAGCAATTCTGGAAACAGAAAAACAATCACTTTCTGAAAGCATATTTTCCTGGGGTTGTTGCCACCCTTTTAGTATTTTACTTGCCCCTTCATATACTCTTATCTGGACAAAATGACAAGACGGAAAAATTCAACACAAAAAAAAGAACAAGAGGCAGTACCGAAGGCTAGGGACCTAATCAATACAGACATCGGTAATATGTCATATCTAGAGTTCAGAATGACAATTCTCAAGGTTCTAGCCGGGCTCAAAAAAGGCATGGAAGATATTAGAGAAACCCTCTCGAGAGATATAAAAGCCCTTTCTGGAGAAATAAAAGAACTAAAATCTAACCAAGTTGAAATCAAAAAAGCTATTAATGAGGTGCAAACAAAAATGGAGGCTCTCACTGCTAGGATAAATGAGGCAGAAGAAAGAATTAGTGACATAGAAGACCAAATAACAGAGAATAAAGAAGCTGAGCAAAAGAGGGACAAACAGCTACTGGACCACGAGGGGAGAATTCGAGAGATAAGTGACACCATTAGACAAAACAACATTAGAATAATTGGGATTCCAGAAGAAGAAGAAAGAGAGAGGGGAGCAGAAGGTATACTGGAGAGAATTATCGGGGAGAATTTCCCCAATATGGCAAAGGGAACAAGCATCAAAATTCAGGAGGTTCAGAGAACGCCCCTCAAAATCAATAAGAATAGGCCCACACCCCGTAACCTAATAGTAAAATTTACAAGTCTCATTGACAAAGAGGAAATCCTGAAAGCAGCCCGGGAAAAGAAGTCTGTAACATACAATGGTAAAAATATTAGATTGGCAGCTGACTTATCCACAGAGACCTGGAAAGCCAGAAAGGGCTGGCATGATATTTTCAGAGCACTAAACGAGAAAAACATGCAGCCAAGAATACTATATCCAGCTAGGCTATAATTGAAAATAGAAGGAGAGATTAAAAGCTTCCAGGACAAACAAAAACTGAAAGAATTTGCAAACACCAAACCAGCTCTACAGGAAATCTTGAAAGGGGTCCTCTAAGCAAAGAGAGAGCCTACAAGTGGTAGATCAGAAAGGAACAGAGACCATATACAGTAACAGTCACCTTACAGGCAATACAATGGCACTAAATTCATATCTCTTAATAGTTACCCTGAATGTTAATGGGCTAAATGCCCCTGTCAAAAGATACAGGGTATCAGAATGGATAAAAAAACAAAACCCATCTATATGTTGCCTCCAAGAAACTCATTTTAAGCCCGAAGACACCTCCAGATTTAAAGTGAGGGGGTGGAAAAGAATTTACCATGCTAATGGACATCAGAAGAAAGCAGGAGTGGCAATCCTTATATCAGATCAATTAGATTTTAAGCCAAAGACTATAATAAGAGATGAGGAAGGACACTATATCATACTCAAAGGGTCTATCCAACAAGAAGATTTAACAATTTTAAATATCTATGCCTCCAACGTGGGAGCAGCCAACTATATAAATCAATTAATAACAAAATCAAAGAAACACATCAACAATAATACAATAATAGTAGGGGACTTTAACACTCCCCTCACTGAAATGGACAGATCATCCAAGCAAAAGATCAACAAGGAAATAAAGGCCTTAAACGACACACTGGACCAGATGGACATCACAGATATATTCAGAACATTTCATCCCAAAGCAAGAGAATACACATTCTTCTCTAGTGCACATGGAACATTCTCCAGAATAGATCACATCCTCGGTCCTAAATCAGGACTCAACCGGTATCAAAAGATTGGGATCATTCCCTGAATATTTTCAGACCACAATGCTCTAAAGCTAGAACTCAACCACAAAAGGAAGTTTGAAAAGAACCCAAATACATGGAGACTAAACAGCATCCTTCTAAAGAATGAATGGGTCAACCGGGAAATTAAAGAAGAATTGAAAAAAATCATGGAAACAAATGATAATGAAAATACAACAGTTCAAAATCTGTGGGACACAACAAAGGCAGTCCTGAGAGTAAAATATATAGCGGTACAAGCCTTTCTCAAGAAACAAGAAAGGTCTCAGGTACACAACCTAACCCTACACCTAAAGGAGCTGGAGAAAGAAAAAGAAAGAAACCTAAGCCCAGCAGGAGAAGAGAAATCATAAAGATCAGAGCAGAAATCAATGAAATAGAAACCAAAAAAACAATAGAACAAATCAACGAAACTAGGAGCTGGTTCTTTGAAAGAATTAATAAAATTGATAAACCCCTGGCCTGACTTATCAAAAAGAAAAGAGAAAGGACCCAAATAAATAAAATCATGAATGAAAGAGGAGAGATCACAACTAAATGAAAGAAATACAAACTATTATAAGAACATACTATGAGCAACTCTACGCCAATAAATTTGACAATCTGGAAGAAATGGATGCATTCCTTGAAACATATAAACTACCACAACTGAACCAGGAAGAAATAGAAAGCCTGAACAGTCCCATAACCAGTAAGGAGATTGAAACAGCCATTAAAAATCTCCAAACAAACAAAAGCCCAGGGCCAGACGGCTTCCCGGGGGAATTCTACCAAACATTTAAAGAAGAACTAATTCATATTCTCCTGAAACTGTTCCAAAAAATAGAAATGGAAGGAAAACTTCCAAACTCATTTTATGAGGCCAGCATCACCTTGATCCCAAAACCAGACAAGGATCCCACCAAAAAAGAGAGCTATAGACCAATATCCTTTATGAACACAGATGCAAAAATACTCAACAAAATACAAGCCAATAGATTCAACAGTACATTAAAAAGATTATTCACCACGACCAAGTGGGATTTATTCCAGGGCTGCAAGGTTGGTTCAACATCCGCAAATCAGTCAATGTGATACAACACATCAATAAAAGAAAGAACACGAACCATATGATACTCTCAATAGATTCTGAAAAAGCATTTGACAAAGTACAGCATCCCTTCCTGATCAAAACTCTTCAAAGTGTAGGGATAGAGGGCACATACCTCAATATCATCAAAGCCATCTATGAAAAACCCACCGCAAATATCATTCTCAATGGAGAAATACTGAAAGCTTTTCCACTAAGGTCAGGAACACGGCAGGGATGTCCATTATCACCACTGCTATTCAACATAGTACTAGAGGTCCTAGCCTCAGCAATCAGACAACAAAAGGAAATTAAAGGCATCCAAATCGGCAAAGAAGAAGTCAAATTATCACTCTTCACAGATGATATGATACTATATGTGGAAAACCCAGAAGACTCCACTCCAAAACTGCTAGAACTTATACAGGAATTCCGTCAAGTGTCAGGATATAAAATCAATGCACAGAAATCAGTTGCATTTCTCTACACCAACAGCAAGACAGAAGAAAGAGAAATTGAGGAGACAATCCCATTTAGAATTGCACCCAAAACCATAAGATACCTAGGAATAAACCTAACCAAAGAGGCACAGAATCTAAACTCAGAAAAGTATAAAGTACTCATGAAAGAAATTGAGGAAGACACAATGAAATGGAAAAATGTTCCATGCTCCTGGATTGGAAGAATAAATATTGTGAAAATGTCTATGCTACCTAAAGCAATCTACACATTTAATGCAATTCCTATCAAAGTACCATCCATCTTTTTCAAAGAAATGGAACAAATAATTCTAAAATTTATATGGAACCAGAAAAGACATCGAATAGCCAAAGGAATATTGAAAAAGAAAGCCAAAGTTGGTGGCATCATTATTCCGGACTTCAAGCTCTATTACAAAGCTGTCATCATCAAGACAGCATGGTACTGGCACAAAAACAGACACATAGATCAATGGAACAGATTAGAGAGCCCAGAAATAGACCCTCAACTCTATGGTCAACTAATCTTCGACAAAGCAGGAAAGAATGTCCAATGGAATAAAGACAGCCTCTTCAATAAATGGTGCTGGGAAAATTGGACATCCACATGCAGAAAAATGAAATTGGACCATTTCCTTACACCACACACAAAAATAGACTTAAAATGGATGAAGGACCTCAATGTGCGAAAGGAATCCATCAAAATCCTTGAGGAGAACACAGGCAGCAACCTCTTTGACCTCAGCCGCAGCAACATCTTCCGAGGAACATCGCCAAAGGCAAGGGAAGCAAGGGCAAAAATGAACGATTGGGATTTCATCAAGATCAAAAGCTTTTGCACAGCAAAGGAAACAGTTAACAAAATCAAAAGACAACTGACAGAATGGGAGAAGATATTTGCAAACGACATATCAGATAAAGGACTATTGTCCAGAATCTATAAAGAACTTAGCAAACTCAACACCCAAAGAACAAATAATCCAATCAAGAAATGGGCAGAGGACATGAACAGACATTTCTGCAAAGAGGACATCCAGATGGCCAACAGACACATGCAAAAGTGCTCCATATCACTCGGCATCAGGGAAATACAAATCAAAACCACAATGCGATATCACCTCACACCAGTCAGAATGGCTAAAATCAACAAGTCAGGAAATGACAGATGCTGGCGAGGATGCGGAGAAAGGGGAACCCTCCTCCACTGTTGGTGGGAATGCAAGCTGGTGCAGCCACTCTGGAAAACAGCATGGAGGCTCCTCAAAATGTTGAAAATAGAACTGCCCTATGACCCAGCAATTGCACTATTGGGTATTTACCCTAAAGATACAAACGTAGTGATCCAAAGGGGCACGTGCACCCGAGTGTTTATAGCAGCAATGTCCACAATAGCCAAACTATGGAAAGAACCTAGATGTCCATCAACAGATGAATGGATCAAGAAGATGTGGTATATATACACAATGGAATACTATGCAGCCATCAAAAGAAATGAAATCTTGCCATTTGCGACAACATGGATCGAACTAGAGCGTATCATGCTTAACGAAATAAGTCAAGCAGAGAAAGACAACTATCATATGATCTCCCTGATATGAGGAAGTGGTGATGCAACATGGGGGCTTAAGTGGGTAGGAGAAGAATAAATGAAACAAGATGGGATTGGGAGGGAGACAAACCATAAGTGATTCTTAATCTCACCAAACAAACTGAGGGTTGCTGGGGGGAGGGGGTTTGGGAAAAGGGGGTGGGATTTTGGACATTGGGGAGGGTATGTGCTTTGGTGAGTGCTGTGAAGTGTGTAAACCTGGTGATTCACAGACCTGTACCCCTGGGGATAAAAATATATGTTTATAAAAAATAAAAAATTAAAAAAAAAATCAAAGAAGTCTGTAGACTGTGGGCGAAAGTTTACTCAATAGGGATAGGGATATTCATTGCTATCGAGTTCTAATGGTGATTTGCATATTATATTAATATAATGACTGACAGATTCAAACCCTATGGATGTATATAATTTAAAAATGATCTTAAAGGGTTTAACATCACTTAATTTTATTAACTATTAATAATAATTTAAATAGATATTTCATTAGAGTTGATGGCAAATGTCTTGGAAAATACTAAAGATCTACTCTATAATTTATGCAAAAATATCTAATTATTTTATTGGGTTGCATTTATACTTAATAAATTAACAAAATTTCAGTAAATCCCCCAATGAAATTATTAGTAACAATCATCTTTTAGTATGTAATTTACATGGAATCTTTATTTTTCAGCTCTCACTAAAAAGACCTAAATTTATTTGGGAAATCTTAAAAAATCCTTAAAATGCTTGCTTGTGCCAGAGAAATAGATGTCAAGAATAAATCTATTAAGAAAATAGATATCATGAATTAAATAGTTCTTATTCTATAACATTATGATCTTCATGTCAGTTTTATTTTCCTTCACATTGATATTCCGGACCTTTAAATAGATAAATTGTTCAAATTATACTTTATTCTTTGACTCACTTACAGAGTAAAACCGAATAGGAATTAGCTTTGAAAGAGGTCACCCATCGGCAAAATGTCAACAGGATTGTTATGCTGCCTAAACAGAATAATGTACAATATGAAGTAAGAGTGACTTAATTAACTGAATCTGTCTCAGCAGAGTGCACTTTTTCTCTAGTGAAGACATAAAAAAGATTCATAACTACATTATGTCAATTAATCTACCCATATTTCTGTGTGAATATAAGACATGAGGAAGTATATGAGCTATTTGTGTCAAGATAAACAGATAATAAATATATACACACTCGCTCTTACAATCCACACTGCCACCAAAAAAAAAAGAACAAAATCATTGTACTTAGATGTTTTTATTCACAAAAGATGACCCTCCCAATGCAAAATGATAAGATGAAAAAAAATGCTGTCCACAAAGTTTTAAATCATTACTTAAAACATATTCTGATGTTGTCATGAAGCCCATTTAATGATCCCTTCCCTTTTTCTTTCCTCCATACATGTTTTTATTTTTAAGATTAATTAATTCATTTATTTGAGAATGAGATAGAGTATGTGCCCATTAGCAGCAGGAGGGCAGAGAGAGAGGGAGGGAGATTATGAAGCAGGCTCTGTGCTCAGCACAGAGCCCCATGTGGGGTTTGATCTCAGAACCCTGAGATCATGACCTGAGCCAAAACGAAGAGTTGGACCATTAACCAACTGTGCCACCTAGGTGCCCCCTGCATGTTTACTGCATGAGTTTACTGTGAAATGGATATGCTGGTTTTCTGGAAGGTAAAGGACAATTTCTTCATTATTTTTTTCTAAATTTTGACCTAATTCTGGGGTAATTTCTTACTGTTTGGGCCCTTCAGTCTATAGAGTAGTCTATAGCCCCATCTTTAAATGGAGAGCTGGTGAAACAATAAAACTGAGGAAGACCAGTCTTTGGGACAAGTTTTCATTATTTTGTAGTGTTCAGATACTAGCATATTGCATACCTGGTAGAGAGTCTCAGTAAGTAGTAAATTGAACAAGCAGCAAAGTAGAGCACTGTCTAAACCATGTGGTGACTACCAACTCCAGGAATTCCTTCTATTTTACAGTCTGGCCTGGACTTACCAACTATCCTGATTCTTCAAAAGAAGATGAACATTCTGATTTTTATAAGAAATTTTTCTGATATTTAATTTTAGAAGATAATTCAAGCATAAACCATTACAGATGAATTGATGGTTGCCAAACTAAATATCTGCAAGACCAGATTCAGTCCCTGGGCCTCCAGATAAATCACTCTTGTTCTTCCTCTTCCAATCTTGAAAAAGGAACAACGACACCATTCTGAATTGATTATCCCACTGGATGACTTATCTTTTAAAGGAGGAGAAAGGTTATTGAACATTGAAAACTAAAAGGTACGTGACAATAATTTCCACAACTTCCTGAGACAGGTTGTGCTGGTTATGATGCTTTTTGTAATAAGTTTTGAAATGACTTTTAAAAATAACTCCTTCCTCCTCTTTCTAAACTGTCTATAAAAGAACACACAATAATTTTGTAATCAGATTTTAAAATATTATTAAAGAATTATTCACAGAACTTTAAAAAAAGTAGTTTAGCATTCTGTGTAGTAATCAATTAGTATACAAGAAAAACTAGACAATGGAATTATTTGAAAAACAAACAAACAAAAAAAATTAGCTAGTTATAGATTGCCAGAGAAGGTATGATTTTAATTTTGAAGCAAATATTCACTCAATCTTACTTACAGTGGATTTATAAGATGTTCTACATAGGAACGAAATCCAAACTACCTCTGTATCTAATAGTGCAGCCTGATGTCTATTTTCCTGGTGGACTTCTGAAGCAATCCAGGTTTTATTCTCATTTATCCTCCTTACTGTTCACTTCTATTATAGCAGAAGACGTTTCTGCTAGCAGAAATAAAAGTTTCTTTCCTGGCGTCTGGAAATTTTATGTTTTATATATATATGCCATATATATATGGTTTTATGTAATATATGGCATGCATATATATATATATATATATCTTATGTTTGTCTTTGACAAAGATACAATAAACTATTTTAAAATTAATGGGATCTATAATTCTTGCTCAAGATCAGGAAATGAATACAAGGGTTTTCCCTTGACATTGCATTTATTAATTTCCTATTGTAGTCTTTTACATATACATGGTGAGAATTAGTTCTCCCTTTATGGATGGGCGGATGTCGGACTGGCCCTATATAAGTTGGTCCAATAGGTGGCAATTGCACTGATGTAATCATAGGTCATCACTGAGAACAAAAGCAGATGGCCCTTAAAAACAACCTTTGCAAAAAAAAAAAAAAAAATCACCAAAAGCCTATGAAAAGGTCTTAACCTATATGAGTGTCACGACTTTGCTTAGGGCGAGAATTTCTCCTCTTTGATTTATTAATTGCATGAACAACAAGAAGTAAAAAATTATTTTGGGATCTGACTAATTAAGCTAATCAGTAAGCACCTCAGGGACTGTTGTGTGTGTTTGGTTAAATTGCTAGTATACAGGATGGGAGAGATGCCTTCCTTTATGTATTCTTGTCCATTATTATTCTCTACTCTCTTCCACAATCTAAGTGGTTCTAGAAGAATTTTATCTTCTTTTACCTAAATTAAGTCATGCTCCTTATCTAAATGAGGAGTGGAAAAGTAAACTTTTTTTTTTTTAAAGACAGGAACATCACAGTAGGCATATGTGGTGATTGATACATTAATTTCTACATAATAAGGTCTGATTGTATTAGCTGTGTTGGATAAACTATTGGGTGCCCAATTAATTTGAATTTCAGGTAAAAATTTATTATTCTTGGGCTGCCTGGGTGGCTCAGTGGGTAGGCCTCTGCCTTCGGCTCAGATCGTGATCTCAGAGTCCTGGGATCGAGTCCCGCATCAGGCTCTCTGCTAGGCAGGGAGCCTGCTTCCTCCTCTCGCTCTCTACTTGTGATCTCTACTTGTGATCTCTCTCTGTCAAATAAATAAAAATCTTTAAAAAAAATTTTTATTATTCTTTTTTTGTAAGCACGTACCATGCAATATTCAGACAAATGTATTTTTATTTGCTGGTCTGGCAGTCTTAGACTGAATTTGTATTCCAGGTTAAGTGGAGAACAAGTATTTTTTAAAGTAGATTGAGAGAATTTAGATAAAAACTGTGGAAGTCTGTCCTAACTTGCTATACATACTCCCATCCTGTCCCAATTGTCCAGCAGCCTCTTTTCAGTTTTTACTGCATATCACATTTTCCAGAATCTATCTATGTTTTATGTCACAGCTCTTCATATTCATATCATCTCTATTTTTACTAAGGCAAAGTTTTGATTTGTCTTTATTTCATGAGAGACTCTCTCTATATCAGATAACTTTTTCTAATCTATTATATTTCCTAAGATTTAGGTAAGGAAATAGTCTTGCCCATCTAGATTCCCAACTAAAACAGCGTTAAGGTATATTTTAATTTCTATTATGATAAATAACATTAAAACAAAATAGAAAGAAACAAGAAAAAGACATTATAAGTAGGTTCTGGGCTCTTATTTAAGACCATCTCATTCCAGTCCCTATCCTTCATCTAATTTTCTTCTAAAACTCTCCATATTATGTAATAAAAAATTAAACATTTGCATATAATATATAACATTTTCTACATCATATCAATTTATTTTATATACATTTATTCATCACTCACAGAAAGGAGAATGGAAAAGCAGTACAAAATAAATCCACTTTATTCAAAAGTCTTAATGACTCTGCCTTGAATTATAGAAAGACCCTTTAGAAAATGTGTGTTGTAAAGGCAATATATAAACAAATAAACAAACAAACATACTTTTAATTTACTAATACTTTGCAATGCTTTACAGACACATACAAAAACAAATAAATCATAATAACATTAACTATAGTTTGGTTTTGAATTTTAATTTGTATGAGTTATGGTATTTACTCATCCAATGGTCTCTTCTTAGAAATAATAATAAGGGCCAGATTATACTTGGGCAATGCATAATAAACTGAAAACGTTTGCACATTATATCCCTCTGGAATTGTGTAGTATCAATTTTAAATTTTGTTTTAGGTTTAGTTAAAATTCATTTTAAAAGTATGTTTAGTTTGTTTCAGAATGCCAAAATATACTACAAACTCAGAGTGAAATTTTAGTGTATTGTGGATATATTTACTCCAATTCATCACACAAAATCAAAGAAAATTTGGGTGGGCAAATGACAGAAATACATCGATAAAGCTAAATGGAGTGGTAAATTTTAAGGAAAGATTGGTCTGCTTCTTTGTCTACTAGGACATAGCAAGAGCAAACTCCCTGATGGTTCCCCACCCTGACCTATGGCTTAAGTGCAGCAACTGGTACCACTTGGGAAAAATGATCAGTGGTTCATATTCTTAGAAAAAGGTTTCAAAAGCTTTGGATTTTTTTGATGTTTGATTATCAGTATAATAGCTCATAATAATGCACAAGAAGGGAGGGGACACTTTTATGATTTTTTTTTCCTTGTTAAATTGAGTTTTTCTTTTATTAAAATAGAGATTTGGGATAAATTTTTACTTATTAAAATATACTTATAACTGGATTAAAACACAATATCTAAGGACCTTTTTCTTATTATAAAAAGTAATTTGTTCTTACATGCATTTAATAAGATCTCAAATGCCAAATTCTGAGAAATGTTATTCTTTAAAATTAAAGTTAAAATTATTTGCTGAAGAAACCTGTCTTCACTAAGTTGTTCCAGTATTTAAACTTTAATTTGTATAGATAAATTTTATGCTGTCACCTTAGGTAATTTCTGAATTGAGGTCATTCACTCCTAATCATCTGATGGATGGAAATTAGACTTCTACAATCTGTTGCAAGGCAATAAATACCAGCTCTGAGTATTGTGGAGCAGCAATTATCAATCTGCAATTTATTTCTGAGTATTTCCTCTTCGACTCCTATTACCTCATGATACTTCCACCAGCTCTCAACTTTCCCTTAATGCGTATTGCTAGAGTCTCCTTAATTTCCCATCCCACTCCAGGAGTGCTTTTTATGCTCATAACCTGTTTCTGATTCTGCCAATCTCTCACTGACCAAATATAAATATCACACCATGTTCTAAAATGCACTGAACCACAATTACACAGGGAACAATCAAAGCCCTCTACTATCCCACAGTCAGTATTAAGCAGTTGGATAAACTGATGCAAGTTTTCAAGTACTTTGAGTTCCCAGCTCTTCAGCTAAGCTTGTTTCAGTTACTGTAGCCATTAGCTTCTCACTGAATGAGTTTGCTAGGCTGAATATCCTACCAAAGAGGAAAGCTGCTGAGATTTTTTAAACTGTAAATTGTTTTCCAGTAATATATATTTTTAGTTCAGAAGTAAGTTATGCTCTAGTAACCTGCTTCTAAGCCTAGACTGGTATTCCTGTCTTTCATTGCTTTTCTTAAGTTTTGTGCAATTGTATCTAGATGCTTAAGTTTCTTTTACTGTATTTCTACTAATGAAATGACTTCACATTTCTTAACTAATATTCCCTCTACAGATCTGCTTATTTGCCAAGCTTAAGCAAGACCACTGAACAGCTGTTCTTAGCCTATGCTGGGTTGCTTATAGCATTAAGGGTCCAGTGTATCTTGTATAGAATTTGTACCTGAAACTCTCCCCAAATCTTGAGGGGAAATCTCACTGGGTAGCAATAGGTAGGCACCATACTTTCAATCTTCAAGTATCCTAAAAAACATTATGTACATGAAAATTGTATATTCTGAAAAAAATCTCTAAGACCTCATTCTGTTCAATAGCCTTTCACGAAAGTCCTCAACAATGTCCCTTAATGGGTTTGCCTGCTCTTTCCACACCAATGTCCTTTAATAGCCATTTCCTTGATGACTAGGACTTCTAAAATAGATAATCAGAACTAGCCAAGGATAGCACTTTTTCCATGAAATTTCCCCTTTAAGAGAGAAAGAAATGTTTAGCATACTATGTATCTTAATCCTAAATTTACTTTATAGAATTCTAGCTGCAAATTCTCCTCAGACCCAGGTATGCTGGACATAAGAAACTGACACTTAGGGGCGCTGGGTAGCTCAGTGGGTTAAGCCTCTGCCTTCAGCTCAAGTCATGATCTCAGGGTCCTGGGATTGAGCCCCGTATCTGGCTCTCTGCTCAGCAGTGAGCCTGCTTCCCCCTCTCTCTGCCTGCCTCTCTGCCTACTTGTGATCTCTCTCTCTGTCAAATAAATAAAATCTTAAAAAAAAAAAAAAAGAGAGAAACTGACACTTAGAATTCAGTCCCTGTCACCTGTGACAGGACCATATCCTGAATGAATCTGCTCCCAACATCTCTTAAAACATCTCTCAGTACAAGCTTCAAGTGCAGATTAGCATAGGCCGGGTGCTCAGCTCTCCAAAAAGAGGCTTACCAACAAATTATCGCCATGTCTGTTCTCTTCTCCATGCGGTCCAATGAATGTGGATAGCCGAATTTTTATGCACTATGGGTCTGTATGGGAATCTTTTGAGTAGTATTTTAAAAATGCAGAGGCTCAGACCTCACTGGCAATATACTACATCAAAATCCTCAGGTGAATCCAAAATAAGCATTTTTTTTTTAAATTTCACATTCTTTTTAAAAATTTTATTGTATTAAGTCACCATACAATACATCATTAGTTTTTGATGTAGTGTTCCAAGATTCACTGTTTACATATAACACTCAGTGCTCCATGCAATACATGCCCTGCTTAATACCCCCAGCATGCTCACCCATCCCCCCACCTGCCTCCCATCTAAAATCCTCAGTTTGTTTCTTGGAGTCCACAGTCTCTGATGGCTCATCTCCCCCATTGGATTTCCCCCAATTCACTTTTCCTTTTCCTCTCTTAATGTTCTCCATGTTATTCCTTATGTTCCACAAGTAAGTTGAACCATACAATTGACTTTCTCTTCTTGACTTAACATGTATTTCGCATGTATTTTTAGAAGCAGGTGATTGTGATGTATGGTGGAATGTCTGAAATACTGACTTGGTTTTGGGATTCTCATCCCCCCTAGTTTCATGAGTCCAGTGGACAACTGCACTCAAGCTCAGCTGCTTTCAGAGGTTCAGCATGGTCTAGGATAGAAAGAGAGTCTTAAGAGAAGCATGTGATCCACAAACCTGCCCTAACTGTTCTGTTACTGGGGAACCAAGAGAAAATGGTTTCATTTTGACAAACCTTATGTTTTTTTTTCTTTGTAAAATGTATCTTCTATGATATAGCACTGAATTATTAAAAAAAAAAAGTCCTAGAAAGGCAAACTACAGAAAAAAAAAAAAGTGGTATCTACATTTTCTGATAAGCCATTAGCTCTTGACTGTATATCTTAAAAAGTCATGGGCTCAGTAATAACACTTTAGGCCTGTATCTATGTCTATATGTTCAAATACTCATTCACATTTGTATTCATACCAACCACACTGGACTCCTTCGAGTTTTTGTTTCAAATTTTTTCAAGTACAGAGGATAAATTTTTTTGTCTCCCTCTCTTAAGCACAGCAGTTTTAAATCAGGGGAAGTGACGTGGAAGGCTGTGGGACTAGTAAGACTTAAGTGATGTTAGTTAGGTTAAAGGCCTGAAGAGAGAGGGAACAGGCCAAGGTGTTTTGCTTTGTGTCTATCAGATGCGGGTGTTTCACCAGAAATGCAGCAATCTCACAGCAAACCCTAACGGGTGGCTCGAGTCCCAGTGGCCTGAGATCATGTAAATCAAAAGTTATCAGCTGCCCTGAATCTCTGGGACCTTGGCATGTGTACAAACTCCATGGATTTCTTACTCTAGGAGAAAATAGAATTATTCCTTATTTTCTTTCTCCTTTTTCTTTCTTCCTCCTTCCCTCTCTCTTCTTCCCACCTCTCTGTCTCTTTCTCAACAATTAAATCATCGTCAGCAGCAGCAGCAGCATGCACATAACATATATTTGTTAATTACTTGGTATGTGGCAGGTACTATGTAAAACATTTTTCAGGCAGCATCTCATCTAATTTTCATAAGAACCCTGCTATTAATATGTCCATAACGAAGTTGCAATTAACATGTCCATTATTCAAATGAACTGACTGAGGCTTAGAAAGTTTAAGTAACTTGTTTACACAGCTAGTGAAGGCAAAGCTATTAATCTCAAAACCCCATCCTCTTTGGTACATGCACCCTTTTGGTTTGGAAGGATAGGCTGCAAAATTCAACCCCCCCTATAATCAAGAAGATACCACAGGCCACTCTAGTATTTGAAACCAAAGGTTTTTATCAATTTACATAAAGAGGCCACTTATCTGTGAGCTCTAATTAATATGTACATATTAGAAACAATATAGGTTCAAATATTAATTGACCTGGGCTCCAGAGCTTGATTTTGGAAAGCTCTTGATTTCTGTTTAAACTAGGATGGTTGGCAAAAGAGTAAAGAACAATGATATATTCTCTTTTCTGTGATTATGCACATGTGTGCATATATATTTGCACACATGCTGACTTCCACAAATATATATCCACTTTCTAATTCAAAATGTCTTGGAATTTCCACTACTGATAAATTCCTCACAGACAAATGAGGAGTTATATGACATATAGAACATATAGCGTTCTTTTCTAATGGCGATGAAAGATTTACTATCCTTTAACCATTGTTCAGTTAATAATCAATTGTTGAAGTCAACTTTTCTTGTGTGTGCAGGTGTGTGTGTTTCTTTTATTATCTTCTTAGAAAGAATATATAAACACAACACAATAGCTTTTATAAACATTCTTATATAGATATAGCCAATTAAAAATGACACCTATCCAAATGGCAGGAAAGATGGTTTCTAGGAGAAAACTGAAGTTATTTTGGATTGTGACTACCCACTAAATTCTCAGATATAAACAGTGAAGCCCAGAATGAAGTCTTATAGTTATATAAAGATAGCAAATAATAATATAAAAGCACAATATAATGTTTTATTGAAGTAAGTTGAAGCTTAATCTATCTCAGAAGCCTTTGAAAATAAATCCACTTATTGATGCATTTTGACTAATATTGGCAATGCAAATGGTATTCAATCAGTTCTAAATCATTTTTTTAAGATGGACTCTTTCTGCGAACTGTCCATTTTTATTAGGGTGTCTGAAAATGGAAAATTCCTCTCTCTGATCAGTTATGTTCTCACACAATATTTATGAAATTCAGTTCTGCTTGATAGATTTCTTAAAGCTCAAAATTCAACCATCTGTAAATCTCACCTCTCTGTAATGAGTCTTGGAATAAAAAAGAAGGGAAAATATGTCTGAGCTTCCAAAATAGACTTTACAAGTCCAAAGTTATTAAGCTCATGTATGTCTTTACTCAGGTGGATCAACAAATATTTTCTTAGGTTCTTTTTACTTTTATTTTGCATACCATCCTAACAGATTTGATTATCTATTTAAAAGCCATGACAGATTCAAAACAACGGATGAGAGGGGAAGAAGTGGAGTACTTCAGATACATATTAACTGTGACCAAAATTTACCATTGAGAAGAATACGTTGAATTATACAAGCCATCAAATGAATGAACTAAAATTTTATATAAGTCTTGGATTATACAAGAGAAACAATTCTATTACCTACTCCATTATAGAAACAATATAAGACTGACACCCATAATAATGAACCACTGTCATAAATGTAATGTTAAATTATTCTCAATAAATTTTTAAAGTAAGGATCTATACAATGAAAGGTAGAGATCTGGGCAACAACAACAACAACAACAACAAAAAACCAGGCAGATTTTATTATACATAAACAAAGGTAGGTTATTTAGAATAGACATGGCCAAAGGTTTTCATTTTGTTATTTAATCAATGCAATGCCTTTTTTTAAACAATGTGTTTGGTTGTTAGCTAATGTCCCAAGATGTAGCTTAAACCTTTGGCTTTGGTGAGTGTTCACCACTGAAGATGTTGAAACTAATCAAGTCAATCAAAAGACTTAACTGAACCTCTGGGATATCGTATTTAATCAGTTATTGATTATTTTTAATACTCATTTTAGATTTGAACCATTACACACAACCTGTATGAAAAACTATAATTTATGCAAAGATTTCCTGATTAATAAATGTCAACATAAAGAGAGTAGCACTTCACTAAGTTATTACAAGTGAGAAGAAAACAATATATTATTATCTCCCTCACAAAAGGATTGGGATGAAAAATTTAGATTTATTCCTTTTGTCTTAAAAATAAAAGCACCAAGGGGCGCCTGGGTGTCTCAGTGGGTTAAGCCGCTGCCTTCGGCTCAGGTCATGATTTCAGGGTCCTGGGATCAAGCCCCACATCAGGCTCTCTGTTCAGTGGGGAGCCTGCTCCCCCACCACCTGCCTCTGCCTACTTGTGATCTCTCTCTCTGTCAAATAAATAAATAAAATCTTTTAAAAAATAAAAATAAATAAAAATAAAAATAAAAGCACCAAATAAGATGGACGAACTCAATAGAGAAGATACAATGAAATACCCTCCTAAAAACTCAGGAGGATAAAACTCTAGATTTTTCAGACCACCCTTCTCTTTTAAGGTGCTAAATTGTGAGTTGTCAGTACACATGGAATGAACACCTCTGCGCTCCACCTCCAATATCACAGATGTTTACAGCTAGAAAGTGCCATCTAGATAATCAGTCCAGTGATTTTCAAAGAGAAATATACATCAAAAATCACAAGGAATTATGTTATCTAGGTACCAGACAGATCCATGTACTGAATCAGAATTTTAAGCATGTGTATTTTTAAAGTCAACTCTCTGGTAAAGAATGATTGGTACAAGTCTTTTTGATTCTAGAGTAGAAGCTGATAGTTCAACTAAAAAGTGCAATAGCAGGTACTTGTTTATGTATATTCTGGTATTTAAATAAAATGGAAAGCTAAATTTTTCTTAAATTAATAATATAGTACCATATAAAGTAGATACGAGTGACTATTCTAACAGTTCTTCATTTTATGCTTCTACTAAGTTGTTCAATGTTAAATCATTGAACAAATCCATGTCAAAGTCAGACAGTCTCCAAAAGTTCTTGCTATTCTTTTTTTTAAAAATAATTTTAAGATCTTATTTATTTGACAGAGAGAGAGAGAGCATGCACAAGCAGGAGGAGCGACAGGCAGAGGGAGAGGGGGAGAGGGACGTAGGCTCCCCGCTGAGTGAAGAGCCCGAAGGGGGCGTTAATCCTAGGACCCCAGGATCATGACCTCAGCTGAAGGCTAGGACCTTGGGAATGTGACCTCAGCTGAAGGCAGATGTTAACCAACTGAACCAACCAGGAACCCCTACTATTGTAAGTTACTCAAAGCTTTTAAGATGTTTAACCTAATCAAGTTTTTAAAATTAGTATGAAAAATTCTTTTTTTTTGAGGTTTAACATTTCAGATGATATTCTATAGAACCCATGACTTAAAAACAATATTATTATATGACACAGAATAGAGATTATATATAAGAGCTAAGACATATCAGATTTGACAAATTTTGTCATATTCTTATATAATAGAAATCACTGGAAATAAAATTTGTTACTATCATTTTTTGCTACAAAATGTTTTTTTTTCTTTTCTTTTCTCCATCAAGGAGTATTAGGCAGTCTGTGTGTTTGAAGAATTTTAGAGCTCCCAAACTCTGCCCCTAAATCAGAGTCTCTGTTAATTTCTATCAAGCGAGATTAAGCAAATCTTTATGGAGAGGAAGGGCATGAAAGAAGTGAAGGCTTCTGTATTTGGACAGAGAACAGTTGGACTAATTCCACACTGATGGAGAATTTGTAATCCTAGAGAGAGAGCAGAACCCAAGGTTTTAATGGTTCCAACTGGATATGCTGAAGGGACAACTGGGACCTCACTACTAATTAGCTAAACACCATGCACTTGAGGGATGCAGAGAAGATTCTGGGAGCCAAATTTGGTATGAAAGGATTGGAATCATTTGGCAGACTAGCCCATATTTGAAAGTAGTGTGGGGATGACAAAATGGGCATTTCAGTAACAGCCAAGATGAACTAAGGAGAAGAGGCTATTCTTTCATAATCCTGGCTTGAGCCACTCCCAGCATTTATTCTCCAATCCCAAATGGAGGAAATGGGCAACTCTCAAATGACTAACACAGATTTTTCAACCATATGGTGGTGAAGGTAAAGGAAGTTTTATTTTTACTAGAAAACACACAAATTCAGTTTGCTTTTTGCACCAGAATATTTGGCAGAAAATTTTTGTTTGTAGTATAATAGTATACATAATATGTATACATTTTAACATAGTTGTATATGAATGAAAACTTTGTCTTTTCCACACATTAGTTCTGCTGCACTAGTTTTGTTTCTTCTGCTGTTATCAAACTTAAACATTCATTATATATGTAAGATAGGAGAAAATGAAAGTAAAATGAGAAGGGAAAACACTTGAATAATTTGATCATATATTTTTAAATAACCACAAAGAAATATTCTCAAATATACCTCAGAAATTTACATGAGAAAATAAGTCTTATTCTACCCATTCTTAACATTTGTGTCTTGTTATGTGCTAAGCATTCATATTTTACTATTTTTCTCTCATTGTTTTCTTAGGTTTACTGAACCATAAAGGAGGGAAAGAAGAAAACTGGCTCACTGTTACAAAATACTTCTCATCCTGGTTTTAAAGTCTTCTGACTTTCTGCTTTTTCTCTAAACTCACATTCATGATGCTACATGTATAATAAAGAAATGCTGCAAGCATAAAAATGTTAATTGAAAGCTACATCCACACCAAGTTCAAAGAACATGCAAGCCTAATATAAGTGTCATTGCCTGGGTTTGTTTGAAAAGTTATGCTCAGGAAAACAAACAAACAAACAAAAACCAGACTGAGGGGCATCTTGGTGGCTCAGCGGGTTAAAGACTCTGCCTTGGGCTCAGGTCATGATCCCAGGACTCTGGGATCATGACCTGATCATGATGAGTCCTGGGATCGAGACCTGCACTGGGCTCTCTGCTTCCTCTTCTCTCTCTGCCTACCTTTCTGCCTACTTGTGATCTCTGTCAAATAAACAAATAAAATCTTAAAAAAAAAAAAAAAGACTGATGACTCTTACAGCCAAATGTGAGTGCCCCATAGATTGAATAAAGTCATCTTTCTGTTTATCAAAATTAACTATTTTGTAGAAGCATCACCTTCCATGTCTTTCCTTTTCTTTTACACTTCAAAGCCTTTAGCATTTCATGGTTTTTATTTTTCCAATATGTTGTAAAACAGAGCAGATACAAAACTCAAACTGGACCTTGCTTTATTGCTTATTTTAGCCAGGCTCTATTTCAAAATTATGAGTTTTAGCTCTGTTTTCTTTTTCTATTTATTATTATGTAATATATTACTTTTAAAATTACATACTACTGATTCCTATACAAAAATGTAATATTTAATATGATATTGGTATAATGGTTAACTTCAAAGGCCTGTGTGCTCAACCCCTACACATTCCAAAGGAAGGACTTTTTAACTGGGACCTGGAAGATAACCTCTGAGTATTGGAATATCCTGTCTAAAAACAGTGTCTTTGATACCTGATGACATAATATATGTATACATTGTGAAACACTTACTACAATAAGGTTAATTAACACATCCATCCCATCACATAGTCACCGTGTGTGTGTGTGTGTGTGTCTACTCTCTTAGTGGATTTCAATTACATGATGTAGTAGTATTAACTACGGTTACCACTAAGTACATTAGATCTTTGCTTGTGCCCTTTGACTAGCATCTCCCTATTTCCCCTACCCTCCACTATTTTACTCTGTTTCTGTGAGTCCCACTTTTTAAAATTCTTATTTTTCTTTACTCTTATTATCATAGTTTCTGGACACAGGAGTCAAGATTTAGGCTAATACTAGCCTAAAGTTAATTTGAATAGCTTCTAACTGGCAATTTATAAAATGAATAAATGAGAGAATACTATCCTTGGAAGTTCTATGATTTGATATGATACACTTTCTAAAGCTGCAGTCTCTAACTTCTTAAACAACTATCTTAGTATCATACGGATAAGCTATGGCAAGTTCACGTCTAGAAGGGGAATCTTATGGTTTTGGGTATGAAGCTCTTTCTACTGTAATAAATTCCTATTATTGCTGAAGTTATTGGTGAAATCATGGACTAAAATAAAGCTTATCTGCACTATGGAAACTAAATGATTTACCTGCAAGTAAAAGGAATGCTTCCTCAAGCCATACTAAAAAATAAGCCATGACCAATCTCACATAATTAGATTTAGGGGGTTTCAGTAAGGAGTTCAACTCTCTGCCAAGAACCGGGTTTCTTTTGACTCTCAGCTTTGCTGTCTTCAGGGTCATTTATCATTAGGTGGCACCTCACCTCTTCTTTGAGCTTTAAAAATGGCAACTGTAAATACATGTATAAAATCTAGTTGTTGGAAGATCTAGAAGAGGATACACCAGTGAGGAAGGCTTCCCCCAGAAAGAACACTCATCTCAGAAGCCAGCATAAAGTCATATGCCCACTCCTTCAGGAGTTCCCAAAAGTGGAATGGAGTCAGAATGACTAAGACAAAGCATCTGGTATAAATAAAGACAAAGCAACAGGGCCACTGTGCATACCTAAATTGTAGTTAGGTAACTGATGCACCCTCCATTTCTAGTCTTTCCCATCTAAATGTTAATTGTAATTCTCCATTTAGATGCCTGCCTCTTGTGGGAAAGAAACAATATGCCACAAATCAGCCTTTCACTGTAAAAACAATGCTAGTACACTGATAGTCAAAATACGTCAGTGGAAATGAGTCTGTTTTTCAAAGCAGTTTCTTCTAACTTGAACTAGTGTGGTCTTTTTGTGAAAATCAGCTTTGTTGCTAAAAGATAAACTGTAAGCCTATACTAGTAGTGCAGCATTAACCTGTGTTGTATGTCATTTATTTTCTGAAGTCAGTCAGTGAATCCACCTTCAGTAGATATTTCTTATGTCAGGCTTTCTGAAAAATGAGAAGCCTGAAGGGATCCCATTGATTTGCCAACTGTGTCACAGTCCGTTTAAGGCAGAATGGCACATGCTTGTGACAAAGGTGATGACAAATGGATATGTACTGAAGGGACAGCACCTACACAGATGAATGAAGGATATTATGGAAGCACACAACACCAGATAGAAAGCAAGATAAAATTTAAGATTATAAATATCAATGAAACACATTATGTGTGTATATACCATCCTGAATTATATAAAGGTGCATATAAAACTAATGTCATTTTGGGGCACCTGGGTGGCTCAGTTGTTAAGTGTCTGCCTTCGGCTTAGGTCATGATCCCAGGGACCTGGGACAGAGTCCTACATCCAGTTCCCTGGTCAGTGGGGAGCCTGCTTCTCTTTCTGTCCCTGCCCCTCCCCCTGCTTGTGTTCCCTCTCTCACTGTGTCTCTCTCTGTCAAATAAATAAGTCTTAAAAAAAAAGAAAAGACACGTCATTTTCTAGAATAATTTTTTGATATTTTACACAAATTCAATATTACCAAGAATTGTGAATCTAAATTGTAAATCTAAAAAATATTCTGTTTTATAATATTTACATCAACTTATATATAGTTATGAATGGAACACCTTTTTATTATTAAGTTAAAATAATATAAGTTAAACATATAAGTAAATATATATAAATAAGTAAATATATAAGTTAAAATAATATTTCTTGAGTTTCTGTTTTCTAATCTTTCTCCATATATATATATATATATATCTCAACTTGACATACACACAAATGTTAACTGTATTTGTAGGGATTAATTTATGCTATCCCACAGTAAGATAAGTTAATAATATTCATGGATACTAACGAAATGAAGATCTTTGCAGGTAGAATTGTGCTCACAGGCATTCAGGATACAATCATCAATGTCCTGTTCACACCTCAAGCCAGCAAAACCCGGATTGCATAAGCAGGAGAAGCCATTAACCACTAAGAATGAGAGAGAAGAGAAAATAATATATCTTTAATAATGATATGAGTATTGCTAATTATTCTCAAGAATGTTGCATTCAAGTAAATGCATTTCATTTTTAACCAAAATAAATGTGAATTCACAGCTCTCTACAGTATTGTCTAAATAACTGTTTTGCTCAGTTCTATTTAACTTTAAAACTTTAATTTGAAATAAAAACAATTACAATAAACATTTGGTAGCGGTTTGCAAAACAACATGACTATACCCAATTTTTTTTCTTCTCTATTTCATTTGTCAGTAAACAATACCTATGATAAACAGGTTACTTTTATATCAATTAACTTTAGAAGTTAACTCATAATTAAGATTTTGTGTGACAAGGCAGACTAAAGTGGGTAGTAATCTGAAAGTTGACATTGAGCTACTTAAGCCTTAGTTAAAAAGAGCTTTCACATTTCATCATGATCTTTTAAAACTAATAATAAGAATCTGTCCTCTATTTTATCATTAATGATTTAAAAAAAAAAAAAAGGTTTCTGAAGCATCTCAAGGAAGTGGTGACTGCATGAATTGTAGTTGGGACAGGAACAGATTTATGGCTACTTCTAGTCAGTCCCTGGGTTCTTCATTATCCCTGAGATTTACCACATAATCTACACTGTCACTCTGCCTCTGCACATGTACCTGCTATTGCTCTCACTAAATGTTGAGGTCCTGGGTAGCAACAGAATTTTTAATACACTGTGTGGTATTTAGATGGCTTCTAGGTTTCTGTAGCCATGCTTTTGGACAGTACATTCACTTGGGCTTTTAGAAAGAAAACCAGCTCAGGGACGCCTGGGTGGCTCAGTTGGTTAAGCAGCTGCCTTCGGCTCAGGTCATGATCCAGCGTCCTGGGATCAAGTCCCACATCAGGCTCCCTGCCAAGCAAGGAGCTTACTTCTCCCTCTGCCTCCGCCTGCCACTCTGTCTGCCTGTGCTTGTGCTCCCTCTCTCTCCGACATATAAATAAGTAAAATCTTAAAAAAAAAAAAAAAAGAAAGAAAGAAAACCAGCTCACAGCTGCCAAGAAGAAACAAGAAACAAGGGAGACACAAGAATGGCAGCTCCTTAGGCAGGATTTTACTATTATGTTTTACTTTTTTCATGTGGAACCCTAGTTTTTAACATCCCCGTGAATCAAAATAACTAATATACAAGTATAGTTGCAAATGATATAATGAGATAATATGGGATCAGCTGTGTTTCCTTACATGATATATATGGCATTGTGTATGTTAACAAATTAAAATCAAATGTTAGAAAACATGTAATTAAGACATTGTAGAGTATCATCAATCATGATAGTTTTAAAAATGTTCATAATTATAAATTCAAGTTTGGATACTGATACAAATTGGCAAGTAACAAAAACTACAGTCAAATTAACTTTCTATGCAGATAGAGATATTCTCTGCAAATTGATGAATTCTTCTAAAACAAAAATGACAATAGATAACTTTAAATTAGCAAAGGGTCTGAAAGACAGAGATTGGTGTTAGCAAATAAAGCTTGCATTTATTATCAAGAAATATGCTTTTTGAATGTTGGTTATTCTGGGCTAAGAAGCTAAGAATGACGCCAGGTGAGTACCTGGGGAATTAAACTGGATACCATAGGTAAAATAAATAAATGAAAAAACATAATCTGTTTAAAATTTAAAACAAAGAAACAAACAAAAAAAAGGGTTTTTTTAATCCCCCCACATCTAATTTGTTAACTACGGGCTATGTTGAAAATTATCACCATTTTATCAGGAAATACTATTTTTAAGCATATTGTCTTGTTTTGCTGTTATTTTTTTTAACCAGAAAATAAAGTTACTGTTTTAATTAGTTTTTGTTTATAAATATTTCATACTCCTGATCTGAACTGAAATTTTCATCAGATATGCCCTGCCTGAATTTGGATGTACTATTAATTTTACACTTAAATTCATAATTAACATCATTTATTAGTTGTCCTGAAACAAAGCTGATGTGATAAAACTTCATGGTGAAAATATAGATGTATTTTAATAATGTATTGCCAATGTGGTGAATAAACATATGTTTGTGATTTACAATTTCATATTTACATATTAATAATTGTTTCTAATATATAGTCATGTAATAAATAATGTTAACTTGAATTCAGGAAGTTTGGCTTCCCAAACTATCTTATATTTGAGAAAGTATTTAGAATACAATATCTTAGACTTATGCTGATATCAGTTTACATGTATGATCTAATTTTTAATAAATGTTTTGGGTCTCTGGTAGTAAAAATCTCTTGGATGGGAGGTTAAAAATATATTATGGTTAATTATATTATGAAATAGGTTAATATATCAGGTACTCAAAGTTTACATCTTCCATAATATATTATGTATGACCTCCAAAGTTTTAATAGGTAATGTTGTATTACAAGTAGCATATTTGAAAATTGTACTTTCTTACTGTATAAGGAATTATGACTTAAAGTATTTTCTTATATTTTTTTCTTTTTTCTACTATTTATTTTTTTAAAATTTTTATTTAAATTCCAGTTAGCTAACATACAGTGTAATATTAGTTTCAGGTGTACAAATTAGTGTTTCAGCACTTCCATACCTCACCTGGTACTCATCACAACTTATAAAAATCATATGCATATTATAATCACATGCATATTATATCACTTAGAATATATCAGATCTGTCCCATCCATAGCCATATGTAATCATTATTCTAGGGTTACCTAGATCTAAAAGTGTTGCTAACTATTCTCTGAGGCATACTGTTAAGACCCTTCCTTATTTTATAGTGAACATCAGAAATTGAAGAGTCATTCCCAGCATTTCCAAATACCAATGGGCTTGAGATTAGAAAAAGGATAATAATGACTTATTTCAAGGTAATTTGAGAATTTCACAAATTTAAAAACACAATTTTAAAGTAACAAAATCTGAAAAAAAAAGAAGAAAAGAGAAAAATGATCATAATGTCGGTTGAAATCAGGAGTAGAAAGCAGGTGGCCCATAACTCCAAAAAATATTTTGCTTAGTTGCCATAGTGTTAGAAAAGTTAATTCTATATTAACATCTACAAGATATTCCAGTTTGTGAGGGCCCCACTTCTCCCTGTTGTTTTAAATTTGGGCTGCTTCACACAATTTGGAAAAAATCGGTTATACTCTTTAATGACATGCATTTACAAAGCACTGGTTTAAAGAAAATAACTCAAAATTTCAGCTGAATCATCCTATTTCAAAATAAAATGACTTTTCTTCAAAATGTTCTTCCTCACAGATAATATTAACCATTTATTTATTTAGTGGAGGATCAAAAATATATTTTAAAAGTGATAAAATAAAACAAGATGGACAGTTTTTTTTTGTCAACATCCTTCTAGCTCATTCTTTTTTTCCTCTTTGCCCCATAGTGATATCCAGTTCACAGGGCTATTTCATGACCTATTTCTCCTGTGTCTCAACAAGAATTATCCATTTTAGACTTGTTCTTCCATATCAAAAACCGTGTTCTAATATTCAATATTTCTCCTTTATGTTCTTTCTCCCTTTCCTTCCTCTGATCTTTCCTTTTCTCCTGACTGTCTTATTTTTCCTCTATAAATTTAAATTTCTTCAGGAATACACATTTGATAGGAGGAAATGTGTGTGTGTGTATGTGTATGTGCATCTGTGTAATAGATTTGATAAAATAATGATTTATTTTAAATCACTGTAAGCAGTGTTTCTCCTACCTATAAGTACCTATAAGTATAAGTATTTTCAAAATCTATCATTAAAAATAAAGCAAAAAATGGCTAATTCTAACATCAGAACTTAGAAGTCAAATCTCATTAGATTTTCTCATTTGCCAACATTATACTCACAAAAATATATATGAATTCATCACATGTGGGGGTCTTTTGTGAAAATAATAGGGATTGGCTTTGACACTCATAGCAGGATAAAATCAGTAAATAATCAAGGTTGTATATTGACTCATTCCATTATTGTGTCAGAATCTACATTAGACTACTCTACAAGAATTGCTGTGACTGAGTGAACTCACTGTCATAGCAATATCCATGCAAGCAAGGGCTGGAACTGCACTCATCGACATTGATCTCACAGTGTGGACCTGCAAAGCCTTTTGCACATTGGCACTGGTACCCAAGAGGAGATATTTCCAGATGCATTTTCTTTCCAAACACAGCACCATTCTCACAAGGATCAGTAGACTCACAAGGCCCCAAATCATGGTAAGAATCTGAAAGGGAAGAATCAGAGTGTCCATGTTTATTTAATGAACAAATCCCAACTGCTGTCACTTATGGCATATGTCTGCATAAATGCATTCAACTTAGTCTCTAAGCAATGACTCATAATTTTCATCAATATTACCATTGTGATTCTCTCTCTATATATTACAATTTAAGAAAGAAATTTTATTTATGATTTCTATGCTTCATCTAACAAAGCACCAGCAGGCAGCAATGTTAAGTGACAGCATATTTAAAAATACCATTTTGTTTCTTCATACTTTATACCTCTTGTTCAACAATGTTCTCTGAAGACATTGCAATTAAAAAAGTACATTATTGATGATTGATTCTCCCTGGGTTTTTTGTCTTTGTTTCTGTTTTTCTGGTACCCTGGAGGTTGCTATCACTATAAGCTTTGCTTGATGGATTTGTTGCTATTCTCAAAACAAGTACACAGTGAAAAAGGAACATTTTAATAAGGTTTTAATCTTAAGAGTAACACCTCAGTCCAGAAACTAAGTTTTAAATTTTATTCAGGGACTGTAACTAGATAAAGCGACTGTCACTGCATAAAATATACACAAGTATTTAGAGATAAGAAATAAGATGCTTGACCCAAGGGAATACATACCGAACAAAAAGTGAAGCATAAACAGCATTAAATTGTTCAACAAAGCAAAATCATTATTCAGGTATCAGTTTTCCAGACATAGTAAAAATATTTGTATATTAGGTATTTGGCAAGTACTTAAATAATAGCATCCATTCATCAAAATATGTAGCTTATACATACAAACAGTGCCTGGCTGTATATCTCAGAGAAGAAAATAACAAATAATCATTAAGTCCTTTACTCAGATTTTCTTAGTAACTGTAGAGATGAAGGGATAATAAACAAACTGGGTTAAGAGATAAAGTTTTAAAAGTTTAGAATATTATACGCAAACAATGAGTCATGGAATACTATATCAAAAACAAATAATGAACCCTATGGTGACTAACATAACATAATAAAAAAAATAGAAGTATAGCAGTAGGTGGAAAAATTCTAAAACCTCTGGATCCCTATGATCCTCCCCTTCTTGTTGTCAAGGAAAAAAAAAAAGTAGGACAATCCTAGAAACTGCTGAAGACATCAACAGTGTATACAATGAAAGATCCAAAGTAATACAGTAAGGGTCATAAAATAAGACCAACAGAAACTGTACCAAGCTGAGGGACACTGGGATATTTCAGTGGGTTAAGTGTCTGCCTTTGGCTCAGGTCATGATCTCTAGGACCTGGGTTTGAGCCTAGTGTTGGGCTCCCTGCTAGTCAGGGAGTCTGCTTCTCCCTCCTGGTGTGCCCCTCCCCCTGCTTGTGCTCTCTCTCACTCTTTCCATCCCAAATAAATAAATAAAATCTAAAGAAAGAAAGAAAGAAAGAAAGAAAGAAAGAAAGAAAGAAACTGTACCAAGTTGAATAGATACCCAGTATCTCAGGTTTCCAAGTTCAGTAAAAGAAATAAAAATAAAAACTACTTCCAAAGAGCATAAAAACAAATTATTTCCTTCAATTAAAAAATCTATTAAGTGGCTTTTCAAGAGCTATGGTAAATAGTGTGGAGAATTAAATACACAAGGCCTCTTCCTTTGCCTAAAAACATTATGAGGCTGAAGTATATTGCAAATGGTGCCTTCCTAGATACTATTTTTATCATAAAGAAAGTATCTTCTTTGCAAAATAAGAGAAATGGCACTGAACAACATCCACCAGAAATAAAACAATGAATTATACTTAACAAAAAGTTCTCATGCATGCCCTTCTTTCTAATTACCTACTTCTAAATATTTAATTGTAAGAATAGGTATTTTGCTTTGCTAGTGAGAAGTTAATTTAGCTTGTCTCTTTCATAAATTGTTGCATGCATATAATGCATTAGATTGCTGAGCAATAATTATTACTTATATTTGAAAAGACACTCATGGTATTATTTTTTACCAGTTGATTTTTATACTTATTCACCATATAAATAATTTAATGAGCCCCTACTAGGTGTAAAGCAATGAGGTAGAAGCTGGGGTTATAAACAATGAGGGTTCACATAAGCAAATAAATCACTACAGTGTGATATAGGATAAATGTGGTCATACTAAGGGATGTTCTCATGCTCTCACGCTAAGGAATCACTGTAGCAGGAAGAATTCTAATATGGCCTCTATGGTCCCCACACCCTGAGGAAAAACCCTATAGAATCCTCTCCCTTGAGTAGGGGTAAGATTTGTGAATGTGATGAACTACCACTCTGATGATTAAGTTATATTATATTTCAAAAAGGATATATAGAAATATTAAAGTCACTGGATCAGATGACTTTGAATCAACTGAAAGAGAGATTTTCTTGGGAAGTCCTGCCTTAATGAAGTGTGACTTTAAAAGAATGCAAAGACATTCTGATCTGCTGGGAGGTATAAAAGAAGTCATAGGCATTCTGATCACCTGGAAGGAACAGAAATTAGGAAAACAATCCTATTTGTAAAAATAAAATGCAGCAAAAATAATAAAATAAATATGAATAAATTTAACCAAGGAGGTGAAAGACATGTATTCTGAAAACTGTAAAACACTGATGAAAGAAGTTGAAGATGACCCAAAGAAATGGAAAGATATTAAATGCTTATGAATTGGGAGAATAAATATTATTAAAATGTCCATAATATCTGAAGAAATCTACACATTTAATGTGATTCCTATCAAAATACCAATAGTATTTTTCATAGGACTAGAAAAAAATGATCCTAAAATTTGTATGGAACCACAAAAGACCCTGAGTAGCTGAAGTAGACTTAAAAAAGAACAAAACTGGAGGTTTCACAATTCCAGATTTCAAGATATACTCCAAAGCTGTAGTAATCAAATGAATATGGTCCTGGCACAAACATAAACATCTAGATCTATGAAAGAGAACAGAAAACCCAGAGATAAATCCACAATTATGTGTCAATTAACCTCTGACAAAGAAGTAAGAACATCCGAATGGGGGGGAGGGGGCGTGCCTGGGTGGCTCAGTCACTGGACTTGTGCTTTTGGCTCAGGTCATGATCCCACAATCCTGGGATCGAGCCCCACATTGGGCTTTCTGCCCAGCAGGAAGCCTGCTTCTCCCTCTCCCACTCCCCTTGCTGTGTTCCCTCTCTTGCTATGTCTATCTCTGTCAAATAGATAAATAAAAAACTTAAAAAAATATATCCAATGGGAAAAAGAGTCTCTTCAACAAATTGTGCTGGGAAAACTGGACAGCTACATGCAGAAGAATGAAACTGGATCACTTTCTTACACCATACAAAAAAAATAAATAAATAAACCCAAAAGGGATTAAAAACCTAAATGTGAGACCTGGAACCATAAAAGTCCTAGAAGAAAGCTCAGGCAGTTTTTTGTCAGTAATTTCTCTGACATCAGCTGTAGCAACATTTTTCTAGATGCGTCTCCTGAGGCAAGGGAAACAAAAGCAAAAAATAAACAATCTATTCAGACTATATCAAAATAAAAGTTCTGCACAGTAAAGGAAACAGTCATCAAAGCTAAAAGAAAAACTGTAGAATGCAAGAAGCTGATAAAGGGTTAGTATTCAAAATATATAATGAACTTACACAACTCAACACCCAAAACAAACAGTCCAATTTAAAAATGGACAGAAGACATGAACAGACATTTCTCCAAAGAAGACATACAGATAGCCAACAGACACATGAAAAGATGCTCAATATCACTCATCATCAGGGAAATGCAAATCACAGTGAGATATCATCTCACTCCTGTCAGAATGACTAAAATCAGAAACACAAGAAACAAGTGTTTGCAAGGATGTAGAGAAAAAGAAATCCTGTGCATTGCTGGTCAGAATGAAACCTGGTACAGCCACTATGCAAAACAGAAGGGAGGTTCCCCCAAAAATTCAAAATAGAATTACCATATGATCTAATAATATCACTACTGGGTAGTTAAAGAATACAAAAAAAAAAAAAAACACTAATTCAAATAGATATGTGCACCCTTACGTTTATTGCAGTATTATTTACAGTAGTAAAATTATGGAAGCAGCCCAAGTGTCCATCAACAGATGAATGGATAAAGAAGACATGATATATATATATATATATACATATTGGAATATTACTCACCTACCCAAAAGATGAAATCTTGCTATTAGCAACAACACGAATGGATCTAGAAAGTATAATGCTAAGTGAAACAGGTCAGTCAGAGAAAAACAAATACTATATGATTTCAGTTATATGTGGAATTTAAGAAACAAAACAAATGAACAAAGACAAAAAGAGATAAACTAGGGGTGCCTGGGTGGCTCAGTGGTTTAAAGCCCCTGCCTTTGACTCGGGTCATGATCCCAGGGTCCTGGGATTGAGCCCCACAGAGCAGAGAGCCTGCTTCTCCGTCTCTCTCTGCCTGCCTCTCTGCCTACTTGTTATCTCTGTCAAATAAATTAATTAAATCTTTTTTAAAAAAAGAGATAAACTAAAAACAAACAAACAACTCTGAACTATAGAGAGCGGACTGATGTTCACCACAGGGGCGGTGGGTGGGAGGATGGGTGATATAGGTGATGGGGATTAAGAGGACACTTATCATGATGAACACCGAATAATATATAGAATTGTTGAATCACTATATTGCACAATTGAAACTGATATAACACCATGTGTTAGATATACTGGCATTAAAAAAAAGCTGTTATGTTAATATGTTATAAAAGGAAGGAAGAGTTAAATGAAATTCACAAATTTGAAATAATATCTCTGTACACTGGGACAAGATCATATAATGCTTTGTGGTTCATAGGACTTGGACCTGTGTGCACTGAGAAGATGTTAAAATCCTTTCTTAAAAGTTGTAATGAGCTATACTAAGCCTGCTCACACTGAGAATTACATTGCATTTCTAAGTTGTATTTAAAAACATATATAACGTTTATTTTTTTTCCCTGAGGTTTTATTTTGCCAAAAACTATATCTTGTTGACACAATTTAAACTCGATAACCATAGTAATATACATTTTATTTGCATACATAGTTGGTAGGAAAAATTAAAAACCTATTTTCATTATTTTCCTTTTACAACTATGTCATCAATATGCAAAATCCCAAATGCTTAGGTTTCAACTGAAGTTGTACTGGTAGTAGAAATGTGCATTTAACTGAACTATTTTTCCTTTAATTGAAATTTGCAACAATCACATTGGTATGCTATTTTCAAGTGTATGAATCACTTTTAGTATCAAGTTCTTTATGATATTATTAAACTTAAAAAAATACTGGTTTTTAAAGCTTTAAATGGATATTGATGTTTATGAAAATGTGAAAATGCTAAACATGAATCCATTATTAGTTTAGTGGTTTGAATTTTTTCTTTATGATGACTCAGATAAAGAAAAATGCTTTTTAAAGACTCTGAAGTGATAGCAAAATTCAGAAATTTATTAAAAAAAAGTAGCAATATTATAAATTAGTACATAATAGGTTAGGTGCTACATTTCTGTTAGGAAGTGTCATATAGGAGATGTAAATGACACTAATAAGGGCACAATGACATCCACTACAGAGATACATGAAATGGAAATCAAGTCCTCCAGCTTTCACAGTCTGCAACAAAAATTCAAAAGATCAGCCTGGACAGAGAGTTAGAGGTATACATTCTGGGTAAACAGAGTAGTTCTTTATGAAGCATGCATCAAAATATCGAAGATGCACTCTTTATATCCTCTTAAAACCCATTATGAATCTATTATCCAAACTCTAAAAGACAATGCTTTTTACTAAACAGAAGAGCTAGATGACATTGTGTGTCTTTAATGGATATTTATATAAATATATATATAAATATAATATAATAATAATATAAGTATATAAATATAAATAAAAATAAATATTTTTGTGCATTGTAAATGACCAGAGAGGTCTACAGTTATCTACCATCGGAAATTTCATGTAGACTAATGAAGCTGAGTGATTTTTTTTTTTAAAGATTTATTTATCTGAGAGAGAGAGATTGAGAGAGAGGGACAGCATGAGAAGGGAGAGGGTCAGAGTGAGAAGCAGACTTCCTGCTGAGGAGGGAGCCCAATGTAGGACTTGATCCAGGGACTCCAGGATCATGACCTGAGCTGAAGGCAGTTGCTTAACCAACTCAGCCACTCAGGTGCCCTTGAGTGATGATTTTTATGGGGAGATATAATCGGTCTCGTTCTACTACACCTCCATCTCTGTTTCCATTTCTAATTCCGTCATCTCTATCACCCATCTCTCTGTCTCCCAAATGCTGAAACGCACAGCTCCCAATCAATTTTGAAGATTTAATTTTTTTTTAAAGTTAGTGGTCAGTGAGACAGAGAACAATGGAAAAAAACACATTTTTCCCTCATAATCCTTAGATATTTCCTCATTTATTTTCCCATAATCCTCATTTATTAGTGGCACATAAGTTGGATGTATTTTATAAATATTGGCCATATATTAGAATTTGCAATTTAAAATATTCAAATAAAAACTACAAATGGCCTCTGATTTACTTTGGTTTATGATTTTTCAACTTTACAATGGTGCAAAAGTGATATATGCATTCAGTAGAACTGCACTTTAGATTTTCAATTATGATCTTTTCCTGAGGTAGCAATATGTAGTATGATACTCTTGTGATGCTGGGCCACATGACTATGAGATTAGAACCATTCTGTACCCAAACAAGCATTCTGTTCTTCACTTTCAGTACAGTGTTTAGTAAATTACACAAGATAGTCAACTCTTTATTATAAAATAATCTTGTTTTAGATGACTTTGCCCAATTGTAGTTAATGTAAGTGTTCTGAGCACATTTAAAGTAGATTTGGCTAAGCTATGATGCTTGGTAGGTTAGGTATTTTACATGCATTTTCTACTTCTGTTAAATTCAACTTATGACAGGTTTAGCAGCACATAGTTAATTGGAAATTGAGGAAGAACTGTATATTTAAGGTATACAACATGATGACTTGATACATGTACACATAGTGAAATGATTACTGTAGTAAAGTTTACTAACATATGCTCACATAGTTACAATGTTTTTGTGTGTGTGATTAAGCACAAAAAAGTATATGTATGTATATATACACATACATATATATAGTATTGCTAATTTTTGTTGTAATATTTTGCAATGTTATCTTCAGTTTTATTTTAAATATTACAGATAGAAATGAAAAAAATTGTCTTTCTGTATGATATCATTTTGAATTTTGGAAATAAAAAAGAAATTCTATTAGATTATTTCAGTGCATTCAAACTGAAAAAGTGTCAGAGATGAAAGATAATTGAGACCAAAGCAAGAAAGGGGTGACATAGTTCTTTTAATCCAATAATTTCTGCATTAATATTTATTTTAAAACATTGTAAATTTTAGATCAAGATAAGTCCATTGATAATAAGGTCTGTCTAATAGGAATATTTTTAATCCTTTATCATAAAATTTTTATGGAGCTACATAACCCCACAGAAATTAATGATCTAATTATTCTTTACTCTCCCTTTCCTTTCTTCACCTATGCTTCTAAAGAAATATAAACAAACATCGTGTCTTAAACCAGTCTCATCGCCACTTTCAGAACCTTTGTCCTGTTATTTTTTGTCCCACCCATTTTACAAAAAAAATTCAGTCATCCACGTAATGGAGTGTGTGGTTAAAACTGTGAACATAGGGATACCTTGTTGGCCCAATCAGTTAAGTACCCACCTTCTGCTCAGGTCACAATCCAAGAGTTCTGGGATCTAGTCCACGTAGGGCCCCCTGTTCTGTGGGGAGCCTGCTTCTTCCTCTCGCTCTGCCTGCCACCCTGCCCCTTGCATGTTCTCTCTCTCTCTCTGTGTCAAATAAATAAAATCTTAAAGGGTCACCTGGATGGCTCAGTGGGTTAAGGCCTCTGCCTTCCGCTCAGGTCATGATCTCAGGTCCTGGGATCAAGCCCCACATCTGGCTCTCTACTCAGCAGGGAGCCAGCTTCCCCCTTTCTCTCTTTGCCGGCCTCTCTGCCTACTTGTGATCTCTGTCTGTCAAATAAATAAAATCTTTAAGAATTTTTAAAAAATTAAAAAAATTAAATTTTAAAAACAAAAAAGTTAAAAAAAGTGTGAACACAGGAATCACAATCATATGCTAGAAAATACCTATGTGAACACAGGAATCACAATCATATGCTAAAAAATACCTATTTTATACAAAAAGAAGAGAGTAAGTGAGGAGAGTGGAACCAAAAAAGATGTTAAGACATATAGAAAAAAAACAGCAAAACTACTGGCATAGATCCTACATTATCAATAATCATGCTAAGAGAAAGAAGCCAGTTATAAAAGTTCACATCTCATTATATTTCTATTAAATGTCTAGAATAGGCAAATCTATGGAGGAAGACAGTAGAGTGTGGCTGCCTAGAGTTGGAGGAGGGAGGAGATGAAGAGTGACTGCTAATGGGTACAGAGTTTCTTTTAAGGGTGTGGAATGTTCTTAATGTGGCAATGACGGTTGTTCAAATCTGTGATTATGCTAAAATCTGCCAAATTGTATAAATATGTGAATTTTATGATATACAAATTATATCAACAAAGCTATTAAAAGAAAATAGGGTAATGCTATCTTTTTTAATAGTATTAACTGATATTCCTGTTAAACCCTGGTTAGTCTCCATTAGGTCAATCTACCGATTGATTAAGGGAAGAATAGACACCATATACAATTAAGAATTCAATTAATCAGGGTCATTGGCCTATAATTTTATTTTCTTAAAATGTTCTTATCTGACTTTGGTATCAGGATAATGCTCAACTTTTAAAATGGGTTTGGGAATATTTCCTCCTTTTCATTTTTTTTTTCTTTTTTGGAAGTGTTTGAGAAGGATTCTTCTTCAAATGTTCAGTAGAATTCATCATGAAAGGGTCTAGTCCTAGGCCTTTCTTTGGTGGGAGGTTTTTGATTATTGATTCACTCACTTTACTCATTATTGGTTTATTCAATTGTTCTATTTCTTTATGATTCAGTCTTGGTAGATTGTGTGTTTGTAGAAATTTATCCATTTCTTATAATTTATCCTATCTGTTGGCATGTAATTGCTCATAGTAGTCTCTTAGACCCTTGTATGTGTTTTCTGCAGGCATGGGTGAAATGATATTTTTTAGCAAGGGTCTGAAGGGCTAAACCCCTGATCTTGATAGCCATAGTAAATTTAGCAGCACTGAAAGCTAAAGGGAATCCCCAAAGTTTAGGGTGGTGAGGTGAACTTGAGAAAATGAGAGAATGATCTTACAATGAACAAGAAAAGAGAACAGACCACAATTTACATCAATTTTGGTCTCTCAGCAGAGAGTGTACGGTACAGTGGCAGAAAAGGGCAAATGGATGAAGCACTATGAGAAACTTCAATAGAAGCCAGAGAAACTCAGGTACAACACACAAATGAAACATTTTTCTCCAAGCCATGATATTACATAAACCAACTCTAACCCCAGATGCCACACTGAAGTGAGTGGGGGGGATCTCAAAAGGAGAAATGCCACAAAACACAGATTATTTAACACAGAAGAAGTTGGCATTTAATCTGGGAATAGTAAACTACCTTATATCAACAATGACAATACTTTTAAAATAAGCTTTTAGTCAAGCTTATTTTATGTCCTCAGCAGCAATAGTACCTTCAAAGATATGCTGAGATTAAATATAAAAGGAAGTTGCTTGTCTGCAATTTTACATTTTTAGTACTGTATATTTTGATCCTGTACACAAACTCCAAGATGCTGACTTTCAGTTTAATGAAGAGCAGGCAAGCTTGGGACACAAAAACCCCCTACATCCCAAAACTGTGATACATTGCACAATACTGGGGATGTCACTCAAGAATAATATAAATCTTTTGCTTTTAAGTAAAACACCAAGTATTTATCAGGGAATACAGTCTAAGAGGTCAGTCTAGATCCTTGCCTAGTCATTTTCCCAATCCCTTATGTTAATGCCACTGACAGGATTACGATTTTCAAGAATATTTCTCCTATCACAAGACATTTAATTCAAATTTTAAATTAAAATATGGTACATAGTGGCCCAATAAATTAATCAATCTCAAGTAAAAAATAGTTGACGAAGTCAAAAGTTTGAAGAAAGCACAACACTAGTCAAGACTCAGAGGCTTCTAGGTCACATGACCATAGCTTTTAATACAAACAACTTTAGTCTCGCAGGTGGTCTTAACTTGTCATCACATTTTACAAAATTATGTTTACTTTGGAAAATAGTAATAAATGCATATCTGTAGTTTCTACTCTGAGTAAATAAAGGATAAAGGTAACAGTTTAATGAAAATATTTCTAGCATTTGTATGTTTAGGGAGTTTTGATTCACTGATGAGGCATATAAAGTCAATGTAAGGTAAGATATGAGGCATGATTTAGGTAATATTCATAATAATAGCAATCACTTAGGGGCGTCTGGGTGGCCAAATGGGTTAAGCCTCTGCCTTTTGCTCAAGCCATGACCCCAGGTCCTGGGATGGAGCCCCATATCGCTCCCTGCTCAGCAGGGAGCCTATTTCTACCTCTCTCTCTGCTTCTCCCCCAGATCGTGCCTAACTGCCCACCCCATAAATAAAGAAAATCTCAAAGAAAATAGTAACTATTACTTAGAACTTAAAACACACTAGGTACTATCTTCTGTGGTTTATATGTGCTAACTCATTTTAACCTTATAAAGAACCTATGAGTGCTTATTGCTATTATTCCCCCCCTTTTTTTAAATTTATTTTTTAAAATAAACATATAATGCATTTTTATCCCCAGGGGTACAGGTCTGTGAATGACCAGGTTTACACATTTCCAGCACCCATCATAGCACATACCCTCCCCAATGTCCATATTCCCCACCACCCTCTCCCATCCCCCCTCCCCCCAGCAACCCTCAGTCTGTTTTTTAAGATTGAGTCTTTTATGGTTTGTCTCCCTCCTAATCCCACCTTCTTTCATTTTTTCTTTACCTACCTCCCAACCCACCCACATTGCATCTCCACTTTCTCATATCAGGGAGATCATATGATAGTTGTCTTTCTCCAATTGACTTATTTCGCTAAGCATAATACCCTCTAGTTCAATCCACGTCTCCCAAATGGCAAGATTTCATTTCTTTTGTGGCTGCACAGTATTCCATTGTGTATATACACCACATCTTCTTTATCCATTCATCTGTTGATGGACACCAAGGTTCTTTCCATAGTTTGGCTATTGTGGACATTACTGCTATAAACATTCGGGTGCACGTGCCCCTTCAGAGCACCACGTTTGTATCTTTAGGATATATACCCAGTAGTGCAATTGCTGGGACATAGGGTAGCTCTATTTTCAGTTTTTTGAGGAACCTCCACACTGTTTTCCAGATTGGTTGCACCAGCTTGCATTCCCACCAACAGTGTAGGAGGGTTACCCTCTCTCTGCATCCTCACCAGCATCTGTCATTTCTTGATTGGTTAATTTTAGCCATTCTGACTGGTGTGAGGTGGTATCTCATTGTGGTTTTGATTTGGTTCTGATTCCAAGTAATGTGGAGCATTTTTTCATGTGTCTGTTGGCCATCTGGATGTCTTCTTTGCAGAAATGTCTGTTCATGTCCTCTGCCCATTTCCTGATTGGATTATTTGTTCTTTGAGTGTTGGGTTTGCTAAGCTCTTTATAGATATCTTCTCCCATTCTGTCAGTTGTCTTTTGGTTTTGTTAACTGTTTCCTTTGCTGTGCAAAAGCTTTTGATCTTGATGAAATCCCAATAGTTCATTTTTTCCCTTGCTTCCCTTGCCTTTGGCGATGTTCCTAGGAAGAAGTTGCTGCAGTTGAGGTCAAAGAGGTTGCTGCTTGTGTACTCCTGAAGGATTCTGATGGATTCCTTTCTCACATTGAGGTCCTTCATCCATTTTGAGTCTATTTTTGTGAGTGGTGTAAGGAAACAGTCCAATTTCATTTTTCTGCATGTGGCTGTCCAATTTTCCCAACACCATTTGTTGAAGAGACTGTCTTTTTTCCACTGGACATTCCTTCCTGCTTTGTCGAAGATTAGTTGACCATAGAGTTGAGGGTCTATTTCTGGGCTCTCTATTCTGTTCCATTGATCTATGTGTCTGTTTTTGTGCCAGTACCATACTGTCTTGATGAAGACAGCTTTATAATAGAGTTTGAAGTCTGGAACTGTGATGCCACCAACTTTGGCTTTCTTTTTCAATATATTCCTTTGGTTATTCGAGGTCTTTTCTGGTTTCATATAAATTTTAGGATTGTTTGTTCTATTTCTTTGAAAAAAATGGATGGGATTTTGATAAGGATTGCATATAATGTAGATTGCTTTAGGTAGAATAGACATTTTCACAATATTTGTTCTTCTGATCTAGGAGCATGGAACATTTTTCCATTTCTTTGTGTCTTCTCAATTTCTTTCATGAGTACTTTATAGTTTTCTGAGTATAGATTCTTTGCCTCTTTGGTTAGGTTTATTCCTAGGTATCTTATGGTTTTGGGTACAATTGTAAATGGGACTGACTTCTTAATTTCTCTTTCTTCTGTCTTGTTGTTAGTGTAAAGAAATGCAACTAATTTCTGTGCATTGACTTTATATCCTGACACTTTACTGAATTCCTGTACAAGTTCTAACAGTTTTGGAGTGGAGCCTTTTGGGTTTTCCACATATCGTATCAGATCATCTGCAAAGAGTGAGAGTTTGACTTCTTCTTTGCTGATTTAGAAGCCTTTATTTCTTTTTGTTGTCTGATTGCTGAAGCTAGGACTTCTAGTACTGTGTTGAACAGCAGTGGTGATAACGGACATCCTTGCCATGTTCCTAACCTTAGCAGAAAAGCTTTCAGTTTTTTTCCACTGAGAATGATATTTGCAGTGGGTTTTTCATAGATGGCTTTGATAATATTGAGGTATGTGCCCTCTACCCCTACACTTTGAAGAGTTTTAATCAGGAAGGGATGCTGCACTTTGTCAAATGCTTTTTCAGCATCAATTGAGAGTATCATATGGTTCTTGTTCTTTTTTTATTAATGTATCACATTGATTTGTGGATGTTGAACCAACTTTGCAGCCCTGGAATAAATCCCACTTGGTCGTGGTGAATAATCTTTTAATGTACTGTTGGATCCTATTAGCCAGCATTTTGATGAGAATTTTCCCATCTGTGTTCATCAAGGATATTGGTCTATAATTCTCTTTTTTGATGGGATCCTTATCTGGTTTGGGGATCAAGGTGATGCTGGCCTCATAAAATGAGTTTGGAAGTTTTCCTTCCATTTCTATTTTTTGGAACAGTTTCAGGAGAATAGAAATTAGTTCTTCTTTAAATATTTGGTAGAATTTCCCCAGGAAGCTGTCTGGCCCTGGACTTTAGTTTGTTTGGAGGTTTTTGATGACTGTTTCAATCTCCTTACTGGTTATGGGTCTGTTCAGGTTTTCTATTTCTTCCTGGTTCAGTTGTGGTAGTTTATATATCTCTAGAAATGTATCCATTTCTTCCAGATTGTCGAATTTGTTGGCGTTGAGTTGCTCATAGTATGTTCTTATAATGGTTTGTATTTCTTTGGTATTGGTTGTGATCTCTCCTCTTTCATTCACGATTTTATTTATTTGGTTCCTTTCTCTTTTCTTTCTGATAAGTCTGGCCAGGGGTTTGCCAATCTTACTAATTCTTTCAAAGAACCAGCTCCTAGTTTTGTTGGTTTGTTCTATTGTTATTTTAGCTTCTCTTTCATTGATTGCTGCTCTGATATTTATGATTTCTCTTCTCCTGCTGGTTTTAGGCTTTCTTTGTTCTTTCTCCCGCTCCTTTAGGTGTAGGGTTAGGTTGTGTATTTGAAATCTTTCTTGTTTCTTGAGAAAGGCTTGTACCGCTATATATTTTCCTTGTGGGACTGCCTTTGCTCTGTCCCACAGATTTTGAACCTTTGTGTTTTCATTATCATTTGTTTCCATGAATTTTTTCAATTCTTCTTTAATTTCCCGGTTGACCCATTCATTCTTTAGAAGGATGCTATTTAGTCTCCATGTATTTGGGTTCTTTCCAAATTTCCTCCTGTGATTGAGTTCTAGCTTCAGAGCATTGTGGTCTGAAAATATGCAGGGAATCATCCCAATCTTTTGATAATGGTTGAGACCTGATGTGATCTATTCTAGAGAATGTTCCATGTGCACTAGAGAAGAATGTGTATTCTGTTGTTTTGGGATGAAATGTTCTGAATATATCTGTGATATCCATTAGGTCCAGTGTGTCATTTAAGGCCTTTATTTCCTTGTTGATCTTTTGCTTGGATGATCTGTCCATTTCAGTGAGGGGGAGTGTTAAAGTCCCTTACTATTATTGTATTATTGTTGATGCATTTCTTTGATTTTGTTATTAATTGGTTTATATAGTTGACTGCTCCCATGTTAGGGGCATAGATATTTAAAATTGTTAGGTCTTCTTGTTGGACATACCCTTTGAGTATGATATAGTGTCCTTCCTCATCTTTTATTATAGTCTTTGGCTTAAGATCTAATTGATCTGATATAAGGATTGCCACCCCAGCTTTCTTCTGATGTCCATTAGCATGGTACATTGTTTACTACCCCCTCACTTTAAATCTGGAGGTGTCTTCGGGTCTAAAATGAATTTCTTGTAGGCAGAATATTGATCTTTTTTTTTTTATCCATTCTGATACCCTGTGTCTTTTGATTTGGGCATTTAGCCCATCAACATTCAGGGTAACTATTGAGAGATATGAATTTAGTTCCATTGTATTGCCTGTAAGGTGACTGTTACTGTATATTGTCTGTTTCTTTCTGATCTACTACTTTTAGGCTCTCTCTTTGCTTAGAGGACCCATTTCAATATTTCCTGTACAGCTGGTTTGGTGTTTGCAAATTCTTTCAGTTTTTGTTTGTCCTGGAAGCTTTTTATCTCTCCATCTATTTTCAATGATAGCCTAGCTGGATATAGTATTCTTGGCTGCATGTTTTTCTCATTTAGTGCTCTGAATATATCATGCCACTTCTTTCTGGCCTGCCAGGTCTCTGTGGATAAGTTCACTGCCAATCTAATGTTTTTACCCTTATATGTTACAGACTTCTTTTCCCAGGCTGCTTTCAGGATTCTCTTTGTCACTAAGACTTGTAAATTTTACTATCAGGTAACGAGGTGTGGACCTATTTTTATTGATGTTGAGGGGCATTCTTAGCATCTCCTGGATTTTGATGTTTGTTCCCTTTGCCATATTAGGGAAATTCTCTACAATAATTCTCTCCAATATGCCTTCTGCTCCCCTCTCTCTTTCTTCTTCTTCTGAATCCCAATTATTCTAATGTGTTGTCTTATGGCGTCCCTTATCTCTTGAATTCTCTGCTCGTTGTCCAGTATTTGTTTGTCTCTATTCTGCTCAGCTTCTTTATTCTCTGTTATTTGGTCTTCTATGTCACTAATTCTTTCTTCTGCCTCATTTATCCTAGCAGTAAGAGCTTCCATTTTTGACTGCACCTCATTAATAGCTTTTTTTGATTTCAACTTGGTTAGATTTTAGTTCTTTTATTTCTCTAGAAAGGGCTTTTATCTCTCCAGAGAAGGTTTCTCTAATATCTTCTATGCCTATTTCGAGCCCAGTTAGAACCTGAGAATCATCATTCTGAACTCTTGATCTGTCATATTACCAATGTCTGTATTGATTAAGCCCCCAACGTTAGGTACTGCCTCTTACTCTTTTTTTTTTTTTTTTTTTTTTTTTGTGGTGAGTTTGTCCGCCTTGTCATTTTGTCCAGATAAGATTTGCTTTCTCCTCCTCTGGAATTCCACTGTTCTCCTTAGTGAGTGAAGTTGGTCTTGGCTGGGTTTCTTGTTGATCTTCTGGGGGAGGGGCCTGTTGTAGTGATTCTCAAGTGTCTTTACCTCAGGCAGAATTGGACCACCCTTAGCAGGGGCCAGGCTAAGTAATCTGCTGGGGTTTTCTTTTGGGAGCTTTTGTTCCCTGAGTGCTTTCCGTAGAGTTCCGGATGATGGGTATTAAGATGGCGGCCTCCCAGTCTCCGGCCCAGAGGAGCCAAGAGCTCAGCATCCCGCTCCTCAGGGCGCCCTCAGAGAAAAGCGCCCAACCACCCCCATCTCCCTGGCCTCTGGTAGCGCTTGGAGGAAAGGGCTCAATTGGTCGCACTTGGAGAAAAGCGCCCAGTCGCTTCCATCTCCTTGGCCTCTGGCCACGCTCTGAGCTCATCCAACCTGCGACCAGTTCAAGGTAACCCTGAGCTGAGAGCTCACTCCTCAGCTTTGTCGTTGTTGCTGGGTTCCCTGCTCTAAGACCTGCAAGGTCTGTGACACTGAGACATCCCCAGTTTTTCTGTGACCCTGCAGGACCTGGGGTTACACTGACCCTGTGTGGGCTTCCCCCCAGTTTAGCCTCTGGAGCAATATCCCTCCGTGGAGCAGACTTTTAAAAGTCCTGATTTCGTGCTCCATAGCTCCACCGTTTGCCAGGAGCCGGCCCCTCCCCCCGTGGTCTATCTTCACTTTGGATTCACTTCTCAGCAGGTCCTACCTTTCAGAAAGTGACATATTTTATGTTTCTAGAATTGTTGCTCTTCTTCTCTTTGATTTTCTGTTGGATTTGTAGGTGTTCGCAATGGTTAGATAAGCTATCTAGCTGATCTCCTGCTACCTGATGTCGTCTTGGCCTGCTACTTCTCCACCATCTTGACTCCTCTCCCCTATTATCCCCTTTTTTTTTAGGTGAGCAAATTGTGGCACAGATTGATTATGTCAGTAGAGGAGAGATGCTCTGTCTCAGACATCTGGCCCCAGAATCTATGAATTCAATCACAGTGCATTGCTGCTGCTTATGCATTTCAGTTTTTCAAAATTATGTTTTTTGGTTGGTTTGATTTTTAAAGTAAGAAGTACCAAGTAATTTCATGTAAATAATCTTAAATTAAAAATCCATTTTGTTTTGTATTTAATCTGAGCTGCCTACCAGTTGAAAATCATAGGTTTTGATGAAAATTATTACGCTAGTTCTAGTGATTCTATGCAAGCAGAAAATATACACAGCTTTTAAAAAAGGCTCCAAATATTAAGTCCTAGGAACTAACATTCACCCTCATTTGAAAGTTCTCCAAAATGACTTTTTAAGTAACCTCAAAAAAAGTTAGTTGTATGTTCCTCTAGACATTCATTGAGTATTATCTGTCAGTGATTGGTTTCAGCAATTTTATGGCATTACTCCTCAACTAGAGTGATTAAAGGTAGTGAATTTAAGGTAAATTCTAAAATTGAACTAAACAGAAGCAGAAAAATTCCAATATCTTATCCATATGTAATAAAACTCTCCTTGTATATGAAAAACATTATTATATTCTGAGGAATATAAATTCCCAAGGGAAAAAAAATGTTCTTCTGAATATATTAGAGATTAAATTATTCAATAGACTTTACAGAGTAAATTTGTGCCATCATAACATTGAAAATCAATATGCATTATCAAAAAATATACACTTGATAAAACATATTTAGCCATAGCAAATTTTAAGAGTTCTGAGCTCCCTTAAATCCATTAAGCACATAAACCATCAAATAAACCATCAAATGTCAAAGATGAAGAAATTGCATATTATCTATTTAAGACAAGGGTGAAGAACACACATCATCCTTACTAAAATCTCTGCAATAAAGAAAATGAATTGATTTTAAACAAGTGGGTTTTAATGGATTTATAAATCCAAATAATTTCCCTACTGAGATATGCATAATATTTGATTCTAATCTTCTCATCTATTTGACTGTTTAGAGAATATAACTTATTCAAAAACAAAAAGCAAAAATTCTTTCATCTAGCAAATATATAGTGAGAACACATGGGGCAAGATTGTTAGTCTGGAGGAGTCAAGCATTCAAGAAGATAAAAAGAAAAACAAAATTCCAGGCCTCATAGACTTTGAATTTTCAATAACGGTTGATGTGTGTCTATGAGTATAATATTTGTTTTAATGGAAATTCATAAAGGGTACAATGGGACAAAAAGAAGGGTCAATAGTGAAGACTACCCAGGACAGTGACTCTTCAACATAGGTATCTCAAAATTAGTAGTAGTCATTCCTATACAAAATATGTTTTGAAAATCGGTCCATAAACACAAAATTCCCAATAGTTAAATTATCTAAAGTATGCTAAATTGCCATGTGTTTTTATTGGTTATCTTATATCACTGTCTAATTCTTCTTCAGTTCTTACCCTTCTATGGCCATTCAGCAATTCTTCAATGTCCTTGTTTGGAGTGATTGAAAAAGACTTCTCTAGTCACTTATTTCGTTCATGAAGTTTTGTTATCTGAAGTTCAATTTAGAGAGAGTACAGTCCAGAAGTCTACCAAGTACTTTGATAAATACTGTCAGGAAGCAAGTGCTCATTCAGATATCTCTGACTATCCATCACCACATGTACTCTTCTGGTGTTTCTCACTTGTTTATTTATGTTTTTCTCTGACAGTGAGCAGCTTGTTTCCCATTATTTATAATTTATTTACTTATCTGTTCAACCCTAGTATACAAATAAAGTAGATTCAGCCTTGCTAACATTTACCTCTGTGAGAAACAAATTTACCCCAAAATACACTATTTATATTTATTTTGGGGGGGGCATTTACCTTATTGTACCCAGTCAAAACTCTGTTTTTCAAAATTGTTTAGGTTAGCTCCACTTCTCTGTTCTTCATTGAGTACATTTGTAATGAAAATGGATTTTTCTGTGACACTTTATGTCCTGTGATTGGACCCTCCCATACCTGGTTGATTTTCTTTTTAATTTGTATACAGTAAGGTATACACTGGAGGCACCTGGGTAGCTCAGTTGGTTAAGTGTCTGCCTTCCACTCAGGTCATGATCCCAGCCCCACACCGGGTCCCCTGCTCAGTGGGGAGCCTGCTTCTCCCTTTCCAGCTCCCCTTGCTTGTGTGAGCTTTCTTTCTCCCTCTTCCCCCACCAAATAATTAAGTAAAATTTTTTTAAAAAGTTTACTCTATACTGTTAATTTCTATCAATTCGACAAATGCATAGATTCATGTGTCTATCATCTGAATACCACACATAACAATTACATAAACCTAAAGATTCTCTGGAATACCCCCACTCAAAATAATCCATCCATAAGCTTTCTGGCAACCACTGATCTGCTTTCCTTATAGGTCTGCCTTTTCCTGAATGTCACATATTGCATGAAGCACTAGGGGTTATAAGCAAACAATGAATCACAGAACACTACATCAAAAACTAATGATGTACTGTATGGTAACTAACATAACACACATACACACACACATACACACACACACACTCACACACACATACACAGAGTCACCAAATCTCTGCCTTCCTCTTCACACAGTGATCTCCAACAGTATGTGTCTGTGGCTAGATTTTTCCCTTTTAAATAAGGTCACCAGTCATATTGGGTTAGGGACTCATCTTACATAAATATGACTGCATCTTAACTATTTATACTTGAAACGACCCTACAGCCAAATAATAATACACTTGAAGGTATTGGAGATTAGAACTTCAACATACAATTTTGGAAGGGCACAGTTCAACTCTTAATATAACCACTAGATTGCTCTCTTATCCGTCCAAAATAGCTCTAGAATCTAGGCCAAATGTCACCTAGAGGGGCAAAAGCATATTTATTTGAGAACTGCTGCTCTAAAAAATCTGACTTTTAAAAAATCTGATTACTCTTGTACTGCCATGTTATGAGGAAGCCTAAGGTAGGCATTTGGAGACACATGGGCAAGAGGGGTCAGTCACCTCCAGCAGACAAAAAGTGATAATTAATGGCCATTTTGAGATATTATGAACTAGATGAGACAAAGATGGCGGAGGAGTAGCAGGCTGAGATGATATTAGGTAACAGAAGTTCAGTTAGATAGTTATCAAACCATTCCAAACACCTACAAATCCAACAGGAGATTGAAGAGAAGAAGAGTAGCAATTCTATAAACTGAAAATAGACCACTTTCTGAAAGGTAGGACATGTGGAGAAGTGAATCCGAAGAGACAGGAAGATAGACCGCAGGGGGAGGGGTTGGCTCTTGGCAAGCCATAGAGCACAAAATTTGAACTTTTATAAGTCTGCTCCACTGAGGGACATTGCTACAGAGGCTAAGTGGGGGTGGAGCCCTCGTGGGTACAGCATAGTCTCAGGTCTTGTGGGGTCACAGAATGACCGGGGGTGTCTGAGTGTAGCAGAGTTCACAGGTATTAGAGCAGGGAAGCTGGCTACAGAGACAGAGCCAAGGAGTGAGCTCTCAGCTCAGGGTTACCTTAAACTGTGATCCGTGACACAGTTATACCGTGATCTTTGAGCAGGGACCCCACAAGTAGCAGATCCAGGGTGACTCACCTTCCTTCCCTGGAGGCAGGAATCTGCTGGGTTTGGAGACTCCAAGCAGGGATGTGTGCCAGAGACAGAAATGCTTGGTCACAGGCCGGGTGAGCTCAGAGTGCAGTCAGAGACCAGGGAGACAGGAGTGATTGAATGCTTTTCTCCGAGGGCACACTGAGGAGTGGGGCCCTGAGCTCTCAGCTCCCCCAGGCCTGAAATTGGGAGGGTTCCATTTTCATTCCCATGATCCAGAGCTCTACAGAAAGCATTCAGGGAATAAAAGCTCCCCAGAGAAAACTCAAGCAGATTACTTAGATGGGCCCCTGGCAAGTGTCGTGCAATTCTGCCTCAGGCAAAGACATTTGAGAATCACTACAAGAAGCTCCTCAACAAGAACATCCAGCCAATACCAAGCTCATGGATAAAGGAGAACAGAGGAATTCCAGAGGAAAGGAAAGCAAAGCATGGAATTCATGGTTTTCTCCCCATGATTCTTTAGTCTTGCAAAGTTAATTAAATTAAATTTTATTTTCTTACTTGAATTTTTAAAATATTTACTCTTTCCTCTTTTAAAATTTTTAAACTAGTTCATCTTAACAATACCTTTCTTAAAAAAAACTTTTTTAACATTCATTATAGTCATATTTTATCTTTCTTTGTACCTAATTTTATCTTTTGTTTACATATAGGGTTTTTTCTTCTAAAAAATTTTGGAATACAACTACTTCTAATAGATCAAAATAGACACTAAACCTAGCACAGGGCTTTGTTCTAGTCTCCACCCTCAGCAAAGTGTCTCCACTTTTTTATTATTTCTCTTCCCAACCAACTTACTAACTCCCTTTTTAGATTTTTTTAAATTTTCATCTTTATAGACATATTCCATCCCTTCACTATGTTCACCCTTATTTTTTTGTGTATATATATAAATAAATAAATAAATATATAATATATATATTTTATATGTATAGATAAATATATATATACATATATTTTTTTTCTTCTTTCTTTAAAATTTTGGGAGGTAGTTTCTTCTAAGAGACCAAAATACACCCCCAAATCAAGTGGCTGGCTCTATTCTATTCACCAGTCATATATATATATATATATATATATATATATATATATATAATATTATATATAATATATATATAAATTAAAAAATAATATATATATTATATATATTTTTTTTTTAATTAAAATTTTTTTTGAATTTTTGACCCCCTTTCTTCTCCCCACAATTTGGGGTCTCCTATGATTTGTCTAACACACATTTTTCTAGGACCTTTGCCACCCTTTTAGTATTTTATTCTCTCGTTCATATATTCTTATCTGGATAAAATGACAAGGCAGAAAAACTTACCACACAAAAAAAAAGATAAAGAAAGAAAGAAAGAAAGGGGGAAAAAAAAAGAACAAGAGGAAGTACTGAAGGTTAGGAACCTAATCAGTACAGACCTTGGTAATATGTCAGATCTAGAGTTCAGAATGATGATTCTCAAGGTGCTTGCTAGGCTCAAAAAAGGCATGGAAGATATTAGAAAAACCCTGTCTGGATAAATAAAAGCCCTTTCTGGAGAAACAAAAGAAATAAAATATAACCAAGCTGAAATTAAGAAAGCTATTAATGAAGTGCAAAGAGAGTAGTCTGCTACTACAATTAGTGAGTGCTGTGAAGTGTGTCAACCTGGTGACTCAGACCTCTACCCCTGAGGCTAATAATAAATTACATGTTAATAAAAAATAAAAATTTAAAAAAATTAATTAAAAATTTTTAAAAAATGATGAGAACAATAAAGATGAACTATAGTCCAATCTCTGGTGACTATAAATCATATCACCCATGTGAAAAATATTATTTTCATTCACAAATGTCTTGTCCAATTGGAATTGGCTTAAAATCTAGGCTGTCATTATTTAATTAAGTTCAGTTTGTAGAAGAGGCTACTTGATTATAATTCCTTTGTTTCAGCATTTGAGTATAACTTTTCTTTATTCAGAGACCTACAATTAAAAAAGACAAATTTTGTGCTCACCCATATTGCCAATATACAAAACAGAGGCAGAGACAAGAATAGTGCAATGGACACACATTCAAAAGGGGGAGGAAAGGAAGAAACATAGTAAAGACTGGTCCATAGTACTTTTTTTAAAAAAAGTTATTTATTTGACAGAGAGAGATCACAAGTAGGTAGAGAGGCAGGCAGAGAGAGCAGGAGGAAAGCAGGCTCCCTGGTGAGCAGAGCGCCCAATGCGAGGCTTGATCCCAGGACACTGGGATCATGACCTGAGCTAAAGGCAGAGGCTGAACCCACTGAGCCACCTGGGTGCCCCTGGTCCATAGTACTTCCTTGATGTCTACTCTGCTGGCCATAAGTAATGGCTTATGTTTGCACCTGAGTAACTTTCTCAGCTTGCTTCCTGCCAGACCCAAACATTTCTTTGAAGTATTTCCTCATAATCTACCTTGGGGTGAGAGTTATGTTATCTCCTGAAGGCTTTTAGAAGTATGTTCATCTAACTGAGGGGGGTCTATGTGCCTTTGCTTTAACTTACTCTAATGTCTTAACATAGGGTTTTAAATCCATGCACCTTTGGTCTCTCCCCTGAAGCTAACTTCACTGGTAATATCCTGTATTTGATCATTGCCCTGAGTCCATTTTGAAAATCTGTTGCTAGCTGGATAGTCTAGAAATAACAATCATATTTATTTTCCAACACAGCAGTCCTGAGTTAAAAATATGTTTTCTAAAATCTGGTTGAAAACAGTCTCATCATTAGCTCATCTACTTCCTCTCCTATTTTATCATGGGCCACTAAATGAAGATATTTGGTAATTTCAACATTTTACTCTGGAATCTTCTTTGCCAAGTCTATGAGGCCATTGTGTATATTTTCTAACTTCCACCTTAACACAGGCAGATGTCTTGCCAGTATTTGGTTAATACCTAAATGATTCTAATTTCTCCAGCCTCTAATAACAATTTCCTCCCTGTTCTAGACATCATTAAAATTGCCTCACTCTCCTTGCATCCTCTTCCCAAAATCATTCCAGTGCTACATATGTTAGGTTTCAGCTATGAGACCACGTCACTTCTACATTCCAATTTTTGTTTTAATTATCTTTATATAACAAACAACTGACATAGAGACTTAAAACAAAAACCTATTACTATTTCTCTTGAATCTGTGTTTGATGGGGTGATCTTGTTGTCCTACATGTTAGCTGAAGTCACTGATGAATTGATCTTTTATTACTATGATCTTCACTTTCTACTTCTGGACCTAAATATATTTTTTTCTTCATCAAATTTTTATGGTTTTATAGAATAGTATACATTTATAATTTTTTTAAATTTATTTAATTGACAGAGAGATTACAAGTAGGCAGAGAGGCAAGCAGAGAGAGGGGGTAAGCAGGTTCTTAGCCCAATGTGGGGCTCGATTTCAGGACCCTGAGATCATGACCTGAGCTGAAGGCAGAGGCTTAACCCACTAAGCCACCCAGACGCCCCTACATTTATAATTTTTTAAACCTATCTTTGTCTTTATGTGTATTTCCTGAGACTAAATAAAGTTGGGTCTTGGTTTTTATACCGTTGGACAAGTTGAAATTCAGTTGAATTTTTTCAATTCATTTTCATTCAATTTAATTATACTTTGGTTGGATTTATGACCACATTTGACTTTGTTTTCAATCCATCTGTTTTTTGTTTGTTTGGTTTTGGTTTTGTTTGGTTTAGTTTTTGTGTATATATATTTTTCTGTTTTCTTTTTGGTAAAATATTTTATTAGTCTAGTGGTTATAACAATAATGACTCTTTACATCATTTCTTAAATTCTTGCTCTTTGGAGTGACATCTGTGTAGTCTACTTACAATTAATTTGTACTATTTCAGATAAAATATAAGAATACTACACTACTTTAGTTCCATTTACCCCATTTGCTATTGCTGTTGTCATTGATATTATATTCATTTGTGCTATAAACCACACAATTCGGTCTTACAAAATTTGATTTAAACAGTTTTATATGTTTTAAAGAAATAAAGAAAAGAAAAATTATATATTTCCATATTTGCCTATTTCTCATTTTTAAGGCCTCATGTCTTCTTATAAATCTGAGCTTTCATTTGGTATTATTTCCTTCAGCCTGAAGTGCTTCCTTCAAGATATCTTACAATGAGGATATTCTGAGAATGAAGTCTCTCTATTAATATTTAACGTTATTCTTGAACCATGATGAAATTTTGTCCTTATTTTGATATTTGTCGTTGGATTATGTTTTCTTCCTCTAAGTAATGATGTTATTAATTACAGCAGGACATTGATATAGTTAAACTAAGACTCCCACTGGTTTGGAAGCAGGGGAAACTACCAAGTTCCTCATAGTTTCAGTGGTTGCTTTCACTGGAAACCTTGGGATTCCTTTCCATAGGTGCCATTCAAGCATTACGCATGGATTTGTGCAGTTTATATGAGATCTTGTTTTTCCTCCATATTTTGTTTCCTTCCTTATTGGATCACTTCTACTATTCTGGGAGTTTCAAAGTATGTTTTTACTTTCACACTTGCAGCTTTCTGCTATTGTTTCCACTCTCCATACAGTGTAGACTGAAGGTGCCCTTGGGTAAAAATGGAAATTTTGTCCAATCAAGTTTGTTTCTTTTGTGGACTGACTCTTCTCTAATTTCTACTGCTCCTGGTCACCCACTGAGACCTTCAAAGAGTTGATTTTATAATTCATTCAAAGTTTACAATTGTCATCTGAGGAATAGCTTGTCTATATGCTGTTCCACTCTTACTAGAACTATCTAGGATTAATTTTTATCTTTTTTTGTGTAAGTTCTCCTAAGTCCAGTTTATCCAAGATCTCTGAAAACTGTGGTAACTGCCAAAATAAAATATTCACTGTGCATTCACAGCTCTATGCTTCTTCCATGAATCAACCTCCCACGAACCAACCTCCCTATTGTCTTCCCAATCTTGTCATATTATATACCTTTCACAATAATTATTATTTATTGAACATATCTTATACCTTCTTGATCCATTAAAACCTTCTGCAATGTAGTTACATCACATTGCTTTTAGCCCTCTGAAGGACAGCTGTTTTTCCATACCAGTGAAACTTCAGGGTTAGAATTAGGACTGAATTACCCTTATTTCTCATGAAATTGTAATTTCATGGCACATGAAAACATATAATTTTCATTGTATTTACTCAATTCCCAGTTAATCCAACTCTTTTTTTCTGTGCCTCCTCTTCAGTTATTGAACACTAATGGAGAAAGATCACACAAATTTGAAGACTGATGCCAACATAAATTTATGATCTCTACCTCCAATCAAATTTCAATCCCGTCTAAATTTTTACAACTAATACTTTTTTTGGAGAAGAGAGACAGAACGTTAGCAGTATCAGCACTGGTACAGTGGGAAATTTATTGGCTCAAGCAGCAAAACATAGGAATGGGTATTTTAGGCACTGGAACTCTACCATGTTTGTCTGCTTCTTTTTAGCTCTCCATATTACCTTTCTGCTTCTTTCTATGCTTCTTCAAATTGTTGTCCCTAAGGTAAGTAATTTTCTGCCAATATTTGTGGTCCCACATTCCACATTTTGAATGTCAAACAGTGTGAGCAACTTTTTCTCAAATTTCTCAATCTAAATCCCAAGAATGGTCTCTGACTCTGGCTTAGGGTAGCAAAGTAGCAGCTCCTATAGAACGACATGGTTAGAAGGATCATTTTCAAAGGTCAATGCAACATCATAATCCAGGAAAATGGATAGTTGACTAAATGTGAAAGAGTTTATACTGTCCCTGAATTCTCAGTCATGCTACCATTCCCATCACTCATAGAAAGTAACCACACTTTCAAGTTCTAGCAAAAACAGATATCATCAGATAATAACTCTCCAAAATTCCTACCAAAATGTCTAGTGTTATCAATATTACCATCCATCTTTTCCAGTGGTTAATTTATTTTAAAATAATGACAGATCTGTCCCTCCTCCTGTCTATAGCTAATGTTGTCACCATAATTCTAGATCTTTGTCTCACCACATTCTACTGCCCTCTCTCTGTTAACTATTCTATTTCCTGTAGGTTTAATCTCTACTGTTGTGATAACATTATCCCATAAGTACACAAAAATTAACATGTGCGACTGGATCCTGGCAGGAATGAGATGGTGCTTTCAAAATGAAAGTTGAAGAGATTTTAATGAGAAACTACAAGTGTGTGACAAGTGTACTAAAACCACAAGGGATAGAGTGCAGTCTTAATGACTTAGCCACCCAAGTGCCAACAGAGTGCAGTCTTTGTGACATTCAGTGTGAAGGGGTTGAGTGAGCTGGTATTGGAACCTGAGACAAAAAGACTATGTGGAGAACACTATCTCAGAGAAGATGTGATGATCACTAAAAGAATATAGCTAGCCAATGGTAATTCATAACAGTAAATGAGGGAATAATCATCTTGTGTCTTCCTCCTTTCTTTTCACCTACACTGGGCAAACCCAAAAGAAGGCAGAAGATATACTTGTAGTATGATGTAGCTTCCTATACAGAGTAGATCTGGAAGCACAAATGGAAGATATCCATGTACCTCATGAACCACTCAAAATTTTATATAGATAAAAAAATACTTTGTCTCTCATTCCTCCCCTTTAGACTTATATCTCCTTTACCCTTCCCTATCAAATATTCTCAAGGAGTAATCTAGTCTTGCTATCTCCACATTCTCATTTCATCTACATATCCTCATCCCTCATTCAACACCAACATCAATAGCTATACTTATGAAACATTTCTTATAAAGGTCTTCAAAGTTTCTCTAAAAATTATTTTTTCTGAACCATATTGACTGCAAGTTTTACTGGACTGTCCAACAATATTTGACACTTTCTTAGCATTTCTTCTTAATAGAAACACTCTTTTCCCGCTTTTCCTATTGCTTCACATTGTGTGTTCTCTGCTCTATCCATTATTTACTTTTTAGGCTTCCTCGGTGCCTATCCCAAGCACTCTTCCCTTGTCATTTTATATATTTCTTCCTAACTCATGCCTTAGTAAACTATAGCCTTTCTACTCTCCCTTGTGCTTTAGACACACAAATTAGGAGTATTTAAGGGAAACCTCTACCTTAATAATTTATAGTCTGACAAACTCAGTATGTTTGAAGCTCTGCTGATTTCTCTCTTTATTAACATGCTGCTTCTACCTCTGTGGCTCCAGAGCAATAATTCATTTTATCTACCCTGAGAATCAGAGCATAATTCTTTTCTTTTCCCCACTTTATACATTGGAACATTATAAAAGACTATCCTGTTTGGTTTGTCACCTAAATATCTTCTGAAATTATCCAGTCATCTCAAACTTTGTTTCCATATCTATACTTTAGACAATAACGATTATTGCAAACATCTAATTTTTTTTTGTCTTTCAGTATGTAACCCTTGTATAGAAGAAAAAGAAGTTCTACTTTAGAGTTTAGAATAACTCTCAAAATGTATATTTGATTATGTTTTTCACCAGATTAATGCCAGGTTATTGGCCCTAGTACTCCTTAGATGACACTTCTGACTTGGACTGTGCTTCCAACCTCATTGCCCTTAGGATAAATTTTGGTAACACTGAATATCTTTGAGCACTTCAAATTCCCATGCTTTCTTTCACTTCAGCTCACTCCATTTTATTTTATTTTAAATTTCTTCCTGGAACATTTATGGTACTAAGATATGCATAGAAGTTTAGAAATTATTAACATATAGTTCTTTCAACTTGAAGGGAAAAGTTTATTTTTCTCCACATGCTGGGAAAGAGGTCATTGGTACATGTGGATAAATTTGATCAACTTAAAAGTATATATAGTGAAAAGGTAAAAGAGTTGAATACATAATGCTGAATAATACCAGAAATTAAAGGTGAGTAATATCCTAGAAACCAAGGAAGGTAAGAATTTTAAAAAAAAAGTGTAATCATTTTCCAATTTTACAGAGTTCAAATTATTTTCCAATTTTACAGAGTTCAAATTATTATTAATACATTGTAAACTAATCCTTCTCTGTAAATTTCAACTTAATTATAATCTTCCCTAAATGTTGAATTGTCAAGGGTACATTACTCCCTGTTGATAATGTAAATCAAAACTGATTAGCATAAAATGTAGGTTATAGTTAAGGGTTTCTCTGAATCTGCCAGACCTGTCATCGTGTCATTGCACATACTGGATTACCCAGATAGAAGGATCTCTATAACATCTTGTTGATTAAACTCAGTAACATGTTCAATATAATATGTTCATACTTATAGTATGTAACAGTATTTTTTCTTTGATATGCTATTTTTATAGAAAATATCATCAAATATAATCACCTATCCAAATGTATTCTATAGGTTATAAAGTAAAAAGGTAGGGAATATGAAACTGATAAACAACTTCTCTGACTCATTAATAAGGAATACAACTGAAATTGTACAATTAAATATTGGCCCAAGATATTAAATACTGAGGAACTTTAAAAACAGCATGAGAAATTAATAAAAGAAGCATGTAGAATTAATTGCTTTTATAAATACTACAAAGAAATATACCTACCAACTACTCAGGTTCCCTTTATTGTTACTGCCTAAATGGCTACAGCATGTAAGTATTTCTATCAGACTAAAGGTAATGATGTAATCACCAAGAAGTTGAACATAATACTCATTTTCAAACCAACATGTACTTCAAACTTCTAGTTTAAATTGCTATGGAGAACAACTAGGAGACAGTTAAAAGAATTTTTTTTTCTATTGTATTGTTTTTATGAACTCTGTCCTTTAAGTTAGCCCAACCTCTCCAAAATAATACTCATATTACTTTCAAAAAAGAAAAAAAGAAAAAAAACCTCATATTACTTTCATTAAATGCATTTAATTAAATTGACTTCTTGTTAATATACTCAACTGATCTGTAGTTGAGTTGAAGAAATCTTCCAGCCAAAATATTCTGGTCTCCAAGAATGTTTAGTATTGCTATAGATTGACTAGACTGGAGCATTTAATTACAGCATCCGTAGCTCCCCATTGTAGCTCAAACCAAGAATGACTGAGATAGGGGCTGTGAAGGCTAAAAAACTAATTGCTCCATTATCTGTATTCTAGTCTTTTTCACTCCACAAGCACTTAAAAAATATGTACTTAAATCTGCTTTCTAATTACAAGTCCCCATAATAGAGTGTCCTATCCAGAAAACAGCATTTTTATTCTAGCATTCAACACAGTTAAGCATTTTTATTTTGCTGAGTTTTCTTTCTTCTATGTTTACTTTCTTTTGAAAACATGTTTAATGGTTAATTACCATTTTTGCTCTTTTATCTTAATTGCTACACATTTAGGGACATGTGTCATTAAAGCTTCAGCAGATAAGACATTTGCTCGAACAATATTTCTATTCTACTTGCACATATGTACCTTATTAAAATAACATTCTTATTAGTTTAAGCACTTATTTTCCTGAGAAACAAACAGTAATTTACATCAAAGTCCTGTCTTCTTTGTATTAGATATTGGAAACTTTTATATTTCAGAACAAAAGGGTAACAACGTAATTTTTCCCACCAAAACATGATAGAAATACAGACTATTGCTTTAACCATGATATATGCAAAACTATTTTCTCTCAGAATTCCTTCATTTAATGAAATTCAAAATGCAAATGGTTCATTTTATGAATTATAAAATCATCAACAGTTTTGTTCAATACTAGTAAATATACACTTAAGATTTTAGATTTATCAATCATACTGTCCTATAGAGAATTTCATTACGTTAATACAGCTCAGAGTATCACTAATGTGTAATAGGCACTTTGAGAGTTGTGGTCTTCTTCAGCTACTAGGAAAACACTCTAAATTCTGTGAGGGACTACCTCTTTAAGCACTTTACTGGCAAGGAGAGTTCTGGCTAAGTCTGACAGTAGCAATTTTTGTTATAGGTGGTCATCATCATCTTCTCTTTACTCCAGTTCTATTTTGTGGATATAATTTAAAATTGCTGATTGAGTAAGGGTTGATTAGTTGGCACTGACTAAATATATTTTCCACTCCCTGTACTTTTTATATTTTGAGATTTTTAAAAATTTTAAGCTTTTATTTAAGTTCTAGTTAGTTAACATACATGATTATATTTTTAAATAAAGAGTATTAACTAGAATTTTTAAAATAGGGACTCCTACACAATTGCATGTAATTCTGGAGGGAAGATGAGTAAGTTTATTTAATTCTAGATATGTGGGGGGGGGGTATGTATGTGCATGACAAATAGTTTTCTTTTTGTTTCACACATAGAAAATTTGCACTTTGAGGCATTGTTTATTACCATTTATTCCACACATAGAAACATAATAAACCAATACTTGGTACATTATGGACAGCAAGATAAATTATTATTACTAAATTCTTTTTGGGAGTGTTGCCCATTGAGGGCTTTAGTGGAGGGTGCTCCATTAAGCAGTGACTGGCTGTGACAAGAGACTGGTTAATGACCACAGTACTCACTGTGAATGACTGATTTGTATCATCTTGGTTTTAATTAAAATACAAAATAGTGGTGTCCAAACATGTAGAACATGTATCTAGTCCAAATCTTGCTTTCTTACATGAAAGGCATTAGGTTTTCTTGATTTAAATCAGTTATTACCTCTATTAGGGAAGGTGAAAAGCAATCTGTATTTGTTAAAATATTCTATTAATGCTGAAGAAAAATTCAGTTCAGAGTAAACAGAAGACAAAGTAAGAATATCCTTTCTATCTGAAGGAAATGCATTTTTGATGTTTATTTGCTAAATTCAGTTCTTAAAACTAGAGCTTGGAAGGGAGCCTAGATTAAATCAAAACTAACCAGTAGCTAACTCCAATGGATGAACACCTCATAGAAAACAATTGTTGTGTTAAGGAATTTATTATCCATATTTATTTTTTCTTTTTAAAAAGAAGAAAATGATTCTACAGATTTCAAAAGAGATATATAGCATTAATAACATGTGTGAAACCTATGCTACTTGTGGAGCATCTGTAATTATAATGCTAGAAACTATCATGCATAAAAACACTGCGTTATTCAGCTCTCCAGAAGTAATTATACAAAGATTTTTCTAATTATTTCTATTGTTCCCATAAGTTGGCTAAATAATCACAATCTACTTTTTGGGTAAATTCCTTTCTCTAGTGTATGCTTTAATAAGTTATAACTAGCAATGAAATATAACTTCTACAAGTGGCAAAATGTTTGAACTATGATATATTCATAAACACTCAAAGCACCATATATTACAAATTCACATATTTGGTAAACAGTAACTGTACATATTCTTTAAATTTAAGAAGGGGGAGGCTTACAATTTATAAATTCCCAAACATGAATTATTTTTCTAGCATCAATTTTACCGAAAATGAAAAATCATGATATTAACCTAATATAGTAGAGCAGAATTACACATTTCCTATAAAAAGCAGATTTTGTATATGACTTTAACAAAATATATATTAATGCAAAAAAAGAACCAATAAATAAACTTGGACTATACCAATGGAAAGCCACAAGGAGCTTATAAAAGTTTCTACACCAAACATCAGCAAATGTTTTCTGAAACGGCCAGAAAATAAATAATCTAGGTTTTGCAGGCAAAGAGCACATATACTCTTGAAGTAGTGGCTGAAATAGCCATCAATAGTACGCAACTGAATGAGTATGGTGGTGCTTATGAGAGACACAAAATAGGAAGGAGCCTGGACTTTCCTACCTGGGATATAGTCTGCTAAACTGTCTACTCAAGACAAAATAACTGACCTCACTGAATTAATGATTCAACTAAATATTTTATTATTATTATTTTTTTATTATTATTATTATTATTATTTAAGATTTTATTTATTTATTTGACAGAGAGAAATCACAAGTAGACAGAGAGGCAGGCAGAGAGAGAGAGAGGGAAGCAGGCTCCCTGCTGAGCAGAGAGCCCGACGCGGGACTCGATCCCAGAACCCTGAGATCATGACCTGAGCCGAAGGCAGCGGCTTAACCCACTGAGCCACCCAGGCACCCTATTATTATTATTTTTTAATAAACATATAATGTATTTTTATCCCCAGGGGTACAGGTCTGTGAATCGCCAGGTTTACACACTTCAAGCACTCACCATAGCACATACCCTCCCCCATGTCCATAACCCAACCCCCTCCTCTTGACCCCCCTCAGCAACCCTCAGTTTGTTTTGTGAGATTAAGAGTCACTTATGGTTTATCTCCCTCCCTATCGCATCTTGTTTCATTTCAACTAAATATTTTTAAACTTAATCTTATGATTGCTTTGTTGAAGTTTCAGCATTTCTATATATTTTTTTTATTTCTTCTTGAAATATTGTAAATTTGCAAACAATCTTAAACTTAATCAGAGAATAAAGAATTGCATTTTTTAAAAAAATTAAATTTATTTATTTGAGAGAGAGAAAGAAAGTGAGAGGGAGAAGCAGACTCCCTATTGAACAGAGAGCCCTACATGGGGCTCGATCTCAGGACCCTGAGATCAGGACCTGAGCTGAAAGCAGGTGCTTAAATGACTGAGCCACCCAAGTTCCCCAAGAATTACAAAATTAAAAGAAGAAATTATATGTACGTTTCCTATAAAAATGATTCATAACTGTATTACACAGATATGTTTTCCAAAAATATAATTATTCATGGCATTGTAAAGATCAATTCCAATGAAATTTTCAAGGAAGTGTTTATGAGCATTAAAGGGGTAACTTTCAGGATAAATAAAGTTAGTTGCTGCAAAGAAAAATTTCTAATTTTGGTGGCTTACCAGAATAAAAACTTTTTTTTTTAAATTTATTTGACAGACAGAGATCACAAGTAGGCAGAGAAGCAGGCAGAGAGAGAGGAGGAAGCCGGCTCCCTGCTGAGCAGAGAGCCCAATGCAGGGCTCCATCTCAGGACCCTGGGATCATGACCTGAGCTGAAGGCAGAGGCTTTAACCCACTGAGCCACCCACGTGCCCCCACAATACAAACTTTTATGTTTTTTTGTTCACTCAGTACAATGGAGATACTTCTGACCCATGGACATCTTTCACATGATTTAGGGACCAATGCTTTTCTATCTTCTGGTTCTTCTTTCCTCTAGTTTTTTAGACATCTCACTCTCAACAAGAATGGAGAAGAAAAAAGGGAACAAAAGACTTACAGGACATTTCTTATGGATCAGAGTATAAGATTAAAACTACCACTGTGAACTCATTCACATGGTCCCAAATAATAGAAGATAATTAAGCTTATACCAGAAGCCAAGGAAACAGAGGAACAAGCAACTAGGTTCTGTTACACAGGACAGATTCTCTAGCAGACTGATGTATAATAATAAAAGTGAATTAAAAATTGTCAAAAATGTGTTTTTGATAGTATAGTGTATTCTTAGTACTGTAAGTTTCATTACATGTCATTATTACCAGAAAAGAATATTATATTCACTACTAAGAACATTCATTTTATAACAGATCAACTTTGTTTTTCCTTTTATGTTTTATTTATGTCTTTGTTTGAAAATCCATTGAACATTTTCATTTGTTTTACAAATCTAAGGCACAGCAATTAACTGAAGAATTCTTTACTTCATTATAATGAGTGGAACTACATTATAAATATGTAAATATACTACAATATGTAGTATATTTGTAAATATGTAAATATTTATATGTTTATATAATTTACAATATGTACATATTGTAAATATGTAATTATACTACAATATTTAGTATATGAAAAGGTAAAAACATTTATGATTACCAAAAATGACTATGTTTTAAGTATAAATTATTTTGAATCAGAAATTATTTATTTGCAATAATTTATTTTTAATTAAACTTTTTAAAATTTTAGAATAGTTTTAAATTTACTGAACAGTTACAAAGATAGTTCAGAAGATATTATATACTTTTCAACCAGTTTCCACTGTTATTAATATCTAAGTTTAGTACATTTGTCATAGCAGATTAGCCAATATTGATACACTATTATTAACCAAAGTCCATATTTTATTTGGATTTTCGTTTTTTTTTTGTTTTATAGTTTATTAATTTATTTTGAGAGAGAGAGAACAGAAGGAGGGGCAGAGGAAGAGGGACAAAATCTCAAACTGACTCCTCACTAAACTGTGCATGGAGCCTGACATGGGGCTCTATCTCATGACCTGAGCCAAAATCAAGAGGTGGATACTTGACCAAAGGAATGAGTCAGGTGCCCCAGGATTTTCTTAGTCTTAAAATAATGTCTTTTCCTTCCCCAGGATCCAATCCAGGATACCACAAATGTAATATTAGTACTCATGTTTCTTTAGTCTCCTCTGGTTTGGAAAATTTCTCAGACTTTCTTGTGTTTTGTTTTTTGGTGGAAGTATAGTTGACATACGATATTATATTAGTTTCAGGCATACAACATAGTGATTCAACATTCATATACATTATGAAATACTCACCTCAATAAATATAGTGACTATCTGTCACCAGAGTTACTATAGTATTATATGCTCTCTGCTGTATACCACACCTTTATCCGTTCATTTATTGATGGATACTTACGATGCTTCCATATCTTAGCTATAATTAATACTGCAATGAACATAGTGGTGTATATATCTCTTTGGTAGGTATTTTCGTTTTCTTTGGACAAGTAACCAGAAGTAGAATTGATGGATCATATGGTAGTTTTATTTTTAACTTTTTGAGGAGTTTTCATACTATTTTCCATAGAGGATGTACTGGTTTATATTCCCACCAACAGTGCATGAGGGATCAGTTTTCACCTCTTCCTTGCCAACATTGTTATTTCTTAACTGTTTGATACTAGCTAATCTGACAGACAGGAGTGGTTTCATTTCATTTCATTCATTCATTTCATTGTGGTTTTGATTTGTTTCTCCCTGATGATTAGTGATAATAAACATCTTTTCATGGGTCTGTTGACCAATTTCTATGTCTTCCTTGGAAAAGTGTCTAGCTATTCAGGTCCTCTGCCCATTTTTTAACTGCACTTTTTGTTTTTTTGGTGTTGAGTTGTATGAGTTCTTTAAATATTTTGGATATTAACTCCTTATCAGATATATCATTTGCAAATATCTTCTCCCAACTTATAGGGAGAATTTATTCAATTTATTGATGAGTTCCTTCAGGAAAACTGACCAGTTACAAGCAAAATCATTAAACTGGGCCACTTTCTTAAAAGATATTCAAAAGTAAATTAAAAATGAATTAAAGACCTAAACATAAAACCTGGAACCGTAAAGTTCTTAAAAAAGATATAGTAAACTCTTAAACATCAGCCTTAGGAATAGTGTTTTGGACCTATCTCCTCTGGCAAGGATGACAATAGCAAAAATAAATAATTATGACTGAATTAAAGTAAGAATCTTTTGCACAGACTTTCCTTGTTTTTGATGACCTTGATAGTTTTAAGAAGTACTGGTCAGGTATTTTTAGAATTGGGATTTGTTTGATGATTTTATCATGATTAGACTGGGATAATGTGTTTTTAAGAAAAAAATCCCTATGATAAAGTGCCATTCTCATTACTTCATATCATATGTCTATGCTATTAACATAATTAAGTACTGTTGATGTGAACATTGGTCATTTGACTTAGGTAGTGTTTGTCAGATTTCTCCGTGGTAATGTTACTTTCCCCCAACCCCCATTTCCATCCTGTGCACTTCAGAATATAGTCACTAGGTGCAGCCCAAACTCAAGAGGTAAGAAGTTATGTTCAATCTCCTTGAGTGTAAAGTATTTCATAAATTATTTGGAATTATTCTGTATAAAAGATGTGTCTATTATTCTGACTCATGTATTTATCCATCATTTATTTTTCTCAGTATGGACTCATGGCTATTTATTTCATATTTTGGGTAAACTATTTCTTGCTCAAATTATTCTAGCTTTGGCAGTTGGCTCATGTGTCCCTTTTACATAGTCTCATGGTTTTCTATCTTTCTGAGTACTCCTTGCTTTCTGGCATTACAAGACTCTCCACACTCACTTTTACATTCTGCATTTTAGTTCTAGAATCAGCTAGATCTCTAAAGAGATCCTTTTGTTGGAGAATGGTATGAGAAACTAAGATCTAGGTGCTAGTCAAACTTATTATTTTTAAAATGAAATCTAATTTTTTTCACACTACTAGTATTGCTTAGATAATTCTCTATGTACCTTTAAAGATGTATAATCAAATAAATATATACTAAGTCTTACCTAACCAAACATTAGAAAACAGTGCATATGTGCACATTTAATGGTTTTTACATATATATGTCAGAAAATTATTTAAAATTATAATTAAATACTTGATGATGATTAATTTCTGGCAGGTGATATAGTATTCCTATGACTTACTTCACTTAATCTATATTCAGATCCATGAGATAAGTATATTCTTATATCTAGTTAACAGATAAGAGAACTATAATTTCATGAGTTTATATAGATAGAAAATACTTGAAATTTGTCAGCAGTTATATTTTTTCATTAATAAGAAAATCTAAGAAAATTAGGTGCAACATTTGAAAATATCTAAATTGATTGTATTTAGTTGAACATTGTGATGGTTACTTTTATGTGGCAACCTGACTGCGCCACAGAGTGCCCAGATTAACCAGTATTTCTAGGAGGGTCTGTGAGGGTGTTTCCTGATGATACAAGCACTTGGATCAGTAGACTCAGTAAAGTAGACTGCCCTTCCCAAACTGGGCAGGCATCAGCCAGTCTGTTGAGGGCTTGAGTAGCACAAAAACTAAAGAAAGGGAGGACTTGCTCCTTTTCTGCTTACCTGCTGAGTTGAGATGCTGTTTTTTATTTCTTTTTGGACTGGGATTTATACCATCCTCTCCACTGGCTCTAATGTCTTTGAATTCAAGACTAAAATTATACCGCTGGCTCTCCTAGGTCTCTGGCTTGCAGACAGATCATGAAACTTCTCAACCTCCATAACTGTCTGAGCCAATTCCACATAATGAATTGCCATAATACACAGATAGGTATAGATACATAGATATATCTCCCATTGGTTCTGTTTCTTTGGTGAACACTAGCTAATTTAGTTTTCAAATTCATAATTTAGGAAAATATACTAAATCCAAGGAAGCATCCAGATTTACTTTTCATATATTAGTCAACACAATAATTTACAAATAATATTTAGTTTGGTAAATGGAAAGAAAGAAAGAAAAAACCTGACAATTTCTCGAGAAACTGAAAGAACAGGAAAAAATATTTAAAATATAATATGATAGATTGGCAATAAATTCATTACTTTTCATTTTATCATTTGGTTGCATCCGTGGCCTTTCTAATAGAAAAGTAAGAAACTCATCTATTTCAGTGAATGTATAAACAAAGCTCATTTCACTCTAGTTTCTGCCTAAGGGATAATTGGTTGGTCACTTTAGAAGTGGACTTTAAGAAAATGAAGGACTAATAATGTTGTTGGAAGACTGAAATGAGTTCAGATAAGAGACAGAAATGCTTTTTAAAGTTAATTATGTTTGCATTACCTTTTCTCTTGGTGTTCATTACCTTTAAATGGAGCCACACAACGGCAGAAGTAATTACCAGGTTGGTCAATGCAGGTTGCGCCATTCTTGCATGGATGTGAAGAACACAAATCTGTATTTATTTTATATCTTGAACCTTTTAAAAAATAATTAAAAAAATAAGGCAACCAGGTGTCAGGTTATAATTCTTAAATTTTTCCAAATCTTTTAATCCATTTCGGGTGATATCTGAGACTAAACTATCCAGATAAAAAATGCCACACATATTACTGTTAGAACCCATTCATTTCACCTTACTACAAACTGCAACAACTTCTCTTGGAATTACTAAATGCAGACTAATCTCTGAATTGGTAGGCATTCAAAGTCTGCTTAGATGTGAAATAATTTATCTTCTGCTTTGGATTCTAGAGACAGAATAGATGTTTCAAGTTACTGGGATACAAATCAAATGTTAATTTAAGGAAAATAAAAAGGACCAAAAAGGAAGTACTAGTGAATCAATAGCATCCTGATGTTTGTTCTCCAGGGCTAAATGTTTTTAAAAGGCACAGTTGTCAAATGTTACTTACCAATAAAGCCAGGGGGGAACAAGTATTTGAATTTATCCATGAACTCTGTAGATGTAGTGTTATGGAGGCAGGGTGATGAGTCACATTTCTTTTTATTAATTTCACAAAGCGGGTCTATATGGAAAGAAAATAAATCAGAAGTATTCATTTACTATATAGTTTTAACATTTTCTTTTTTCTTTTTCTTGTTTTTTTCTTTTAAGTAATCTCTATGCCTAAGGTGGGACTCAAACTCACAACCCCAAGATCAAAAGTTGTATGTTCTATGGAATAAGCCAGCCAGGGACCCCTTAACATTTTCTTTTAACTGGTTCTGCAGTGCAGATTTCCCATGAATGTTCCACTTAGAGCTGTGTTTCTAAAGCTGACTTTCATTTTCTGTCACTTGGATTGTTTGTTAATTTGCAAAGCATTGAAAACATAGCCTAAGCTGATTTTGAATTGATTTTTAACTTTTTTGATAGCTAATTTTTTTTTTTGCTAATTTTGAATAAGAACAGAAAAATTGGCTTTGACACATAACACATGGGCATTAGCAAGTTAGAAGAATGGAAATCTTTCTAGTCTTAAATGTTTTTCTCTAAAATGGTGAAATGAATCTGGGCTGGAGGAAAATTAAGGTAATAGATAACTAAATAGGAAAGAGCAAACCTAACTAAATAGAAAAACTATTTGTATTATCATGATCACTAACAAAATATTAAGTGAAAATGTGACATTAGAATATCAAGTTAACCCAGGAAAAAATAACCCAGGAAAAAATGAAAATTAAAAATAATGAGTGAATAAATACTTTGCTTAAACCTTAAAATTATTTTTTGGTAATTTTCCTTATGAATCAACTTTGTGAGAAGAAAAATGGCACATTTAAAAACCTTAGTGTAGGGGCGCCTGAGTGGCTCAGTGGGCTAAGCCTCTGCCTTCGGCTCAGGTCATGATCTCAGGGTCCTGGGATCGATCCCCGCATAGGGCTCTCTGCACAGCAGGGAGCCTGCTTCCCTCTCTCTCTGCCTGTTTCTCTGCTTATTTGTGATCTCTTTCTCTGTTGAATAAATAAATAAAATCTTTAAAAAAAAATAAAAAGTAAAAAAATAAAAACCTTAGTTTATTCCTTATAGTTAGGGATCTGCCAAAGTTCACTTCTTCAAAACACCTTGTTTTTTCTCTGTGTCATACAATTTTAAGAAATAACCTTGAGTTTTTGTTTATGATAAACAGTACATTAAGTTTTAATAAGTGACAACACAGATCTGAAGATGGTCTTTCTTAAAGTTAACCACAAAAAAACAGTTTCTCAGATATAATAGGGGAAAAAAAGGTTGTTTCATTGTGGTTTTCAAAACAAGTAAGACTTTCTCATTGCTTAAAGGTTATGCAGTGCTTTATTTTTGAAACAATCATTCACATAGAAGTAGAATTAGGAACACTTTTGGGAAGATAGATTTTGGACAACATTTTGGCTTATAATGATGACAGTTTGATAGTATTTACTTGCATATAAAGTACTGAGAGTCTCAATACTTTTTCCAATCTTGGAAAACAAAGTTCTATTATTAGAGTGTCCTCCTAATGTAAAAAAAAAAAACAAAATATTTAAAAACATAAACAGCTCTTTATCAAAATAACGGATATATATTGACAAGGGCTATTGTAGGAGTTACCAGAGTAACAGAATGAAATATGGTATAAAAAGAAATATTAGAAGTTTTAAATATGAGTGTGATGGGGGGGCCTCTGGGAGGCGCCATCAGTTAAGCTCCAGACTCTTGGTTTAGGCTCAGGTTGTGATCTTAGGGTTGTGAAATCCAGCCCCACAGTGGCCACCTCTGTGCTCAGCATGGAATCTGCCTAAGATTCTCTCTTCCTCTCCTTCTGCCCCTCCCCCACTCACATGTGCATGCTCTTTCTCTGAAATAAATAATCTTAAAAAATAATAAATATAAGTGTAATGAACTTATAGTTGATAAACCTAAAAAAAGTTTATTTACAAAAGCAAAATATTCATTCAACACTAAATATATCTGTTTCTATGATTATGTGAAGATGTAGTAAAATAATTCAAGCAGATATATATATTCAAATGTTCTCCTGGGAAAAGAATTAATATGCATGTTTACTAGATGAATGGTATCTTCTAAAAATAAGGAGTTACTTCTACCTCAAATTAACCTTCAGGAATTAGTTTTGGTTAGCATGTGTGCCTACCTTGAAATCCATTCTGACACAGGCAGCTAAAGGTGCTGTAAAGATCAACACAAGTAACCTTTTCCACAGGCTTCACTAAGGCACTCATCTACCTCAATCTCACAGTTATTATTTAGAAACAAGCAAAGCATTCACTTCATTATAAATATGTCACTGATACAACTGGCAACTAAGTAAAGATTATGTTCAGTGTATATGAGATTTTCAACTTGTCTGCAAAAATTCGACACATTGCCTAATGCCATCAATTACTCTTTCTGTTTTTGTTCTGATGTGACTACAACTACGGCTTTATTCTCATCTCCATGCACCTAGGATTCAAAATTTACATTACTTCCTTAAAATTGAATACATACATGACTATTTTATATATAATTATACAATGTTAACCAAACTGACTTTCTTTGATGCCTCTCCTTGAAAAACAGTCCATTAAATATATTTGAATCCTTTCTGCATTTCTTTAAAAACAAAATAAAAACCGTAAATAAGACCTTCTCAGCTCCTTGTTTCTTTAAGTTACTGTTGGATTGCAAATTGACCCTTGTACATGGAGGGCAAGGAAAGACAGAAGAAAGAGGTTGAGCACTCCAGATTTGTAGGTGGTAAGTTTAATAATAAGGGAACTTTTCTACAAGGCCTGCCTTGGGCTGCCAAAAAACCAGGCATTTACCTGCCAGAATCTTAACTTTATTTATAGTCTATAGTCTATAACTTGGTTCAGCCATGTATTTAATCCAGATAATCTTAAAAACATCTTCCTCTTTCAAGTTTATATCCTTAAAACAGCTCCCAGTGTGACAGTAGTGGCAACATGTATTTATATATGTATTCTACGGACAGAGGCAGCGGTAAGGAGCCTCCAAGTGCCCCCAAATAACATGAGGGTCAACAAGCAGCCACATTCTCTCAATGATCTCCTTCAACAATTACTATAAACTGAATTTATTTTCATATTCCCAAATTATTTTAAATAATTTCTAAGTAGAAAAAGGTAGGCTTTTTGCAAAATTATTTAAGGAAAGAATACATAGTGGAATGTGTCTCTTATTTCCTTGCACTATTCATCCTCCAAACTCCCTTTTGCCATATGGATAATTAACTGCTTAATAATTCTTTAATAAAAGTTAAAGACCATCTCTCATAATAGGTGAAAATCCAAGTTATATCTTTCTCAGTCGTGGGTACCCCAAAATGTGGATATGCAACCAAAAGCTGACTAATATATCATGGACCCACCACAGGATTTGAAAGCAAGATGGTGATGCCAAGAAACAGGGATGGTTTTGCAGCTGGTAACATCAGGACAACCATAACAGTTTTCCATGGCCCTACTAACAACACTGCTTCAGTGTTGCCTAGTGTCACTGCCATCCATCCCTACTGACGTTGTGATAATATATGATGTTTCCTTATCTACTGTCTAGACTCCATCTTCTATGCCAATTTTCCACATCTCGTTCTAGAAGCTCCTATAGGTCGTACTTGTAATGTTCTTTAATAAACTTTAAATTAAATAATTTTTTTGTAAACCACACTGAGTATATTTCTAATACCCACAGTGAATAACTCTATTACCGGTATGCACAATTTGTTTTTGACATTATTATTAAATATTTATATTTCAATTTTACATATAAAGCAATTGGGGAAAAAACTAAGAAGAGTTTTCAGTTATCTGTAGCAAATATCACTAATGTTAATAAATCATTAATGTTAGTCTATATTTCATGTATTCTATTTTCAGGGGCAAAGAAGGTCATAACCACCAACCTTTGAAGTTAGGGATATTTGTTTATACTTTCTTTTGCTGTCTTTGCCTGGTTTTGCATTCTGGATAATAGTGACCTCACTGAATTTCTCAGAAAGTTTTCAATATTCTTCTCCTTATAGAAAGAACTGTACAGAGGGCATAGAGAAAAGAATTCTTGTGTACTGTTGGTGGCACTGTAAATTGGTGCGACATTGCAGGAAACAGTATGGAGTTTCCTCAAAAATTAAAAAAGAAACCAAAACATATTGTTCAGGAATTCTACTACTAAGCATTTACCCCCAAAAAAGAGAGAATGTTAATTACAAAATATATATGCATCCTTATGTTTACTGGAGCATTATTTATAAAAATCAAGATATGGATGCAACCAAATGTCCACTGATAGACGAGTGAATACAGATGTAGTATCTATCTATCTATCTATCTATCTATCATCTATAATCTATCACCTATAGATCTACCATGAAATATTACACAGCCATAAAATATGATGAGATATTGTCATTTGGAACTACATGAATGGACCTAGAGTGTATTATGCTAAGGGAAATAAGTCAGACAAAAAATAGTATTTTTTTCCAAGACATCATTTTTATGTGGAATTAAAACAAACAAACAAATGACAAATAAACAAATAACCAGAAACAGACTCATAAATACAGAGATAAAGTGGTGGTTGCCAGAGGGCATGGAGACAGTGAATGAAATAGGTATTGTATAGGGAACTTAGTCAATAATATTGTGATAATTTTGGTGAGAGATGGTAACTATACTTTTCACAGTTAGCACTGTACAACATATAGAACTGTCAAATCCCTGTTGTGCACCTGAAACTAATATAACATTCTATGTCAACTATAGTTCAATAATAAATATTAAAAAAAGAAAGTTGTGTATAGTTGACATTATTAATTGCTTAAATATTTGACAGAATTCACTGGTGCAACCATCCGGCCAATGTTTTTCTTCAGGGTAAATTATTCAATTATAACTCAATCTTGTTTCTTGTTATTTGTTCATTTTTAAAAATTTCTAATTAAGTTTTGTGTTTTTGTGCCTTTCTAGGAATTTTTATAGTCCCTCTATGTTTTCTAGTTTGTTGGCATGCAGTTGTTCTTAATAATTCCTATGACCTTTTAAAATTTCTGTAGTGTTGTAATGATGCCCCCCCTCTTCTATTCCTGGTATTGACAAAGTGTGCATGTGTGTCTCTCTGTTTTCTTAGTCAAACTAAAGATTTATCAATTTGTAATATTTAAAAAAAAACCCAGATTTTTGTGGGGTTGATTCCTCCTATTTTCTGTTTTCTATTTTATTGATTTCTAATTCAATCTTTGTTGTTTTCCTCTTTAGCTTATTTTGGATTTAATTGCTTTTCTTTTTAAGCTTTTTTTTTTTTTCTTTTTAAGCTTTTGAGGTACAAGTTTAGATTACTTACTTTAGGTACTTTTTTGTAATATAAGCATTGAAACCCATAAGCTTATATCTAAGCACTTCTTTAACATACATTTTGATTTTCTGTATTCATTGCCATTCCATTCAAAAAAAATTTTCAAATATCTCCTATCATATTTCTTTGTGTTACTTATATGTAGGTTAATTTCCCAAATATCTTTCTGGGGTTGAGTTTTAATTAATTCTATTGTGGTCTTTTTAAACCTAATATATTGTCTGTTGGAGAATGTTCTATGTGTTTAAAAAGAATACATTGTCAGCCATTCTGCTGTAGCTAGGTGGAGTTTTCTACAAATGCCAATTAGACCTGCTGGTTGATGTTAACTCGTCAATATATTAGCTGATTTTTCATCTAGTTGTTCTATTATTGTGATGAAGTTACTGAAATCTCCAACTATACTTGTTAATTAATGTTTTTACCTTTTGAATGTTTCATTTTTGGTTAGTGCATACTGGCATTCTGTTGATAGATATGTATATATTTATGGTTGTTATATCTTTCTGATGTATTGATCCTCTGCCATGATGAAATTTTGCTATTTGTCTCTTGTAATATTTCTTGTCTTAAAGTGTATTTTGTGGAATATTAAGAAAGCTCCTCTAGCTCACTTATATTTACTCTTCATATGGTATCTTTTAAACATCATTTAAGTTTTAGCCTATTTGTGTCTTTGAATATGAGCACATAATCTAATGTTGCTTTTTTTTAAAATCCAGTCTGACAGTCTTGTGATTAGAGTGGGCTCCAATCTTAGTTTAGCAGACAAAATCTTCAAAGCAGGTGTTATAAATATGTTCAAAGAATTAAAGAAAACTGTATTTTAAAATTAAATTAAAATTTGATGAAACGCACACAGGAAGTATGAAAATCCAATAGAGAAGAACTATAAAATAAATAATTAAAAATAAATTCTATACAGGAAAATGCAAATAACTGAAAAAAGTTTTCTAACAGGGCTTAATGGCAGATATTAGATAACTAAAGAAAGTCTCAGAATTCTAAGACAGATCAATAGAAATTACAAATACTAGCCAATTCACTAGGACCAACTGAAACACTAAGTAATCCCATAACAGTTAACTTTGTTACCAAACCATTGGCCTTTGTTGCATAACATGAAGTTGGGTTTTAATCATATTTCTAGGTCCCCACTTCTTTCCCCATTGACATATATTGTTCTTTCTCTTTCTCCACCTATCCTATCGGATTTTCCCAAGGATTGACTATTTCTCCTGATTTTCCTTTCTGCGCCCTTTGATTTTAAGGCTTTTCATACACTCCTATAAACATGTTCCCTACATCCTGATTCTCACTTTTGACTCAATTCCTAGTACATGTTTCAAACCTAACTCTGGCCATATCGTTATCTCAAATTAAACACCTCAAGACACTAAATCCTTCTCCAATTAAAATGTTATCAGTGATAAAATAATTTATATCTTCAGCAATCGTTTACTGAGTAGTTTACTGAATTCTCTTTAGGATTTCTTTTGGATTAATTATTCTATGTCTGCTAATTAGGAAATGGAGGTATGTAGGTAAATACAACACATACAGAAAACTTCGTTATGTGCCAATCTATTTACTGCAATTGTTTTGCATGTTGTTGTCATGTTCTGCATTATACCCTTTAGCAGGAGTGATATTGATAATTTAAAATAGTTTAACAAAGTAACAGGAGTTTAAGTCTTATTTAAAGACAAATAAGACATAAGTTATTATTTAGGAGCCTAATATATGTATGAATAAAAGATCTACATCTTGTTTCATTACTTCAAAATCTCAGAGCATCAAGGATAAAAGGAAAACTTGAAGTGTTTCTGGAAAAAAAAATTACTTGGCTTATTTCGCTAAGCATGATACGCTCTAGTTCCATCCATGTTGTCGCAAATGGCAAGATTTCATTTCTTTTGATGGCTGCATAGTATTCCATTGTGTATATATACCACATCTTCTTGATCCATTCATCTGTTGATGGACATCTAGGTTCTTTCCATAAGTCAAGCAGTGAAAGACAACTATCATATGATCTCCCTGATATGAGGAAGTGGTGATGCAACATGGGGACTTAAGTCGGTAGAAGAAGAATCAATGAAACAAGGTGGAATTGGGAGGGAGACAAACCATAAGTGACTCTTAATCTCACAAAGCAAACTGAGGGTTGCTGGGGGGAGGGGAGTTGGGAGAAGGAGGGTGGGATTATGGACATTGGGGAGGGTATGTGCTTTGGTGAGTGCTGTGAAGTGTGTAAACCTGGTGATTCACAGACCTGTACCCCTGGGGATAAAAATATATGTTTATAAAAAGTAAAAAATTAAAAAAAATTACTTGGAGTAACGAAATAATAAAATGATCCTCTTTCTCAAATATTCTCAAGAAATTACTTTAGGATGTGCTTCTAGGAATGGGGCACCTGGGGCTTAGCCAGTTAAGCAATCCCCTCTTGATTTCACTCAGGTCATGCATGATCTCAGGGTGATGGGATCCAGCTGTGTTGGGCTCTGCACTCAGTGGGGAGTCTGGTTCTCTCCCTCCTCTCCCTATGTCCCTCCGCATGCTTTCTCTCTCTCTCTCCTCTCCCCTTATCTCTCTCAAATAAATAAATGCTAAAAAAAAAAAACCCAAAAACCAAAATAAACAAACAAACAAAAAACACCTCCAAGGGAAAAAAGCAAAATGGTATACGAAAACATTCATTTAATTCAGGAATACAGTGTTAAGTTATCCTATGATAAAGGCTGGGAAAAATCACTGTCTAAACTAATGAATGTTGAAGAAACTCTTTTTTCAAGTGTAGTTTTGTGGATCCATTCTACATATAAAGTGGACATAAAGCTGTATACTACATGTAAAACTTAAATAAGAAGAAACTAATTCTTTAAATACAGATAAAGAAGTCAATGAGAAATTTGAACAGAAATATAAAAGTGTACTGAGAATGCAATTGTCTAAATCAATTAAATTTGATCTGAGCTAAACTGATTTAGTGTAAAATAAACTATTAGATCTCAAGGCTAGAAATAATGTCCTTCAAATGGACTTCGATTGCAACATAGGAAACTTCAGAAAACAGATATAATTCTAACACCACTTCATCAATGAAGAATATTTATATATGCATAATAATATGAATGTGATTTGTTTTCAACTTTTAAACTCAATGTTTAAACAAAGTGCAGCTGACAGTTATAATGTATTCAAACAATGATAATGTAAACACACAAAAAAAGTGAAGGAATTTGGTAAGTGGAAAGGGTTAAATGGGAAAGAGAAGAGTAAGAGCACCAATATTGTTAACCTTAATAAAAGTCAAGATGGGACACCTGAATTCGATTAGAAATGAAAGTGTGAACGCAAGAACTAAGGTGGTTCAGAGAATTAATGAGAAGATTCATCTTTCATAATGGAGAACCAGTTAATTAACCTGCATAATGAATTCACAAAACTCAAAAGAGCAAATAAATTTTTTGAATGAGCAAATAAGGCATAACAGAATAAAATAAGAAACTATTTAAACATTTTTGTCTCTGTTTAGCCGACTTGAAAGTAGAGAATCTGTTTTTTATTATTAGAAGTTGATTTTTATTTACCATGTTTGGTGCTCAAACTTGTTTTTTGCTTGTTTTTAAAAATTGTATCCATTTCAATAACATTTTGTGAAAATATCTCCTCTCTCATGAAATAATTGAATTTAAATGGATACATCTATGAAAGTTTAGTGTGAAGTTTATAAAATGACTAGTTCTGTGACTATCATTAAGTAAGCTCAGATACATGGTTCTCATTTTTATAATCAATACAACACAGAAGTTAAACCTCAATTTTCTCTTGTGCTATATATAAAGTTTTCAGTGTTGTCTTCAGCCATGCTTCATATAACACCAATCTGTGAATTATTCAATTATGCAAAAGAGATTTTGCAGCTAATTCTAAAAAAACCCAAAAACATTTTACCATATTTTGAAAATTTATAATCAGTACCTCTACTTGAATAATATATTTTAATAACATAATAGTGGTTTTCTACAAAAACAAAGAACCATATAGCAGCAGAAATATGGATTTAACAAGAGAAAAATAAATACAAAGAAAAATAAATTCCTTTATGAAAAGCTAAAAGCTGATGAATTGTGAAATATCCTTATCAATCTCTTGCAAATTTTATATATCTGTAATACCTAACTGAGAATCTGGAGGTGGCACTTCTAGACAACACAGTTATAGATCCATTAGCTTATGTGCCAAAACAAAGCATGATTTCCATTTTGTGGAAAAAAGAAAAAGAAAAGACTACTTCCTTTAACTGTGAAAAAATGTTTTATTGAATTTCTGTGCATCTTTCTCTTGCTATGATTTTAGAAACAAGGGATTTTTCAGAGAAGAACTTGAAGTAATGTTCTCTAAAATTACCTATTTTAGGTATGCTTTATGTATCTCCAGATCAAACCAGCTGGTCACAATTACACAGTGTTTACTATCTTTACATCTACTTACTTCTGTAATCCTGTAACAACCTTAGTAGGCAGGTACTGTTCTTATCTCTCTTTTAAAGGTGTGGGATTTAGATAAATAGAGGTAATATAAACTTGCTTATGTCTCTCATCTGGTTAGTGACAGCTGCAATTCAAACCCAAGAAATCTACTGTCAGACTTCTTATTCTTTATACTTGATTCATTTTAATGGAATTTCTCACTCTGTAGAATCACCTCATATATTTCTGGTTATTTGTGCCAATAGACTAATTCATTTGATTACCAAAAGACATGTGGCTTTCCCCTCATCTCCTGTTCTGGATATCTTTATCAAAATGTTGCCTATTGTAATGTCTCCTGTCAAGGATTTTGAGTCCCTAAAATGTGAAGGAGCCTTTTCAAAGTTCATTCCAAAAGCTGAGGCAGGAGTTCTAAAGCAAATCAGCCTAGGTTCCCTATACTCATTTGTGTGTGACAGCAGGTGTAGTAGAATTCAGAAACTTGATGTTGTGGGTTTATAAAATGAATTCAAGTATATGGCTAAAAATCCATGTCTTAAGGATTTTAGGTGGTCCCCTAACTTGATCCTAGTATTTCTAGCGCACAGTACAGAAGAAAGCCTGGCCAGTTACATCATTAGCAATGCTCATTACATAACAGTGCATTGTTGATTCAAGAATAATTGCTCTTGGGGCACCTGGGTGGCTCAGTGGGTTAATGCCTCTGCCTTTGGCTCAGGTCATGATCCCAGGGTCCTGGGTTCAAGCCCCGCATCAGGCTCTCTGCTCAGCGGGGAGCCTGCTTCCTCCTCTCTCTCTGCCTGCCTCTCTGCCTACTTGTGATCTCTGTCAAATAAATAAATAAAATCTTAAAAAAAAAAAAAAAGAATTGCTCTTGATCCAAGGCCAGAAAGAAATGTCCTGAGAGTGTCCTCCTAAAGAGGATGTAGGTAACTTTTCTAAGACATCCTTGCAGGTGACACAAGATGAGTTTCATATAGCTGTTTCTTAAAGTTTCCATCAACATAATCTTGTTTTTATGCATACTAAAGTTCAAACAAGTAAACATTATTCCGTAGGAATTTAGTACCTGTTTCTTCTTAATTATATTTAGAAATGGATTAAGGGATACTAAGGCACAGGTAAATTTAGATCTTCCCTAAAAGGTGTTTTTTCCTCCAGTCCAATTTTTTTTTTTTTAAAGATTTTATTCATTTATTTGACAGACAGAAATCACAAGTAGGCAGAGAGGCAGGCAGAGAGAGAGGAGGAAGCAGGCTCCCCGCTGAGCAGAGAGCCCGATGCGGGGCTCGATCCCAGAACCCTGGGATCATGACCTGAGCCGAAGGCAGAGGCTTTAACCCACTGAGCCACCCAGGCGCCCCAACCCTCCAGTCCAATTTTTGATAAATGTTGACTACAAATAAGTTTTAGATTATATTAATATATACTGGGGGAGCTGGTATCTTGCTTTCATTATAAAATCAAAACTCCATGTGGGGCACCTGGGTGGCTCAGTTGGTTGGGCAGCTGCCTTCAGCTCAGGTCATGATCCCAGTGTCCTGGGATTGAGTCCCGATTGGGCTCTCTGCTCAGTGGGGAGTCTGCTTCTCCCTCTCCCTCTCCCTCTGCCTGTTGCTCTCCCTACTTGTGCTCTCTACCTCTCTGTCCAATAATAAATAAAAATCTTAAAAAACAAAACAAAACAAAACATCATGCTTCAGCAAATAACTAAGTTTACAAAGGTATTCAGAACAGAGTGATATAATTTTGTGGTAACTGAAAAGCCTATTGTTGAAGAAGAAGTTTTACCAAAGTTAAACAAGCAAGAAAAACTTGATTTGAGGCTACTGTAATTGAGAAAAGAGGTCTGAACTCAGTCTGAACGTGGCGACACAGTCACAAAGGATGAGAGTGTTTTTAGGAACTATCGCCTATGATCATTACCTACATGTGCTTGCTCATTGGCCTTTAACAAAAGAAAACTTTCTCAGTCTTCAGGACAGAAAGCAATTTGGGTGAAGTTCACGAAGAAAAGGTAGAAGAGGGACCTCTATGGTGAAACCACTTGGGTCCTGTAGAGGAATGGAGTGAGAATAAAGGCAAGAAGGCAAGAAGAAGACTGTCTACACTTCAGTCAAACTACAGGAAACCTGAAGGCTGTCTTGGCCTTATTAGTCTTGGGACTAATAAGACACTCTATGAGACTTAAGACACTTAAGTCTTGGGACTGATAAGACACTGTATGAGAATTCCTACAACCCTGAGTACCCAAAGAGTAGAAGGAAATAATAAAATAGTAATTTATATTCTTAACCTGGCATTCTCACATTCTGGTGAAGTCTGAGAAACATGAGTATGTCTCATTTCCACACTTAGTGAACTAGAACACCACATTCTCCCTCAGGTTATGATTCCTAAATATGTCTCTGAGCTGTTTGGTCCCAGTTATCTCTAATCAAACTGAATGCTATACTGCTACCAATCTATATTACTGAGAGACAAATTCAACGGAATTTCAGCCTCCAACTGATCCCCACCCCTCCTGCATATTTTGAAGCTCGTCATTAATGCAGTCCTAACTCATGAAGAAAGGGGATTTATCATCTCAGAACATCCCAAGTGTTTGACAGGATACCTAGCAGTAAGGCAGCAGCTTCTCTTCCTCCTCCTGCCCCTCCCCCTGCCCTTCCTCCTCCTCCTTCTCAAATTTGACACTTTAGTTTTAAAATTCATGCAGATCTTGAATTTTACAATCATATTTAATCCTTGTTAAGATATAGATTATTCTATAGCATAGTACATATAAATTTGTATGGAAACTTGACAAGATGATACTGCCGTTACTCTTGAGACTTTCACAAAGCCTTACATACATCCCCTAGGGTCTAGTGCTCTAGCCTGAGAAGTATAGAGTTAAAGAATAAAGTAAAAAGCTCCCAGTGTAGTCTCTACAGAAACATCAAAACCTGCACCTAGCCTACCTTCTAGGTAGTATCTCTTTTATCCTGCCGTTTTTCTCATGTAACCTCTTCTCCAAGCAATACCAGCAACTTTTAAAACGTCTGTGATTTTGCCTGGTTCCTTTTTAAAATTTTGATGAAAAGTCATCTCAGGGAGCCTCTGCCTATTTTTTCCAGGTACAGGCCATTTCCACATTCTCTATTATTCACACCTTCCTCTGTAGGCAATTGCTTATGTATCTGCCCCATCCTTAAAAATGTAGGTTTATAAAAGGCATATATCTCCATCCTGGCATTTCTGGCACTTGAAATAGCTACTGACACATATTGGTGCTCACAAATATTTGTTAAATGAATGAAAAGTTGAATGTATATAATGGCAATGGTAGGGTATTTCTAAAGGGCAGATAATCATTTCAAATCCTGTTTAGGACAATTCATTAACAAAACACTAAAATTCTAAGTAATATAATGAATATCATAAAGTTTGTCAGAAATAAAATTTATGATTGACTCTTTCCAATTTCTGATTACGTTCCACATGATTTGACAACAATAAGCTGCATTTAAGGTGTGCATGTATATGACTTTAGAGTTTTATTGCCAAAATGTAGATAGAATTTAAATGAGATTTCTAATTTGATTCAGTGAGCAGTGATAAAGTCTCCACTTGTTCAAGCAAATAAATTATTAAGCATAACCAGTTTGAATACATTCAATAAAATAGTATCTATGCATTCTTCTAGTTTGTGAGTTTGGGATATACAAATTGAATAATCAAGAATTCTATATCTTTTTTTTAGAAGATTTTATTTATTTATTTGATAGGCAGAGAGGCAGGCAGAGAGAGAGGAAGGGAAGCAGGCTCCCCGTAGAGTAGAGAGCCTGATGCGGGGCTTGATCCCAGGACCCTGGGGTCATGACCTGAGCCGAAGGCAGAGGCTTTAACCCACTGAACCACCCAGGTGCCCCAAGAATTCTGTATCTTATTTTAAAATAAGTTTTAGATGTTAATTTCTATATAATCTTAATTTTCTTTTCTTATATATTTCCAGGTCTGTATTTCAATTCTGACTAAAACACACACAGATTCGAATTAGTTTTCCTTTTCTATGTTTCACTTATTAGTCTTGGTTTTCTTGATATTTTCTTCAACCCAATTTATTCATTTGTTTCTTCCACGTGGGCTAAAGCAGACTGTGATAGGTTTCTCTTCACAGAAACCATAAAGTAGGAATGATCCAGTGACCAAAAAGCAATCCTAAAAACCAGATTCCTGTGTCATACATAGTATCTCCAATATTCTATACTTTCTTTACTCTGTCTCTTCAATTTCTTCATTACCCTTATCTTTTGTGATTTGCGTAGGTGCTTAGTTTTTCCCATCTTCTCCTGTCTAGTGATTGTTGCTATCACTTTTTATTTATTCATTCTTACATTTAAATATACATTCTTCCACCTACCATTGCCAGTTCACTTAAGTAAAACTATCATTTGATTTATAGAAAACATCAACCATTCCACAACTTCCACATTAACAGAGTCCCGAGCAAAATCTCCAGTCCTAACTGGAACTCTAAGATTGAACTAAGATTAGTTATCAGTTGACACCACCATCTGAATATCTATTGATCACCTCAAATTCAAAGTGGGCAAAACAATACTCTCAGCAGCTCTAACTTCATTCTTCCTTATTAACTATGATAAACTGCAAAACCTAAGTGTTATTTATTCCTCTTTACTTTCACTGAATATTTTTTTAAAGATTTTATTTATTTATTTGACAGAGAGAGTTCACAGTGGACAGAGAGGCAGGCAGAGAGAGAGAGAGGGAAGCAGGCTCCCTGCTGAGCAGAGATCCCGATGCGGGACTCGATCCCAGGATCCTGAGATCATGACCTGAGCCAAAGGCAGCAGCTTAACCCACTGAGCCACCCAGGCGCCCCTACTTTCACTGAATTTAACAGCAAGTCCTGGCAACTTTACTTCTAAAAATAACTCAAATCTGTCTATTTATCTCTATTGCAATTGCAAACGTCCAAGTCTATCATAATTATCTCTCTCCTGGTGAGAATACAAATGATTTTAACTATAATAGTAAATATTCACCCTCACTTTGATATGGCCTGCATTCACATCCAGAGTGATTTTTTTTTTTCAAATAGAGTATAATTATGATATATAAATCCAGTCTGACAGCTTCTGGCAGCACTGCAAATAAAATACAACTTCATTGCCTTCTGTGATGTGGTCCCTAACAACTTTTCAGCCCACAACTCATACTACTTCTTTCTTGTTCACTTAGTTGTACTTGTTCAGGTTCCTAACACACCTAACTCATTTTTTTTTTTTTCTGAGGGTCTTGTACTAGCAGCCCTCTAAACCTAGAACGTTCTTCTCGTGGGGTAAATTCTTTCTCATTCAGATTTTGGTATAAATGGAAACTCCTTGAAGATGTTTACCCTGGCTATACAGTCACTCTCTCACATCACCCTACTTTATTTTGCCTTGTAGAAATTATTATTGTATACACACACAAACACACATAATATGTGTGTGTGTGTTTCTTGTTTTTATTAATTTGTTTTTTTTCTCCCAGTGGATAGTTAGCTACATAAGAGCAAGGATCTTGTTTGTCCTGCTATTAGGTGTTTCCCCATCAACAAAACAATGTTTCCTACAAAGTTGGACTACATAAACTATTTTAAGTGAATTAATGAATTCAGGAAGTTGGTCCATTATTAGTACCCAGAAATATATAGAAATACAACTGTGTGATTTTATATATATATATCTCTATATACACACACACAAATATATACCATATATGATATATATAGAATATATATGATATATATATATATCAAGAAAAATTTTAGAATAAGAACATTTATTTTAGAATATAGTTTTTCTGAAATTATACATAAATTACTTTTAATCCTCAGAAAAACTTATTAATGGTAGAATTATTAATCTACTCATTAATTATTACTCGAAAGGCTGAAATTTTTGTTTATTCTACTGAATATTTTTGATTGGTGTCAAATTCCTTTTTATGTGTATTTGGCTTTGTGTATGATAATTTTTTTTAAAAACTCTACATTTAGGGGCACCTGGGTGGCTCAGTGGGTTAAGCCACTGCCTTCGGCTCAGGTCATGATCTCAGGGTCCTGGGATGGAGTCCCGCATCGGGCTCTCTGCTCAGCAGAGAGCCTGCTTCCTCCTCTCTCTCTCTGCCCGCCTCTCTGCCTACTTGTGATCTCTGTCTGTCAAATAAATAAATAAATAAAATCTTAAAAAAAAAAAAAACTCTATATTTATTATAAATAAAGATCTCACTGTATAGCATTGTATGTTAGGTTTCTTCTTAAGTAGAAAAGTGGGAATTAAGGCACTGAGTACTGCTTCTGTACTTCTGGTGATACTGGAGTATACAGTCTGGCCAGGAATGTAGGGGAAAGTGTCCTTTAACTTCAAATCAAGTCCAGACCGTAGCTCTTTCATTTACAGCCCAGGTGGGAGTCGATGGCCAACAAATGTGATCTAAGGGCCTAGGAGAAAATCAATATTTCCACCATGGATTTAAATGAGGTAGAGACCTACAGTTAAAGTAAATATATTTTCTCTTCCACTCCTCATTTCCACTTAGAGGAATCTTGCCTTAAAACTCTTGGCCTTGAGGGTTGCTGGGGGGAGGGGGCTTGGGAGAAGGGGGTGGGATTATGGACATTGGGGAGGGTATGTGCTTTGGTGAGTGCTGTGAAGTGTGTAAACCTGGTGATTCACAGACCTGTACCCCTGGGGATAAAAATATATGTTTATAAAAAATAAAAAATTAAAAAAAAAAACTCTTGGCCTTTTTGTCCTTCGTACTACACCTCCTCACAAATGTGCGATGATGTACTAGGGGATGGAAAACAGTCTCCATTCAAAGATTTTAGAGTTAGTGGAGCTAATCTTCCAAAGGTCCAGTTTGCAGGAGAATTGATCACTGTGTCTGACAGTACTGATAGGAGGCAGCAACCTACATACTACATACATACATACATACATACATACATACTACACTGGCTCTGCAGTCTGGATATACCCATTTGGATTCTATACAAAGATATATCTTACCACTGCTAAATTTAATACATTGATTCTTGTTGGATGGATGTGTTTTTATTATCTATTAGTTAAAACTCAGACATGAAAGAAAAATGCTATTTATTGGTTCAAACACTCACAGAGCCAATAGGATTAAGGCTGGTATGTTTATCTATAACACTAGGAATTCACTTTCCCTCTATTCCTTCTACAGCATTATAGTTTAGGACAGTTATAGATTCTATTAGGAGTCTGGAAAAATTGTATATTAGGGTCTTGAACTGAAAGCTGAGTACCTAGATCCTGGAACAAGGTGAGATTAGACAAAGGTTGCTGCTTAATTTTCATGTTCACATACAGATGTGGCCACAAAGTCCAGTCACCAGACACGGAAGCAGCAGGTTGACTTGAGACTTAATTCCTTATGTGAATAAATCCCCAAAAGTCCTAGTCCTCGTTCTCCCTAACTAAAAGTCTCCACATACTGAGCCTGCAGGTGTCTAATAACCGATGGGCAGTAATGTATACAACAGGTAGAAACAAATGGGCCTGCAATGAAAAATGTGGAATGAGTTCATCACAGGGACTCTCTTATGAAGTGAAAATATCTCACAACTGTGATATGTTTTATTGACTTAAAAATATTTCCTTTATAGATTATAAACTGCTGATTGGTTTGTACTGATTAAACCTTTTACTTTACTCTTGAAAATTAAACTATAGGATATACTTATTAAAAATTATTTACCCAAGGAGTGCCTGGGTGGCTCAGTGGGTTGGGCCTCTGCCTTTGGCTTGGGTCGTGGTCTTGGGGTCCTGGGATCAGGCCCTGCATCGGGCTCCCTGCTCATGGGAGGCCTGCTTCCACCCTCCCCCCACCTCTCTCTGCCTGCCATTCCCCCAGCTTGTACTCCCTCTAATAAATAATTAAAATCTTAAAAAAATTATTTACCCAAGAAAGCAAAAACTTAAATTTAAAGATGCAAAATCAGATTTATTGTGATTCTTTTTTACAGTTTTGGCAGCATTTTAGAACCAGTACTTGGCCTAATAAACTCATGCTTTTGACAATATGCAGAAGAATATAAATCACATAGTTTATTTTTCAATCCCAACTTTTCCTAGATTTCCCCCCAGGGTCATTGCTATAAGGAAAAGTACCATAAATATCAATGCACTTGCTTTTTGGGATATTTAAAGAGATATACCATTTAATGGCATTAGTGCAAAACAAACTTTTTGGCTACGTTTAATTTTTGTTACAAAAACTAACAGTTGAGTTTAGTGCCTCAGTTGAATTAACTCAATAACAACCAAAAAAAAAAAAAAAAGTGGCTAAGAGCACTGTTTTTTATTGGTGACAGGGCATTTTTAAAACCATGGTATCTTATCTTGGGTTAATGCCAAGTCTTTTTATCCTTGATCTCTCAGAGGATTCTCATAATTAATGGATAGCTAATAATCTATTTCTTAATAAATATTAATACTTTTCACTATCTAAACAGAAATACTGTTACTAGAACTCAGATGAAGTTGGTGAAATTATGTAAATGTATTAAAATTGTGAGACACATAAATGTTAGAAATTATCTCTGATTGTACCTTTAGCAATTTCAAACCTATTTTCAGGTCATGAACAATTGGTAATAACAAGATTACTCTTGGTAATTATACACTTGCAGATTTCTTAATAGTCTATCAGGTGGAATAACAATATGGAAACCCATTTTCCTATAATGCTTAGTCTCAGAAATGAATATTTTTTTTCTGTATAATGAAGCAGGAGTTTATTAGGCATGTCATCAGAGTTGAAAGGAAAAGTACAACAGACCTATTTCATGGTACAGTAGACTTTATATCTGAGAGCACTTCAGAAAGGAGATATTAGATTTACAGAAATAATCTTGTTTCAGTTTTTAGTCAAAATTACAACACATTCAAAAGTCTGAGTATAAATTGATTCAAGCTTGAATTCATCAGGGAAGCTATCTAAATTGGTTAGATTGTATGCTTTCAAATCAGTTCCTTTCTTAGTAGACACTTGCTAATCATATACTAATCTCACTCCAGTCAAAGTATTTATTCATTCTGAAATAGTTACACATAGCACTATGAGGATACTAATGAGATACTGTGCATGCAAAAGTTGAAAGATGGACTATGTCATATCAGCTTAATCCTGGGGGAATAGCAAATGGGATGGGTCCTTCAAATATGGTAAGTCGTATATAGCACAAGAATTCTTATTCTTGATAGGACATAGCACAGAAAGTTAGTGGTCTATTTCCTAATCCTTCTTTAAATACTTCATTAAAATGGCCTTGTTAGAAAGAAAATGGCAACTTATTTCTCAAGAATTAAGTTATCTACTTCCATCACCACTTATCCTAATGATCTGTGTCTGCTGGATTAGAGTGAAGGAGGGAAGAAAGCAGAGAGAAAATTGAGTATATAAAAAAAGGAAGAAAGAAATACACATAAAGAATTCAGATGGAAATTTCAACTTCTAGACTAACTCAAAGATCCCAGCACATAATTTTTAAAATCAGGATTAAAATTTATATGTCTAAACCAAAAAGAGGATATTCCTCTGACTCTGTGGACATACATAAATGGCTGTATGTTTATGGTCCCTGAACAATTGGTACCTAGGATAGAGACTAAAGCAGGATAATACCACCTTTTTTTTTTTTTAAAGATTTCATTTATTTATTTGTCAGAGAGAGAGGAGCGAGAGTGAGCACAGGCAGACAGAGTGGCAGGTAGGGGCAGAGGGAGAAGCAGGCTCCCTGCCAAGCAAGGGTCCCGATGTGGGACTTGATCCCAGGACGCTGGGATAATGACCTGAGCTGAAGGCAGCTGCTTAACCAACTGAGCCACCCAGGCATCCCAGAAAATATCATCTTTATTGAAATCTAAGATGTCAGAGATTAGTAAATGCACCAGAAATTAATAAACATACCATCAGCCATTGGGTATTCTCTGCATTAGAAATGACAGTATGTGAAGAAATGCAAAAATGTGCTTTAGATTGCATGAAATACCGTTGCAGTCAAAAATGAATGATTGCTATTCAGTTGTATCAATCAGGTAACAGAGAGGAGACAGAAAACACTTTAGCAATTTAAAAAGGAAAAATTTAATGTAAGAAATTGTCAACTAGTGAAAATGATTACTTACTAAGATGAGTAAAGGGATTTCTAAAGAATATTAGCATTAGAGCAATCCTATATTCTATAATATCCACTATGATGTGAAGCATACCCAGCCAGGTGGCCAGAGTAATGCAAGAGTACCAGGGCAGAGAGAAGACTCTCCTCTCCCAAAATTAACATTTGAAAAAAAATATGTTGCTACTTGGTTTTGATACTTTTAATATCTGGTATTACATGTTATGGGATTAGTACAGATCCAGCTAATAATTTAATCATCATTTCAGTAAAGCAGCTTAAAGATACGACTGTTAATTCTACCACATGGTAGGAAGTTAACAGAGTGAAGGTAGTGTTAAAAATCCCCAACTGTATTGCTGTTTCCTGTCCATTAATCTATATTCATGTAGAAATCATTGTATTTTTAAGCTTAATGGTAATTAGTGACATTATGTACACTCTCATTGCTAACTTTTCTGATCCTCTTAGAACCTTTCCTGCACTACTGAAGTGCTTAATGCCCGAGAGTCTTCCTTATTCAGTCCGAATTCTGTTAACTTGGGTGATGCCAACATTTATCTGGACCACCCATTACTTCAGTGCATGCTCATTTCCTCAACATTCTATTGTCCAATGACCTTTACATCCAGTTCACATCAGCTACTCTAGCTGTGGCTATTGTCCTCACTATCGCAATACAGACATTCTGCGGATTTGCTGTTTTTCAATTAATAATTTGTGATCTCCATCACCTATCCTTATTGCTCATTCTCAATTTTTCCCACTACACTTCTACTTTCATTTCTAGATCTTTGTACCTTCTATCGCTCCATAAAACCACTCTCGCAAATATTTCAATTCCTTTGTGGTTTTCTTTAGTAATATTCACCAGGTAAAGCTAAGCTTGGTCAGAGCTTCCCTAGTGGTGTCAGCGTGCCCATATAAGGGTTTCAGGTTGGCCTAGATAATGAACCCTGTGTCCAATGGGCAGGTGCCAATTTCCAGATTAGCCACATATTGTAGGCAGGCAATATCTGGCTTCAAGAAGGCTTAGCAGTGTATATCATGTGTCATAAGATGTTACTGATTTTTACATGCACTCATCTGTAAAAAAAAAAAAAAATGTTGGTAAACATTGTTTTTAATCAATGCAATAATCTAATTTGCTTCTGCTAAATCTGCTAGTAGACCATATTCTCTAATATCTGTAAAATCTGATGCTGTTCATTGAACAGTTTAATGTTCAGATGAACACTGATGATGTTCATGAACCTTCTTAGACACCACAGTATACTTTTGAATTTCTCTATACTCCTTTAGCCTTTAATCTTGCTAACATAACACCCTTTCAAGAGATGACCTAACTTTGTACTCCTCAGAGAGAACAGCAATCACAGAACTCCATAAAACTCATAAAATTTTAACCTTCACATTTTACCAGATTTGCTCCTTCCCCTACTGCCCCCTACAACAAACTCACTCTTTTCTTTCCTCCCCCCCCCCCACTGAGGGATAGTATTACTATTCAACATGTGGTTGTTAGCCTTTCCCACAGTTCTGGGGGCTCTTCCTCTATCATTTCTTCTCTTATCTCTTGAATCTTTAAAATTTCCCTTTCATTGTTTACTCTTATCAGCACTTAAAAATGTTCTGCTCAAAGAAAAACAAATGAGAAAACTTCTAGAGTTCATCATTTTCCTTTTTCATCTTCCTTTTTTTTTTTTCTTTCCCTATCTTTCCTGCCAACCTTCTTAAAAAATTAATCTACACCCATTCTCTTCTATGTACTCATTTTCAGTACTGGGACAAGTACAAGTAACTTCTGTCCCTTCTCTCTACAGAAATTGCTTTTTGCCAATGTCACAAGACCATTAAAGATAAATTCCAAGTTTGTTACATTTGAGTCCCCATCTTAGACTATCTTGAAGTGGCATCTGTTAGTATAGATTTGAATCTCCTGTTTTAGGTGAACCTCTCTTCTGGCTACAGCTCTTACTGTTCCCTTTACCAAGTGTGTCTTCCTGATGTAGTACCTCTTTTTCTACTCCCAGGTCAATATTGCTATGCCTCAGCTTCTGTCATGGGCACTCTTTCTCTTCTTAATCTGCACACATTGCCTGAGCAAACTCACATACTATTTGAATAAAATACTTTTATTCAATATAAGTAAAAATATTTTATTTATATTATTTACAATAAAGATTTTTATAGGCAAATGACTCCAAAGTATACATCCTCAGCCTAATTTTGCTTTCTGAAGTTCAAAATCCCCACTTAAAGATTTATTTACTTATTATATAGAGAGAAAGCATGCATGGGGGAGGGCAGAGGGAGAGAATCCTCAAGCCAACTTCCTGCTGAGTGTGGAGCCAAACTCCGGGCTTGATCTCAGGACCTAAGATCTCATAACCTGAGTTGAAGTCAAGAGTTGGAGATATAACTGACTGAGTCACCAAGGGCCTCCAAAAACCTCACTTAAAATGGAATATCTAAACAGCTATTGAATAGTAACTTGGATGTCTCATGAATATCTTAAATTCCACATATTTTCAACTTCATACTTTATCTATCTCACCAAATGTTTGCTTTCTAATTATCTCATGAATGGCACCAGATTTATAGAGATTCTGCAGCCAAAAACCAGACATTTCTCCCCCAGCACCTCAATTTCATTAACCAATGTGTAAATAACACATTCAGTAATTTCGCCTCCCTTTATATATTCATACAGATATGAGGTCAGAACAATTCCTAAATAACTTTCTGTTCCCTCTACCTTTTCTTCACCACTACAACTACCTAGTTCTGAATGACATCAAATATCTCTTGAATTACAGAAACAAGTTTCTAAGTGTCCCCCTTGCTTTATGCCACATGCATCTGCCGATCTGTTCTGCACCCTGAAGCCAGACATACCTATCCCCCAAAGCTAATATCAGCATAGCCTTTGTCAGGATAAAATTTACATGGGTCCCCTTTGCTCTTTAAGTACAAATATAAACTTGTTAACATGGTTTGTCAGGCTTTGGATAAGTGTCACCTTGGTAAGATCTCCAGTTGATGGCTTTCAGTCCCTCTTAATCCATACCCAGCAGTTACCCACATATACACCTACAGACACTCACCTTTGGATTCTATTTATACCAACCCTCCTTAAATATCCAAAATATTATTGTCACTCTTATTTCTAGGGTTTTACTCATACTCATCATAAATAGGTTACTAACATCCTGGACAATTTCTACGTCTTAGTTTAGATGAGACTTGCTTTGAGAACTCTCCTTCTATGGAAGTCAGTCTGGGTTTGGTCTTTCTTTTTTCTGTTCATTCTGTACTTTCTTTGCATCTGATGACCACACTCTGTTCTGCAGGTTTCTTTTTGTTTTCCTAGCTCTAGTGAGGTGTAATTAACAAATACAATTGTACTTAAAGTGCATAATCAGATGGTTTGATTTATGTACACATTATAAAATTACTATCACAAGCCAGTCAATTAACATACCAGTCACCTCACATGTTTACTTTTTGTGTGTGAAAATGCTTAAGATCTATTCTCTAAGCAAATTTCAAGTGTACAATGCTACTAACTATACTTACCATGCTGTACATTAGATCCTTAGAACTCATCATCTTATAAATGAAAGTCAGTACACTTCGACCTTGTATACCCCATTTCCTCCACCATACAGTCCCTGACAATAACCAATCTACTCTGATTTTATGAGCATGCTTTTTAAAAATTTACTTACTTATTTATTTATTTCGATTCACATTTCTTTTCTTTTTTAAGGTTCATTTATTTATTTGAGAGACAGAGTGAACAAGTAAGAGAGGCAGAGGGAGAGGGAAAGAGAATCTTGAGAAGATTCCCTGCTAAGTGTGGAGCCCCACACAGAGCTCAAGGCAGGGCTCAATGTCACAATTCTGAGATCACAACTGAGCTGAAACCAAGAGTCATAAGCTCAACCAACTCTACCACCCAGGTAATGTGTAGATTCACATTTCTTAGATATATGAGATACATAGATACATATATCTCACATAGACAGCTTAGGTTGTCTCCATATGTTAGCTATTATGAATGATGCCATAATGGAATATTATTAAGTCATGAAAAAGAAGGAAATCCTGCCATTTGTGATAACATAGATGAAGCTGGAGGGCATTTTGTTAAGTGAAATAAGCCAAACAGAGAAAAATACATAACAAATAATAATACCACTTGTATGTTCAATCTTAAAAAAAAAGCAAACTCATAGTAACAGATTATAGAAAATATAAATGTGATGACTACCAGGGTGTCAGGGGCTAGGTGGAGGGGGCAATGAGGATATTCATAAGTTATATAGATATAAATATAGATATAGATATAGATATATATCATAGATATATCTTGACCTATCTATATCTCTAACTATCATCTATCTATATATATACATACACACAATAGAATATTGTTCTATAGGTTTCTGTTTAGCCTTCTGTATCTTCTATTCAACTGTAAGTGGAACTCTTTTCTCTATTGTTCACTATTTAATTCTCTATGCCTATTATCAATTTGATACAATGAATATTAAATGCATAATTTTAATTATAAAATAAGGATAAAAATAGAAAATGATATTAAAATGAATGCTGTTCCACATTAGTGAGAAATTATTAAAATATTTATCATTTTTTATTTCACAATTTATGTTTAAAATGACATTTACTATCTTATCTCTCTTCCTTAGGATGTACAAAACCAAACCAGGCATTCATTTTTCTCTCTTGGATACATATTTTCATTTTCACTATAACAAAGACTTTTTCAAAGCCACATAAAAGGAATGTATTTGTAATGGATGATGGCAAAATACAAAAAGCATTTATCACAGGCTAAAAATATATATATACAACAATACAATTTAGAAAGAAAAATATTTATTTAAAAGAATACAAGAAACTGCAAAGTCATTATAGAGATCAAAAATATTAATATATAAACTATTAAATAGGAATATTCATTTCAGCCTATTCAATATCAGAAAATTTGTTTGGAAAATGCATATAAAGTTAAAAATATAGGAAAATACTTCTAAATAATCAGAATAGGAATATTCTGCTTTAGAAATGGGATTTTGGAGAAAAGATGAAAGTATTGGGATAGTTTTTAAAGTTCTTTTTTATTATCATTAGATAATATAACCAAAAACCCATGTGTTGTATTTAAAACACAATTTGGTGACATAGTATCCCCACAAACATGCACACACATCACAAACAACAGCTATTAAATATATTCACAATAACTAAGAACTATGTGCCACATGCATCTGTTCAAGTGATAGCCATGAGAAATAACAGGACATCTTACAGACCTGAAGATAAGAGAATCCCAAAATAGTTATCATGTATTCACTGGAAAGCATAGAAAGTCAACTTGAAAATAACAGTGAGGCTTAGAACTACATGTCTACTCTTCTAATGGGTGAGTACAAAGGAAGAACAACCAAAATGCATTCAGAGAAGTGTAGCTGGATAACTTCACAAAACTGGGGAGCTGCAGTGACTCAGTTGGTTAAACGTCTGCCTTTGGCTCAGGTCATGATCCCAGGGTCCTGAGATCCAGTCCCACATCAGGCTCCTTGCTCAGTGGGAGACTGATTCTCTCTCTCCCTGCCTCTCCCCCTGGTTTTACTCTCTCTCTCTGTCAAATAAATAAAGAAAATCTTTAAAAAATAAAAAAAATAATAATAATAAAAAAGTAAAAAAAATAAATTCACAAAACTGCCACAGCTCTCTTCCCGAACAGGGCCTCACACTGGGGAGAAACTATTCATAATGGATTAGAAAGTGAACAGGACAATGGCAAAAGAAGTGAACAGGACAATGGCAAAAGAAGTGAAGGAGGGAGATCAGACACTCTTGGGGGAAAGGGACAAACCTAGGACATCAGGGCAGGCTAGCCACTATATACTAGAACAATAAATAAACAACAACAAAAAACAACAAAGAGGGCTCTATAAGGAAAGGAAAGCTAGTCCAATTTATTTGTCTTTCTTAATGTCCAAAAAGACTAGTAACATAAAAAAAAGCAACACAGTATCAAGGTTAACTCCAATATAAATTTATTAAAAGGAAAAGAATAAGAAATAAAATCACATCATTATGGACAATGAAAGTTTCTGAAATAATGAAATAAAATGACAGAGATGTCAAAAAATCAGATCAATTTACAAGGTATTATTTCAAAATGAGCTAAAAGACATTAAGAAAATAGCATAAGTGGGGCGCCTGGGTGGCTCAATGGATTAAGCCTCTGCCTTTGGCTCAGGTCATGATCCCAGGGTCCTGGGATCGAGCCCCACATCAGGCTCTCTGCTCAGAAGGGAGCCTGCTTCCCCCTCTCTCTCTGCCTGCTGCTCTGCCTACTTGTGATCTCTGTCTGTCAAATAAATAAATACAATCTTTAAAAAAAAAAAAAAAGAAAGAAAATCGCCTAAGCTATGAGTGAAAAATATACAAACAAATTAGAAAAACTCAGTAATGAGGTCACAGAACTCAGAAAAGAATCCGCAAAAGAGCGGCGCCTGGGTGGCTCAGTGGGTTAAAGCCTCTGCCTTCGGCTCAGGTCATGATCCCAGGATCCTGGGATTGAGCCTCACATCGGGCTCTCTGCTCTGCAGGGAGCCTGCTTCCTGCTCTCTCTCTCTGCCTACCTCTTTGCCTACTTGTGATCTCTGTCAAATAAATAAATAAAATCTTAAAAAAAAAAAAAAAAGAGAGAGAATCCGCAAAAGAAAACATTTCCAAAAAGAACATAACAAAATATAAGCACAATGATAATTACTTAGGATAATTAGAAGATGGAAATTAAATGAAATTAAGAAAGAAATATAAAGGATGGGAGAGAAACAAACAAATATTGAAACTAGGCAACAAAGATTCAATGTATGAATAAAGGGTTCCCTAAAAAATAAAATTATGGAAACAAAAAATAACATAAAAATTATCATTCAAGAACACTTCATTTTAGTAAAATTACTTCACTTTAAGGGAAAAATGCAACTTTTGGCCATAAAGAAAGGAAAAAAGGAGCAAGTGACTTATAATGAAAAATAGACTAACATCAAACTTTTCAGTAGCAACATATGCCAAAAGAAAATAAAATATTTAAGTACTTAAAATTTACAATTTTTAAGAAAGAAGGAGAAAATGGAAACAAGGATTTTATACCACGCATATGCATTCTCTAGTATAAAAAGCACAGATCCATGATTATCAACACACAAGAATTCAAAGGTTATTATTCCCATGAGCCCTCTAGAGTTTAAGTGTTAGGCAACCAAAATAATGAGAGACACTAACACAAGAATAGGGTGTTAAAGAGTATACATATATTTACTTTCAGGAATAAACTAAAGGAAGGATAAAAAGGAAAGTGCACTGTATATATAGCTAATAGGTTCAGACTAAGGAGATATAGCATAAAAAATGGAGAAAAGTGGAAAAAAGCTCATGAACAAAAATTAAAATCTTATCCATAATTACGTTGATTTTATTGGTATTTTTATTCTTTTATGTTTATACTGCAAAATAAAATAAATGTACAATAATGGGATAGTGTTATTTTATTATCCCTTGTATTGTTGAGACTAGGATTTTAAATTTGAAGACACAATATACAGATGTTACACAGGAGATATTAGTATAAGATTCTATAATGCTGAATTTGAATTGGTCATTGCAGAAAGAATGAAGAAGTCGAATTCTGCCACACACTTAAGAACATATTTTAAAAATGGGAACAACTAAACAGTGGTATTTAAACATGCACAACTGAATGAAACAAATAGGAAATAAAGCACAAAAGTGATTATATAAAAATCAGAAGAATGGCTGCTTTTGGAGGGAGGAGTTCACACTGACACTAGAGGGTCTTCAAGGATATCTAGTAAAGTCTTTTTTTTTTTCTACATGATTATAAGGGTGCATTACCTAGTTCACCTTAAAATAACTTAATATATGTATTTATTTTGTGTGATTTAATATATTTTAATAATAAAACCTGAAAATAAAGGGTTAAATTGTTTTTAAACTTTGAAAGACAAACAAAAATGAGAGATCTAGAATTCTCTTTGTGACTACAATATGTTGATCCATGGCAGGACCTGGCCCCAAACTATGCAATTATTCATTTCTTCAGCTCCTACTTTCAGTCAATATAGGAATCTCAGGATCATAGCAGGTGAAGTACTAAGTTTTTTTGTTTTTTGTTTATTGTTTTTTCCCTCTAATTGTACTGCATCCAAAAATTACCTTCCTGAGTGAATTTCATACAGTGCTGCCCTCATGGCGCCTAATCATGGCCACTCCCACCCAAGGCTTTGGCAAGAACTTGGAGAGACTATGTGGCAAAGGGTTACCAAATACAAATATCTCTTAGTGACTGCTACAGAGGGAATGTTTAGTAGTTTTACAAAGGTTGTACTGTGAAATCCATTCTCAGGATACATTTCAACCAGGAGTTTACACTTTCCCTTTGCAGTAGGGAGGAAGTGAGCACAAAATGGTAGAGGAGCAGTATACTAAAAGCAAACTAGAGTGTCAGATCAGAGTAGTTAATAGAACCAAAAGAGAAGCTGATTTGTGGGAATGACTATCTATTGGAGAAGGTTTTGTTTTTTATTTTTGTAATTTAATTTTATTTTTTCTGTCTTCCAAGATTGGAAAAGGTTTTAAATGAGAAAATTTTTAGGAACATAATTCACTGTCAAGTCAGCTGAAGACATACTTTTGTTTCAAGAGGAAAACAAACAAGCAAAAATGACCAGGTAAACTGATGTGTGCTTCACTAAAGCATATAAAAGCAAAGGAAATATTCAGACAAGATAACTCTTATAAATAAGACATATTACTGGCTAGTAGTTTCAGTAACTTCTGGAAGAACATGTTGAAATGGCATTAAAATCACATGATATGATGCAAGTAGTCATTGGGTATAATTATACTAAAATTACTGCCTAATAAAATGTATGTAATTTTCATTTCATGTTGTGGATTCTCATCCAATCTTCTTGTTATCATCAGTATGTTTGTAGGAGGACTTGGGAGTTGGGAACATGGGTTCTTAGTCACTGTTTTGAATATTCTTGTCCCTTTAACACTATGTTTGTATCCCATCAGGACTTTGGGTACAAACGTCGAACACCAAAGGCTTAATAATCTACCACTTCTACGATTCCCTGATTTCATGATTTAGCAAAAACACTGCCTACATATACTCACAATATTAGAAGGTTTTAGTATCACCAAAAGCTTAAAAAGCTCTTCACATTTTGAAAGACATAAATATTGTTTAGAGGATGGGAACACTACATAAACATTCAAGTTTTTGCATATATATTTTAACTACCTTTTTTTATTTTAAAAATTTTATTTATTTATTTGGCACAGAGGGAGAGATCACAAGCAGGCAGAGTGGCAGATAGTAGGAGAGGGAGAAGCAGGCTCCCCACTTAGCAGGAGGTCCAGTGTAGGGCTTGATTCCCAGACCCTGTGATCATGACCTCAGTCAAAGGCAGATGCTTAATTGACTGAGCTACCCAGTTGCCCTATACCTACCTTTTAAACAATTTAACACAATACATATTAGTTAACAATTTATGTATTTTTCCTTATAGTCTTAGCTTTCCTAAAAGCTTTTAATGAGAAATAGAGACATTTTATTAATAATCTCTGAGGAAATTCATGTTAATTAGTATTCAGAAAATTATATTATTAGGGGTACATAGTGTATTTTCTTCAATTTAGTGTATTTTTTTTTTTAATTCAAAAACTTCTTAGAATACCACCTTGTATAGAACTTTAGTTCCTGGATCTATGATGTATACTTTTTAGTTATTATTTAAATTCCAGTTAGTTAACACATGGTGTAATATTAGTTTCAGGTATACAGTATAGCAATTCAAAAATTCCATACAACATCCAGTGTCCATCATAAGTATACTCCTCCTTAATCCCCCTCACTGATTTAATCCATCCCCCCTCCCCTCTGGTAATCATAGTTTGCTCTCTATAGTTAAGAGTTTGTTTCTTGGTTTGTCTCTCACTCTCTCTCATTTCCCCTTTGCTCATTTGTTTTGTTTCTTAAATTCCACATATGGGTGAAATCATATGATATTTGTATTTCTCTGATTAAATAATACTCTCTAGCTCCATCCATATCTGTGCAAGTGGCAAGATTTTATTCTTGCTTATGATGGAGTATATTCCAGGTGTGTGTGTGTGTGTGTGTGTGTGTGATATCTTCTTCATTATATAAAACACGGCTATAAACAGCAGTGTGCAAGTATCCCTTTGAAGTGGTATTTTTGTATTCTTTGAGTAAATACCTACTAGTGAAGTTGTTGGATCATAGGGTACTTCTATTCTTAGCTTTTTGAGGACCCTCCATACTGTTTTCCAGAATGGCTGCACCAGTTTACATTGGTAAGGTAGAATCTGAGGTTTTCAGAGTCTAAAATTAATTTCTTTCTTTTTCTTTCTTTCTTTCTTTCTTTCTTTCTTTATTTCTTTTATGCTTTTTTAAAGATTTTATCTACTTCTCTTACAGAGAGAAAGAGCACAAGCAGGGGAAGCAGCAGAGGGAAAGGGAAAAGGAGATTTCCCGCTGAGCAGGGATATCCCCCCCACCCTTAGCCATATGGGTCTTGATCCCAGGACCCTGAGATCATGACCTGAGCTGAAGGCAGATGCTTAAATGACTGAGCCATGCATGTGCCCCAGAGTCTTATATTTCTAAGGACAATCGTATCAACTCTTGAAGAACTGTTAACTCATCAGTTCTAACTTGTAGCGAATTGAAAAATTTCATTGGAAATGAAAATTCACTAAAATTTATAAATATCTGGTTATTTATCTGGCAGTCAGCTATGGTAAAATCCTATACTTCAATTTTTACAGGGCTTGGAAGCTCATTCATCAACGTCTACTCTAGTTTTTATCTGACAGAAAAGATAATCAAACATTAAAACAGTAAATCAAGTTGGATTTGAGGGCAGAAAGTTACTTCACAGTCCAAATGACAACTACATAATGTAATCATAAGACATTGGTACCACCACATCTTATTTTTTGCTGGACAGTTTTAAAGTTAAGCATGACAGAACATAACTGTCATCTATAGAAATTAAATTCTCCAAAGAAAAAGATCTCCAAAAATTGGAGATAATTTTAAAAATAAATTTTGTGACATTTTTATTATGGTATCTTTTTTTTAATATAATTTTTTATTTTTTATAAACATATATTTTTATCCCCAGGGGTACAGGTCTGTGAATCTTAAGAAACTTGTTTCTATTGCTACTTAAAAAAATTAGGAAAAAATAAACTAAAATATGTTTGTGTTATATTTCTGTTATCTTTTGAAAGTACCAAAGTATAAGGTACTATTTTGCTTTTTTCATAAAGATAGACTAAATAATAATGAAAAGTGAACACAGTCAAAATTACTTATGTCACTATAATTAGTTTTTTCCTACAATGCATTTGTGTATATACTCCTATATGATATATTCCTAAATGACATACATGTGTTCTTAGATAATAATAGGTATGGATAGTATATCTCTAATATAAATGGTTAATTTATTAGTAAAATTTCTCTAAGTCTCACACTAAAAAACGATATTTCCTTTGTGATTTCTGAATCACTCTAAATAAAAGAAAATATACACAACAGTTAAAATTGAATAAAAGAGTTCTGATCTTACATACAAACATACAGAACTTCTTATACACAAATTACATTGTACTTGAGAAGAGCACAGGTTAGACCGCTTTTTTCCATAGTAAATGATTTCTTTTTACAGATGATAATAGTATTATTTACCATGAACTGAACATTTATAATGTGGGATGTATCATTCTAATTGCTTCATATATTTCTTTTCTCTATACTTCAACATGTGTTTGAATCGCTATGACCATCATAAAGATGGAAAGAAAATCCAACTCAGAGAACTACGTTACTCACTCAAGTTTACATATTTAGAAAGTAATAAAATTATGATTCAATTTTAGTTTTGTCTGAGTCCAAAGTTTATCACATCTATCCTTTACACAGAGTGAGCTACTAATCTCTCTGTATTGTCCCTCTCATGTTAGTCCAGCTAAGGTCTGCTGAGTACTTTGGGTATTGGGAACCTGGGAAGTAGTAGATATGTAGAAGGGAGATAGCTTTTGGCCACATCTAAATGACCAGGTATTCACTGACACTAACGATCAGCAATAGGTTTCCCCATTCAAGACACACCTTCCAGGTACACCTCACTGGGGCCAGGAACAAACCAGGCAGTAAACTGCACTGGGAATAAGGGATATAAGCCTTAGAAGGGAAGAACAAAGTACTGTCCACACTAAATTGAGGTAGACACAGAACTGAAATCACAATAATCAGTGAGTATATGGGTTACCTATGCTCACCTATAAACACAGACTGCACCAAGCATGGAAACAGCAGAGTCTTACACACAGCTCCTCTGGAGCTGCTCCTGTACTACTAATAAACCAGCATCTACTAGCTCTGGGACTGAGTGTGAGCAAACCCAGAGGGGACTGATAATTTTAACAATCAACTCTAAGTGGTATGGCTTCTGCAGAATGACTTTTCACATTTTTAGTGAAGGAATATACTTATAAGATAGCTGCTTGAAATAAAGTCTTATTCTGTCACTATTAAAGAAAGACAAATAGGAAATAAAATATTTAAACATATGCTATTGGTTGCATTAATACTCTGATTTAACATGCTAAGCTAATAATGCACAGAAGAAAATGCTGTAGGTTTAAAATAAAATTACATGGTATAAACAGAAAAATGTAAGAGCAACTAACACAAACCCATGAAGTTGATAATTAAATTAGTTATATGATAGGAATATTTTAAAAATAGCAACAGAATTACAACTTTTTACATTAATTTCTTCTCAAAATCAAAATTAACCTAAAACAAAAATACCTGAGGTTCTATTATAGAAGAGGCCTATTGAACATAGACAAAAGCCCTCTCATGGATGAGACTATTATTTTTTAGATTAACATCACACAGATTACAGTTTCTTATAAATGCATTTTTCTCAAAAGTCAAAACAATCATAACAATTATTTTATTTCTTTGATTTGCCTTAAACTTAAGGTGTCCATGAAATGTTTAAAATGTATCATTCTATATTTACAAGAGAACAACTTCAAAATAATTTTTTTAAATGCTTTGAGGTAGTTCTAATGTTTCTGGGGAAGAAAAGTGAATGTTTCTCCCTCAGATAATTTCAATTATTCTTTCGACCATAATTAAACAAGCAATGCTTAATATTCACAGATGAAGAACTGTCAGATATTATGTCATCAGACTTCCTGTAAACAAGGCACTTTTTATTTCTAATTGATTGAGAAAGTGGTACTACTGAACCAGGATTGATTTCTCTTTTCTATTTTGTGTAGCCTAGTGATTGTTTTGTGTGGTATGTCACTGTAAGATGGTTCCTTAATTTAATTTTTGGAGTCTAAACAGTCTTATTGTATTGTAGCAGTCCACATATTTAATTTGGCAGCATGTACTTGATGTTTGCAGTTAGATCTGGAATCTCATCTCAAACCATTATTTTATCATTTATGGTAAACAAGTTCCCAAAACAAACAACAGCAATTTCGATCAGAACTATTACAGTATAAATTAAATACATGTTTTTAAGCCATCTTTCTTAATCCAAGATATTTTTTCTGCACCTCAATTATTGATAAAGTTATAAAAAAACAATAGCAAAATAGAAGATACAAAAAAAAGCAAGAGTGCCAACAAAGAAATTTTTTTTTTTTTTAATGATGCCTTGAAAACAAATTGGAAGTCAAGGGAATGGACTAATATCTGATATTTAAATCAACCTGAGCCACTGAGGATAATCATATGTATATGAATGAAGTTCCAAGCATGGCCTAGCTAAAAAAACCAAAGCAATAATCCTGTTGGTTGTATAATGCATGTAAAGCAAGGTAATTTGCATAGATTACAAATAACTGAAAGGCAAATTTAGGTATGTGTTGCTGGTGTCAGTAAAAACAAACTGCAAACAAAATTAGTGAATTTGATGTCTAATGTGGTCAGAAGGTGGTGTACTCAATTGATCTGATGTCAAGGACATTGGTTTGTTATAACAAATGCACTTTGTTCTGGGTACCTGGGTGGCTCAGTGAGTTAAGCGTCTGCCTTCAGATCAGGTCATGATCCCAGGGTCCTGGGATGGAGCCCCACATTGGGCTCTCTGCTCAGCAGGGAGCCTACTTTCCCTTCTCTCTCTCTGTCTGCCTCTCTGCCTACTTGTAATTTCTGTCTGTCAAATAAATAAATGAAATATTTAAAAGATTAAAAAAAAGAAATATACTTTGTTCAATGGGAACATACATGGATAAAATGTCCAATATGGTAGCTCCTAGCTTCAGGCAGCTGCTGAGCACTGAAAATGTGGCTAGCGCAAGAGGATGTGCATTTTTTTAATTGATTTAAGTTGACTTAAATTTAAAAGCTCATCCATTTTAGTTACTTGAAGAATTTTAAATCTGTTTGGGCAACTTGACATGTATAAATTTACATTATCAAACTTAAATTTTATAAAGTACAAATACAGATCAAGTAATTCCAATGAAAAATCAGCATCCAAATTAATGCTCTGTGAATGTGAAATACTTATCAGATTTCAAAGACTAACTAAAAAATATAGATTTTAGTAATTTTTTCATATTTATTATATATACAATACTTAAATTTTTATTTAACCCAATATTTTATATAATATTTTTATTTTTAGTGTAGTTACTGAAAAAATTAGAATTATGTATGTGTCTCACATTACACTTCTGTTGGATAGTACTGAGAGAGAACAGAAATCTATAGAGTATTAAACTTACATATATTGTTAAGAATATATTTTAGGTTAATCTATTTTAAATGCACTTACATTTTCTTCTTCTTTCCATAGTCACATCCTTCCCCACACTGTTCCCACAACCAGAAGTTCTGATAATGTAACCTACAGTGTTGTTTTGATGGAGATACAAAGGCATAATTGAGAGAGAAAGCAGGGAGGTAGAAATGTTTTAGACTTTTCTTTTGTCACAGTATATTATTCCATTTTTATTCCTATTAATGATTAAGAAGAAATGGCAAAGAGAAAAAAAAATAAGTGAGACCAATACAGATTCAAAGAAAAGGGGGAATGGCCACTTCAATGGTCCATGTTTCCTCCAAGGAAGTTGTGAGAGCAGGTACTGCCATGATCTTTCAGAGAAGGATCAGGGAAAGACCCCTTCACAGACCAACATTTAGTCAGGCCAAGTCCAGAGTTAAAACATGTTATCAGAGTAGTACTAGTGCTACTAGGAAGAAGTGACCAACTGGGAGAACAGTCTACAAATCACCTCAAAGTACACAACTTTGGCAACTTTCTTCTATAACTGAAAGAATGGGTTCTAGTACTTTCAGTACTAACAAATGATATCATATGGTATTGTCCCAAAATACTAGGACCTATTATGGACAGTTCACAAAATCCATTAGATATAATTTTGAGAGAGTTAAGAACTGATATGCTTGGGACTGCAAGTCATAAAAAAATAGGCAATGGTGAAATTGTTTTTTTTTTTTCTAAGCTGTTTATTGATTTAAAAACATAAGGAAAGAAAAATGATAAGTCCCTAAACTTTTAGTCAACTGACTGAAAATGGAATATGTTATCTCCAAATGATAATATGTCCTAACAGTTCAAAATACCAAATTTTGCATCATTTGGCATCTTTTTTCCATTTACACCTTTGTTTCTCTGATTTTATTTTAATTTTATAAACCTAGGCTTTTCATCTACATTTACAAATCATCTAATAGTGGAGCCTTAACGGCAAACAAAAAGTCTGCATTGAAATCTATACAGAGAGAAATGCTCTTCCTGAAACCAGAGCTGTTTCTCTCTCTCTCTCTCTCTTTTTTTTTTTTTTTTTTTAAGATTTTACTGATTTACTTGACAGAGGGAGAGATGGAGCTAGAGAGAGAGACTTAGCACAAGCAGGGTAAGAGGCAGGCAGAGAGAGAGTGAGAATCGGGCTGCCTGCAGAGCAAGGAGCCCAATGAGAGACTTGGATACAAGGACCCTGGGATCATGACCTGAGCCGAAGGCAGACGCTTAACAACTGAGCCACCCGTGCGCCCCTACCATATCTGTTTTTCAAAGTAGATCTCACAGTTATGACTCCTACATCCTTTCATTTTAACAGAAAAGTATGATACAGTCATTTTGATACTAGCTTCGTCATGAAGTACTACTTTAGATGGTCAATACATTTTTACTAAGTAACATTACTGAGTTGAAGTTATAATAATGGAAATACCATTATGTATTAGGTACTGAAATGACCACTGTCTACAACTCAGTGATTCTTTAGAAAAATCCTTTTAGTAAAATCACTATCATTTCCACTTCAAAGATAACAAAAGCAAGTTTAGTGAGGATAAATAAATAATCTAGGGGGCACCTAGGTGGCTCAGTGGGTTAAGCCGCTGCCTTCGGCTCAGGTCATGATCTCAGGGTCCTGGGATCAAGCCCCGCATCGGGCTCTTTGCTCAGCAGGGAGCCTGCTTCCCTCTCTCTCTCTGCCTGCCTATCCATCTACTTGTGATCTGTCAAATAAATACATAAAATCTTTGAAAATAAATAAATAAATAAATAAATAAATAATCTAGGACAACTGAGATATACCGGAACCTGGATTCTTCCAAGCCTCTGTTTCCAAGCCTATGGCCTACCCATTATGTTATTCTGGCTCTTTTAATATCCACCATTTGATATTTTTATTGTAAATTTATAATATTTTATTTTATCATACAAAATATTATTATTATTTTAAAAGATTTTATTTATTTGACAGAGACAGACCCAGTGAAAGAGGGAACACATACGAGGGGAGTGGGATAGGGAGAAAGAGGCTTCCCACTGAGCAGGGAGCCTGATGCAGGGCTCCATCTGAGGACCGTGGGATTATGACCTGAGTTGAAAGCAGACACTTCATGACTAAGCCACCCAGGTACCCCCAAAATATTATTATTTGAAACTAAAGATTCTTAATATTACTTGGTTACCTGAATAAATCACTCAAAAAATGTTAGATCTATGTTTGCTTTTATCCTATCCTGTGTTGTTAAAAAATGAGAAAAATAATTTAATGACGTAACTGTCACTTAAAAAAACAACTTTCATGTTGTTTTCTTTGGCTTTGATTATCAATATGGTTTTAAAAGTCCAAAATGATACTTGTTTTAAAAAATCAGTGGATTGACTTTTAATCAATATTTTTCTATTAATCTTGAGATTACTACACATAGGTCATAATTCCAAGAAACATGAATTTCTGGGAATATAAGGCTTCTTGTGCCAAGAACCACCAAAAAATCTTTACTCCAATATTTGACATTTTATGCTCCTCTAAATGTATTCTAATGCATGGTCATGCTACAAAATGACTATCATTAGTGCTGTCACAGGCCATGGCTGTGGGAAGACCATGACTAATGTTAAGCTATCAGCACTGTCGGTGCAAGGTGTATTCTCATAATTTCTCAAACTGACCATGGAACCAATTTCCACTGATCCCTAAGTCATAAAACTTTACAATTACCCTGAGTTCATTAATAATGTCTTACAGTTCTCATTCTCAATCAGAGTTTAATCAGACCCATGTCTCACAGGAAGGTTGACAAGTAAGCCACAAAATTATCCATATAAATGTCAAGATTTATTTTCCTAACATAAATGATCTAACCTAGTCAAGCATAGTTAATAATAAAATCACTCTTTCTGAGATTACCATTCACCTGATTGTCATACCCATTTTGGCCTTGTATTTCAACCTCTCTAATGGTGGAGGTTATGGATATGGTCCACATAAATAGACCAACTTATATGAGTCATGTTCATGTTTATATTAAAAAAACACAAAACCATGAATACATATAATATTGCTTATTACTTGTTTGAAATATGCACAAAACCAAATGGTTCAATTTATTTCATGCAAATGGGATAAATATTAAGAAGGGAAAAATACGTGAAAACACTAATTTTAGTTGTAGACATCTCAGGCTGCTATCTTTGCTAAAATCATAATGACAAATTTTTACTTTAAGTACAGAATCTCAGAACACTTCCAAATAGGGAATTATGTATGAAGACATTCTTAAAAAGTAACTGCATTGGAAAACAAAAACATAATCTTGTATCTACACTGCACTTTGTCCACATTCTGTGAATAAAGGCATTTGGTATTTTAATAATAAAGGATATATATAATAAACAGATTCTGAGTTCTTACTGCTATCTACTCATTGCTATACTTCCTACCCATTCTTGATATATTTTGATTATGCCATAACTTGAAAAAGATCTATCATTTCTCCACTATAAATATATAAATTCTTAGTTTTCTAGAAAGGTAACACATTAAATAACTAATTATATAAACATTTATCAATTTAAGAAAATATATGCAAAATTATAACTTATTTGTTTTGGGAAGATTGATAGAGGTAAACAGATAAATAGATATAAGATAAACAAATGCAGATGAGATTTCAGAAACAACATATTGATTGAGAAATATTAGACTATTTTTCAAGACGTCTCGTGAAGAATTTTAATAACTTATGCCAATTTTTATATACCGTCTGTCTTAATAAAAACACATTGTTTAGAGTAGCTTCCCTTCTGGGTATAAACAGACAAATTTGTTGACACAATTCTGACAGCTCCATTGAAGCAGAGAGCAGAATTGCATTCATTTATTCAATTTCCACAGTATTAGACTCACAAACCTTTAAAAGAGGAAGAAAACTTTTTAATATAGATAATTAGAACAAAAAAATCAGTATTGTACAATTTTACTTCATCAGATAAATAAATCAGTATGGATTAAGCAAGAACTTAAAAAGTAAATGTATTTTTCTTTCAACTGACTTACTTTTATCTTAAATAAACAATTTAAATTTCACATTTCTTAAAGGCAAATTGATAATACTGATAGAAATCCAAAGGAAGTATTTAGTGCTATGACTCTACATATGACTGTCAAAGTTGTGGTACATTTAGGATCATATTAGTAAAATCTTCTACATAATTATTTTCTAAGATGCATTAACTTGACTTCTATTCAATGTTTTAATAGTATTAGGGTATATACAATAAATATCTGACACACAAATATTATTTTATAATAATGACTACTATTTATTTAACCCTCTTTCCCTCATGATTTACATAATCTCCTTCAATTAAAGTTACTTTATTTAATCATCTATTTTCTTTTCCTTTGTTCACTGTAAATTCTTCAAGGAGCTGTATATAACTGTGATATTTTGATTTAGAGTAAGAAATATAGGGTGACAGGGATTACCAAATCCTGAGGCGGGCACATGCTGTGATGAGCACTGGGTGTTAAACTTAACAAATGAATCCCTGAATACTGCATCAAGGACTAATTATGTAATATACAGTGGCTAACTGAACCTAATTAAAAAAAAGAAAAAAAGAAGAAATCTACATTTGGTCCTCATCATGTTTCAGTCACAGAAACCTAAACTCCTAAACTCTTGGAATCCCCTATGATCAAAGGGATAAACATGTCTCCTAATATGTGAGTTGACTCTCAAACCCACCTGAGGGTGGAAGCTAGTTGCCAGGGAGAACAACCATGAACAGAGGGAAAGAACTTTCGAGGGAGGTCTTTTTTTTTTTTTTTTTTTTAAGATTTTATTTATCAGAGAGAGAGAGGGAGAGAGAGTGAGCACAGGCAGACAGAATGGCAGGCAGAGGCAGAGGAAGAAGCAGGCTCCCTGCAGAGCAGGGAGTCCCATGTGGGACTCCATCCCAGGACACGGGAATCATGACCTGAGCCGAAGGCAGCTGCTTAACCAACTGAGCCACCCAGGCGTCCCAGAGGGAAAGAACTTTCAATTCCAACCCCTGATTTCCAGGGAGGGGTCAGGGCCCAGAAGTTGAATTCAATCACCAATAGCCAGTGCTATGCAATGAAGCCTCCATTTAAAAAATAATAATAATAATAAAAGAGAGAGAGATAGAGAGAGAGGATCCAGAAAGCTACTAGGATGGATGGGGAATCAGAATGCCTCCACATATCACATTCTAGGCTCCAAATTCCATGTAGGCAGAAGTTCCTTTTTTGGGGACCTCACCATATGTATCTCTTCATTTGGTTGTTGTTTTGTATCCTTTAATGTCCTTCGTAATAAATCATTAATCTAGTGAGTAAACGAGTTTCCTGAGTTCTAAGAGCTGTTCTAGCAAATTAATCAAAACCAAAGAGGGGCCTGTAGGAACTTCTGATTTATAGCCAGCTGGCCAGAAGTACAGGTTACAACATGGACTTGTGATTGGCATCTTGAGTTGAAGGGAGTTGGTGGAACCTCCAATCTGTAGCCAATTGGTCAGAAGCACACATAGCAGCTGAGTCCTTAACCTGCAGAATATTTCTAGGCAGATAATGTCAGAATTAAGTTGAACTCCACGATACCCATCAAATGCCAAAAACTGGTGGTGTGCAGAGAAAACCCCCACAAACATTGCAATTGAGTGCACAATGCATATAATATTTAATCAAAGAACTGTTGGCATTTGTTGAGCCTGGTATCTAATTATGCCTTTTTTTTATGGATTTTATTTAAAACCTCTTTCATAATATAACACTTTCATACATTTGTATAATATATGCTAGTAGAATTGACATTTCTACCATTTCATGTAAAGATGCTACTTTATAACTAATTTATTAAACATATATTTTTGAGGCCATATGCTGATATATAATATATTCCCTAAATATAAATGACCCATATATGCCAAGTCTTTTATAAAAGACTACCTACTATTAGAAATATCTTTGTTAAATAAAAAAAAAAAAAGTGCTGACAAGGAAAACATTTCTATTTCTAAACCTCAGTTAATCACTGTTAAAAATCAGTTAATATCTCATGGCTAATCCAGGGTTGAATCCAAATGACATACAAACTATCCTAGCTGCGGGGGGTGAGGGGGATGTGGGTGGTGGGGAGAGGATGATACTATTCTATTCTGGTCTTCTTAGAAGCCCTGAAAAGATTCTAGAATCTTGCACAATTAGTTACAGCCAACCTCTGAAAACAGGTTCTTTGTCACTGCAAGGCAATTCCATTTGTTATGACAATTGCCCTTTGTTTACTATGAATTTAAGACACAAGAATAAACACAAGTGAGCTGTGCTCAAGTATTAGAGACAAACTGGTTGCAATTATTAGGTGAAAGCTGCCCTTAAAATCAATCCACCTCATCTCCTTTAGAATGTGAAATAACTTTCACTCAGATCACTCACATAAATGAGGACTTGCTCCCACAACAGTAACCCCAGACTAGGAATGTAGAACCAGAAGTGGTAATTCATTAATGTCACTTTTTAAGATATAAACAAGACCTGTGTTAGAAACTATTTTGTCAAAATATCCCCTTCACTCTAGTGTGTTCTATTGTTTGATACGCAGCTTTAAGCCTAATACTTCTTTCTTTTTATTTTATTTTAATTTTTTATTTTTTATAAACATATATTTTTATCCCCAGGGGTACAGGAAGTGGTGATGCAACATGGGGGCTTAAGTGGGTAGGAGAAGAATAAATGAAACAAGATGGGATTGGGAGGGAGAAAAACCATAAGTGACTCTTAATCTCACAAAACAAACTGAGGGTTGCTGGGGGGAGGGGGTTTGGGAGAAGGGGGTGGGATTATGGACATTGGGGAGGGTATGTGCTTTGGTGAGTGCTGTGAAGTGTGTAAACCTGGTGATTCACAGACCTGTACCCCTGGGGATAAAAATATATGTTTATAAAAAATAAATTAAAAAAAACCTAGTATACTAATAGTCCTGGGTATTATATGCAACTAAGGAATCTTTGACCACTACATCAAAAACTAATGATGTACTATATGTTGGCTATTGAATTAAAACATAACAAAACAAAACAAAAACCTAGTATACTAGGTCCTTTTCCTATCTACACTAATGCTCTCCCTAATTAAGTGTCATGGATGGGGAAATCATAATTTGTATGAAATTCTTCAAAGCTCTAAAAATATATAGAGGTTTTACTTCCCTTCATCTATAATTTAAATACAAATTTCTAGCTTTTAAATTTGTCAGCATTTTCATCATATTAAATGTAGGTAAATATCTCTATCTTAATGAGTGTTGTTGAAGTTTAAGAATAATTCTCAAAATAAAATTAGTCTTTTAGGAGGAAAGCCTACAGCACACAGCATTCTTAAAAGTAGAAGGAAGGTGAATCAAGAAAGTAAGAATTCTGGAAATTAAGGAGTATGGATTGCTGACAGCAGGGAAAGTCCTGGTCATGGTACACAAAAATTGCAGGCAGTATCTTCTCGGAGCAAGGCATGCAGGGATTCTACACTTACTGAATTGTCAGGATGGTAAAAGTATTATAACCAAATATTAAAGAAATGAATTAGTTTAGGAAATGTCATTTGATCTTTCAAAATAGAAGAGAGTGGTAAATAAATAAACATTACAACTGCCAGTGAAGCAGGAAGCTATGAAAGACTAAAAGGAAACCAACAAGTCCCGGAAAATCACGGGGGTAACAGGCACCCCAAACTCTGACATGACTATTACTGATGCTGAATTCCAACTCAGCCAGAGTTTTCCTGTTGTCACTACAATAAAGGGATATTAGCAACTCAGAGCATCTGTGAGTGATCTCATATAAGGATCAACATCTATTTCTTATTCATCTAACTTTCTTTATGTAGAATTTTACCATTACTTAACCTTTGGATTCTTTTTCAATGGAAGAAACATCCATAGTCCCACCAAATTTTCCCAACTGAAAGGAAGATACAAATGAATGATCACTGTGTTTTTAGCTAGCCAGAACAAGGATACATGACTTTCCGTGTGATTTTGAACAGGTTGCTTAAAATGGAGTAAGACAATCCGAATTTCTTAAAGGAAGAGAATCTATCAGGGTAACTGAAATATGCCCAGTAACTTTAAGGTGATGGTATAGTTCCATCTAATTCTCTCCTTTGATCAAAATTGTTCAACGCTGTTTTCATATTTCCAGAACACAAATCAAATATCTCAACAAGGAACTCAAGTCCTTTCATAATGTCTTCTTCAACAGCCTATCCATATTCACTTCACACTGTCCCACTTTGTGTAACTGATGTAGTCACACTGAAGTATTACATTCATTCTTCTTTTGCTATGTCTGCCTTTCTTCCTGCTTCTTTCCACAACTCTAAACAAGCATATCTGCCTTCTCCTTCAAGGACCAATTCAATATAGACTTCCAATAAAGTAACATTTTTATGCCTCTCTTTCTTCTCTCTCCCTCTAATAAAAGAAATTTCTCCTTTCTTTCACCTCTGGATCTAACCCCTCCTATAGGTTATGGTGCACCTGACTCCATGTGTCTTTCCTTCTCCTATTTTTTTCTCCTTTTGTCATATTCTCCTTCTCCATTATCTCCATTTCCTTCACAATTTTTAAGATTCTTATATGAAATTAATCAGGTATTAACAAGAAAAGGATTAAACCTTCCATTTGTACCTTAGGCACATACAACTTCCTTTGTTCTTTCTAGTTGTACTACTGTTATATACATGAGGCATAAATTTCAGTTGTTTTCGTTTTTCCCTTTTTTGCAGATCATAGATCACATATGGAAATAAAAAGGAAATGCATGTGGGAATAAAAAGAGAATGACAGCAGATATTTTTCTCAAAAGCTTAAAAAATCAGCTATTTGGACAGACACTACAAGGGCTGAATTATTTTGAGACCAGTGAACACAGCATTGATAATGAAAGAGCAATGAGACTGTGTGAGCCTACTGGAAAACAACCCATGACAGTGAAATTTAGTTCAAAGTGCTGAACTGCAAATGAGAAATTTGTCTGAGTTATGAAATCTTGCTCAAAATCTATTGTTTTATAAACTTCCACCACATGTACACATGCACATATACACGTATACTCACACACTAATAGAGAAACAGATACATATATATAATTCTTTAAATATGTATTATTCTGCATATATACATATATATATAATTTTGTTTCATCCAGTATAATCCACTATAATTCTGTATATATAGATTTTATTCTGTGTGTGTGTGAGTATAATGGCAATTTGTAGACTCGTATGAGTGTTATCACATGTCAACACTCTCAAGTAGTTAGATGAACGAGTGGTTCAGTCCTAAAGTGGAGATTGAGCCATGGGCCAGAGGACACACTAAGTCCCTAGCACCCAGGAAGTGTGTTGTCAAGCATTAAAAGGGATATGTGCATGTATATGTATACATGTATATGCATGGATATATACGTACTGGATATATACATGAGTTTTCATCTTAGTTTTCTGACCATATTCTCCTTTATATTGTAATATGCCATCAATATATAGCTCACCAAAGATACAGTAAGGTATTTGTGAATCAGAAATGTATTAGGTTTGATTTTATGTTCTCTACAGTGCAATGTAGAGAGCTTTTCAAATAGAAAATATTAATTAAAAATATACTACAATAAATAAAAACATACTACATAGAGAAGTAAAAAGGCAAGTCATGGGAATGGCTGATAAGCTTTATGATGTTATGTCATATCTCCAAATCATTTGAAAGACATTAGAGCATTATACCCATTATAGAACCAGAACATGAAGCTGTTATCCCCAACATACTTTTGTTCTACTTACACTTTTTTAAAAAAATTTTACTTATTTATTATTTTTCATTTTATTTCTTTTCAGTGTTCCAAAATTCATTGTTTATGTACCACACCCAGTGCTCCATGCAATATATGCCCTCCATAATACCCACCACCAGGCTATTTATTTATTTTTAGAGAGAGAGAGAGAGAGAAAGAGCAGGAGGGTAGGGCATTGGAAGAGGGAAAAAGAGTCTCAAGCCAATTCTGTGCTGAGTCAGAGTGCAACACAGGGTTGACCTCCCAACCCTGAGATCTGGACCTGAGCTCATGATTTGACATTACAACTTGAGCTGAAACCAAGAGTCAGTTGCTTAACTGTCTGTACCACCCAGGTACCCCATTTTCTACTTACTCTTAAATCTTGGGAAATTAGACTAATATTAATCTCTGTGCTGCTGTTTTTTGGTTGGTGAATTGGGGATAATAATATTAACCCCTTATAAATTATAAGAATAATATGCTCTAAAAGATTAAAAAAAAAAAAAACGTATTGCAAAAGACCTAGCATACAGTAAGTATTCAAAGGCATTGATTCATTTATGTATTACTAACACAAACTTTGTGGAGTCACTAACCTATAGATACTATTTTAGGCTTATTTCTTGTCTTTAAAAATAATTTGCACCTGATTAAACATGTATTTTTAGGATGTAAGAAATAAACACTAATATAGTGTTTAAATAACTAAACACAAATATAGTTTTTTTTAATTTACTTATTCAGCATCACAGTATCATTATTTTTTCACCACACCCAGTGCTCCATGCAATCCGTGCCCTCTATGATACCCACCACCTGGTATCCCGACCTCCCACTCCCCTGCCACTTCAGATTGTTTTTCAGAGTCCATAGTCTCTCATGATTCACCTCCCTTTCCAATTTACTCTAACCCCCTTCTCTCTAACTCCCCATATCCTCCATGCTTTTTGTTATGCTCCACAAATAAGTAAAACCTTATGATAAGTGACTCTCTCTGCTTGACTTATTTCACTCAGCATAATCTCTTCTAGTCCCGTCCATGTTGCTACAAAAGTTGGGTATTCGTCCTTTCTGATGGAGGCATAATACTCCATAGTGTATATGGACCACATCTTCCTTATCCATTCATCCGTTGAAGGGCATCTTGGTTCTTGCCACAGTTTGGCGACTGTGACCATTGCTGCTATAAACATTGGGGTACAGATGGCCCTTCTTTTCACTACATCTGTATCTTTGGGGTAAATACCCAGGAGTGCAATGGCAGGGTCATAGGGAAGCTCTATTTTTAATTTCTTGAGGAATCTCCACACTGTTCTCCAAAGAGGCTGTACCAACTTGCATTCCCACCAACAGTGTAAGAGGGTTCCCCTTTCTCCACATCCTCTCCAACACATGTTGTTTCCTGTCTTGCTAATTTTGGCCATTCTAACTGGTGTAAGGTGATATCTCAATGTAGTTTTAATTTGAGTCTCCCTGATGGCTAGTGATGATGAACATTTTTTCATGTGTCTGATAGCCATTTGTATGTCTTTATTGGAGAAGTGTCTGTTCATATCTTCTGCCCATTTTTTGATATGATTGTCTGTTTTGTGTGTGTTTAATAATATTTCTTTCTTTTTAAAGATTTTATTTATTTAGCAGAGAGAGACACAGCAAGAGAGGAAACACAAGCAGGGGGAGTAGGAGAGGGAGAAGAAAGCTTCCTGCCAAGCAGGAAGTCCGATGAGGGTTTTGATCCCAGGACCCTGGGATCATGATCTGAGCTGAAGGCAGATGCTTAAGGACTGAGCCACCCAGGCAACCCTTTGATAATATTTCAAGACAGTTTCTTCAAAAATGATACTGAGTTAATTGATATTCACATGTAAGAATGAAAACCTATACTTAAATCACTCCTAAAAATTAACTTAAAAAGAATTAAAGACTTACATATATAGCTGAAACCATGAGACTCCAAGAAGGAAATAGAATAATAATGCTCCTTGGCATGATCTTGGTAATGATTATCTGAATACGACACATAAAGCAACAAAAGAAGTAACAAAAGAAGAGAAGAGAAAAAAAAATAGGGAAACAAGTGGGACTGCACCAAACTAAAACTCTTCACAGCAAAGGAAATTATGAACAAAATGAAAACAAAACCTATGAAATTAAAAAAAAAATTCAAATTATATATTGGATAGAGATTAATATCCAAAATATATAAATAACACATACAACTCAATAGCAAAAGTCAAATAACCTAATTAAAAATGGGCAAAGGACCTTAATAAATACATATTTCTCCAAAGATATACAAAAGACCAAAAGGTACATGAAAATACGCTCAACATAACTAGTTATTAGGTAAATGCAAATTAAAATTACAATGAGGTATTATTCATGTTTGTTAGAATAACCATCATCAAAAAGGATAAAGATAACAAATGGTGGTATGGATGTGGACAAAAGGGAATCACTGTGCACTGTTGTTGGAATTGTAAACTGGTATAGCCATTATGTAAAACAGTATGGAGGACCCTCAAAAAATTAAAAATAGAACTACCATATGATTCAGTAATTCCACATCTAGGAATATATCCAAAGAGAATGAAAAAAAGATACCTACACCTCCATGTTTATAGTAGTATTATTTATAATAGCCAAGAACATGAAAACAACCTAAATGAACCATAAATGGATGAATGGGTAAGTCAATTGTGATACACACACACACACACACACACATACACACAAATACACGTATTACAAAACCATCAAACAGTGAAGAAATACTATTATTTGCAATGACATGGATGGGCTGTGAAGGCATTATGATGAGTGAAATTAGTCAGACAAAGACAAACATTGCATGATCTCTCTTATATGTGGAATCTAAAAATAAAAAATAATAATAATAACTCAGAAAAAGAGTTTAGACCTGTGCTTACCAGAGGTGAAGAGGGAATTAAAAGAAGATGATCCAAAGCTACAAATCAGGGGGGACAAGATGGTGGGGAAGTAGGAGGAGGCGCCTTTTCAACCTGTACCCTAAAGTGAGCTGATTACCTACCAAAGAACTCCGATCACCCATGAAATCAGCCTGAGGTCAGAATTATACACGTCTGGATCTCTGCAGGGGCAGAAGACGCCAGTGGGCAAGTAAAGCGGAGTGGAACAGCAGACTGATATCGGAAGATAAACAGAAGTGGGAGGGAGCCACCAGAGGCAACTGGTTGGAAAATAATATCCCTAATACGAGCAAGAGTGCCCTGCATCTGGGGACCAGCATTAACTTGGAGACTGGTTGAAAGCACTCCAAAAGAGCAAAGGATTGCGGTGGGGAAATTGTGGGAATTGGGGTGGCTAGGGACAGGGGCTTAAGTCCCCAGTCCCAGGACAGCCTCCCCTGGTGCTGAGCCAGAGAGAGTGTGGTGGAGAAACCAGGTCTTGGTCCCTGAGCCACCAGCCTGCCCGAGATTGTGTGGGGTCTGGCTCCTGTGAGGGAATGGGAACCACGCTGGAGGGCAGAACACGCGAGCCCTGCTACAGAGCCTGAAATGCACGTGCCCCTCATCCTCTCCTGAGAGAGGTGCACAAAGGCCCACCTGGTGCTCTTAGACCTGTGCCATTGTTTCAGAGCCTAAGACATGCGCCCTAAACTCTCCCCCGAGAGAGGTGTGCCAAGGCCCAGCCTGGTGCTTTCGGACCTGCGCCCCGCTCTCAGAGCCTGAGATGTGCACGCGACCTGCACCCTCCTGAGAGAGGTGCACGCAAGCCGGGCGCTCTTAGACCCAGAAAGACCAGGCACTCCCAGCCCTGGCCAGTGGGAAAATATCAGTGTGTGATCACTGCTTGGAACCTCTCTGGCGGTCTGGAGCTTCCCAGACAGCCACCAGTACCATGGTTTTGGGTACAAGCAGAAGATCCTGTGTCCCCAGGTACTGCGACTCAGAACCTGCTCTGCCAGCAGCCAAGGGGAAATTTATATGGGCTCTGCAACACCCACAGAAGAACAGACTGAGAGGGAGGTCAGAGTGCGGTTTGCTTTCCTCTAAACCTACAAAAACCATCACAAGTGGTCAAGGCAAGAGGAAAAAAAAAAAAAAAAGTGAACAAACATAAAAACCTCCAGAGAACAAAAGCCTGAAATAACCGGTTTCCTCTGTCCCTTGAGGGGGACGGGAGGACTTAACACAGGGAACATCATTGACTGAAAACCCACATGGCAGGCCCCTCCTCCAGAAAACCAACCAGGAAAGAAAAAAACAAACTACAAGAGAACCACCACCATTAATTCATAGGACAACTTTTATTTTTAATTTGTTCCCACTATTCTGGCTCATTTTTTTAATATAGATAATTTTTTAATCTATTTACCATCACAGTGAGCTGTCCAGTACATCAAATTCCATAATAACCTTCTAGCCTGAACTTTTTGATACATACAGCTGTGTTTTTCTTTTGCATTTCTATTTTTTAAATTTCTTTTTTAAAATTTTATTTTATTTATTTGACAGAGATCACAAGTAGGCAGAAAGGCAGGCAGAGAGAGAGGAGGAAGCAGGCTCTCTGCTGAGCAGAGAGCTCGATGTGGGGCTTGATCCCAGGACCCTGGGATCATGCCCTGAGCTGAAAGCAGAGACTTTAACCCACTGATCCACCAGGCGCCCTTCTTTTTTTTTTTTTTTTTTTTTTAATTTTAGTTTAGTTTAGTCTAGTTTATTCCTTTTTTATTTTTATTTTCTAATATTCATATAGAGTTAAACTTCAAAGTAATCCCCTTTCCCCAATAAATACTATCCCTATAGGTAAACCAATTTTTAATCCCCCTGTATCTTAGGAAAGTTGAATCCTTTAACAAAGATATCAAGATACATCCAGGAAGAATGAAAACAACCTTCTTCGCCCACACTGAGAATTTGTAACCACTCTCCCATCTTTTTCTTCCACCAGTGTTTCTGTGTTTTTGTGTTTGTCCTGATAGTATATAAATCTTACACTTGGAGTTCTTTTAGATGAGGTTCTTCCTTTATCTGCATATATATATGTATATATATACATATATATATATAAACTTTTTTCTCTTGTCATATGCTTTTATCAGTCTTTTTGTTTGTCTGTTTTTGTTTGTATACTTCATAAATCTTACCTTGGGGCCCATTTGGGCTGAACCTTCTCTTTTATCTTCCCTTTCTTTCCTGTCTCTCTCTTTCTTTTTTTTCCTTTTTCTTTACTTTTTTATCTTGTTTGGGTGGGGAATCCTGATTGATCAGAAGTGTTTCAGGGTGCACCTTGACTGCACCATGGTCAATACATCCAGCTACATCTGTTCAGTCATCTCCCACCAAAATGACTAGGAGAAGGAATGCCCAACAGAAGAAAAATACAGAGAATGGACCTTCTGCAACAGAGCTAATGGCTATCAACATAGATAATATGGCGGAAAGATAATTCAGGCTAACAATTATCCAGGCAATAGCTAGGTTGGAGAAAGTCATGGATGACCAAACAGAATTGATTAGGGCCGAACTGAAAGCGACCAGACAGGATGTTCACAATGTTAGGGCGGAGCTTAAAGCTACCGGGGAGGAGGTTCACAATGTTCTCAATAAGTTCCAATCTAATCTAAACTCTCTCAAAGCTAGGGTAACTGAGACAGAAGATAGAATTTGTGATCTGGAGGATAAACAGAGAGAAAGGATCAGGAGGAAGCCTGGAACAACCATGAAAACAGAATCAGGGAAATAAATGATACCATGAAACGTTCAAATGTCAGAATTATTGGAATCCCTGAAGGGGAGGAGAAAGAAAGAAGTCTAGAAGATATAGTGGAACAAGTTCTTCATGAAAATTTTCTCAATCTCATGAATGGAACAAGCGTTTATGTACTAGAGGCCAAACGTTCATGTCTCCACCCAAGATTATAGATTCCAAAAAAACATCAAGGCACCTGACAGTCAAATTGAAGAATCATAATTGTAGGTATGATCTCTTGAAAGCCGCTAGGACAAAGAGGCTCCTTACTTACAGAGGAAAGCCCATCAGAATAACATCAGACCTGTCCACAGAGACCTGGCAAGCCAGAAAGGGCTAGCAAGATATATTCAGGGCACTAAATGAGAAGAACATGCAGCCAAGAATACTTTATCCAGCAAGACTGACATTCAAAATGGATGGAGAGATAAAGAGTTTCCAAGACCGGCAAGGCTTAAAAGACTATGGAACCACCAAGCTGACACTGCAGGAAATATTAAGGGGGGTTCTATAAAAGAGGGAAAATCCTAAGAATAGCATTGAACAGAAATATATAGACAATCTAAGAAAGAAAGACTACAAAGGTAACACTATGTCAATAAAAACGTATCTATCAATAATCACTCTCAATGTGAATGGCCTAAATGAGCCCATAAAATGGCACAGGGTTGCAGATTGAATAAAACGACAGGACCCATCCATATGTTGTCTACAAGAGACCCATTCTGAACCTAAAGATATACCCATACTGAAAGTGAAGGGATAGAGAAGCATCTTTCATACCAATGGGCCTCAAAAGAAGGCCAGTGTAGTGATTCTCATATCAGATAACTTAGATTTTAAACTAAAGACTGTAATCAGAGATACAGAAGGACACTACATCATTCTTAAAGGGACTATCCACCAAGATGATCTAACAATTGTAAATATCTATGCTCCCAATATGGGAGCAGCCAATTACATAAGAAAACTGTTAATCAAGATAAAGAGTCATATTGATATGAATACATTAATAGTAGGAGATCTTAACACACCTCTCTCAGAAATAGACAGATCATCGAAGCAGAAAATCAATAAAAAACAAGAGCATTGAATGGCACATTGGACCAGATGGACCTCATAGATATATACAGAACATTCCACCCTAAAACAACAGAATACTCATTCTCAAGTGCACATGGAACCTTCTCAAGAATAGACCACATACTGGGTCACAAATCAGGACTCAACCAATACCAAAAGACTGAGATTATCCCCTGCATATTCTCAGATCACAATGCTTTGAAACTGGAGCTCAATCACAAGGAAAAGTTCAGAAGAAACTCAAACACCTGGAAGCTAAAGACCACCTTAATTAAGAACGCTTGCATCTGTTGATGGACATCTAGGTTCTTTCCATAGTTTGGCTATTCTGGACATTGCTGCTATAAACATTCGGGTGCATGTGCCCCTTTGGATCACTACATTTGTATCTTTAGGGTAAATACCCAATAGTGCAATTGCATCAACCAGGAGATCAAAGAAGAACTGAAACAATTAATGGAAACCAATGAGAATGAAGACACTTCGGTCCAAAACCTATGGGATACAGTAAAGTTGGTCCTAAGGGGGAAATACATAGCCATCCAAGCCTCCCTCAAAAAAAAAAAAAAATTGAAAAACCCAGAATACACCAGCTGTCTCTACACCTTAAATAACTGGAGAATCAGCAACAAATCAAACCAACTCCTCACATAAGAAGGGATAATAATCAAGATTAGAACTGAGATCAATGAGGTAGAAATGAGAGATACAGTAGAACGTATCAATGAAACTAGAAGCTGGTTTTTTGAAAGAATCAATAAGATCAATAAACCACTGGCCACACTAATCCAAAAGAAAAGAAAGAAAGCCCAAATTCATAAAATTATGAATGAAAAGGGAGAGATCACAAGTAACACCAAGGAAGTAGAAATAATCATCAGAAGTTATTATCAACAGTTATATGCCAATAAGCTAAGCAACCTAGATGAAATGGATGCATTCCTGGAAAACTATAAACTCCCAAAATTGAACCAGGAAGAAATTGACAACCAGAATAGACCGATATCTAGTAACGAGATTGAAGCAGTGATCAAAAACCTCCCAAAAAACAAGAGCCCAGGACCTGACAGATTCCCTGGAGAATTCTACCAAACTTTCCAAAGAAGAAATAACACCTATTCTCCTGAAGCTATTTCAATAAATTGAAGCAGAAGGAAAACTTCCAGACCCTTTCTATGAAGCCAGCATTACCCTGATCCCCAAACCAGGCAAAGACCCTATCAAAAAGGAGAATTTCAGACCAATATCACTAATGAATATGGATGCTAAGATTCTCAACAAGATCCTAGCCAACAGGATCCAACAGCACATTAAAAAGATTATCCACCATGACCAGGTAGGATTCATCCCTGGGCTACATGTATGGTTCAACATTTGCAAATCAATCAATGTGATAGAACAAATTAATATTAGAAGATAGAAGAACCACATGGTCTTCTCAATTGATGCAGAAAAAGCACTTGACAAAATCCAGATCTCTTCCTGATTAAAATGCTTCAAAGTATAGGGATAGAGGGAACATTCCTGAACTTCATAAAATCTATCTATGAAAGGCCCACAGAAAATATCATCCTCAATGGGAAAAAACTTGCAGCCTTCCTGTTGAGATCAGGAACATGACAATGATGCCCACTCTCACCACTCTTGTTCAACATAGTATTAGAAGTCCTAGCAACAGCAATCAGACAACAAAGAGAAATAAAAGATCTCCAAATTGGCAATGAAGAAGTCAAACTCTCTCTCTTCACAGATGACATGATTCCTTACATGGAAAACCCAAAAGACTCCACCCCCAAACTACTAGAACTCATGCAGCAATTCAGTAACGTGGCAGGAGACAAAGTCAATGTACAGAAATCAGTGGCTTTCTTATACACTAACAATGAAAATACAGAAAGGGAAATTAGAGAATCGATTCCATTTACTATAGCACCAAGAACCATAAGATACCTGGGAATAAACCTAACCAAAGAGGTAAAGGATCTGTACTCGAGGAACTACAGAGCACTTATGAAAGAAATTGAAGAAGACACCAAAAGATGGAAGACCATTCCATGCTCTTGGATCGGAAGAATAAGCATTGTTAAAATGTCTATACTGCCTAGAGCAATCTATACTTTTAATGCCATTCCGATCAAAATTCTTCTTCAAAGAGCTGGAGCAAATAATCCTAAAATTTGTATGGAATCAGAAGATACCCCAGATCACTAAGGAAATGTTGAAAAACAAAAATAAAACGGGGGGCATCATGTTACCTGATTTCAAGCTTTACTACAAAGCTGTGATCACCAAGACAGTATGGTACTGGCGTAAAAACAGACACAGACCAGTGGAACAGAGTAGAGAGCCCAGATATGGATCTTCAACTCTATGTGCAAATAATATTTGACAAAACAGGCAAAAATATACAGTGGAAAAAAGACAGTCTCTTCAATAGGTGGTGCTAGGAAAACTGGACAGCTATATGTAGAAGAATGAAACTTGACCATTCTCTCACACCATACACAAAGATAAACTCAAAATGGATAAAAAACCTCAATGTGAGACAGGAATCCATCAGAATCCTAGAGGAGAACATAGGCAGTAATCTCTTCATTATCGGCCACAACAACTTATTTCAAGATATGTCTCCAAAGGCAAAGGAAACAAAAGTGAAAATAAACTTTTGGGACTTTATCAAAATCAAAAGCTTCTGCACAGCAAAGGAAATAGTCAAGAAAACAGGCAACCCACGGAATTGGAGAAGATATTTGCAAATGACAGTACAGAAAAAAGGTTGATATCCAGGATCTATAAAGAACTCCTCAAACTTAACACACATAAAACAGATAATCATATCAAAAAATGGGCAGAAGATATGAACAGACACTTCTCCAATGAAGACATACAAATGGCTATCAGACACATGAAAAAATGTTCATCATCACTAGCCATCAGGGAGATTCCAATTAAAATCACATTGAGATATCACCTTACACCACTTAGAATGGCCAAAATTAGCAAGACAGGAAACAACATGTGTTGGAGGGGATGTGGAGAAAGGGGAGCCCTCTTACACTGTTGGTGGGAATGCAAGTTGGTACAGCCTCTTTGGAGAACAGTGTGAAGATTCCTCAAGAAATTAAAAATAGAGCTCCCCTATGACCCTGCCACTGCACTCCTGGGTATTTACCCCAAAGATACAGATGTAGTGAAATGAAGGGCCATCTGTACCCCAATGTTTATAGCAGCAATGGTCACAGTCGCCAAACTGTGGAAAGAACCAAGATGCCCTTCAATGGACAAATGGATAAGGAAGTTGTGGTCCATATACACTATGGAGTATTATGCTTCCATCAGAAAGGATGAATACCCAACTTTTGTAGCAACATGGATGGGACTGGAAGAGATTATGCTGAGTGAAATAAGTCAAGCAGAGAGAGTCAATTATCATATGGTTTCACTTATTTGTGGAGCATAACAAATAGCATGGAGGACAAGGGGAGATGGAGAGGAGAAGGGAGTTGAGGGAAATTGGAAGGGGAGGTGAACCATGAGACTCTGAAAAACAATCTGAGGGTTTTGAAGGGGCAGGGGGTGGGAGGTTGGGGGAACCAGGTGGTGGGTATTAGAGAGGGCATGGATTGCATGGAGCACTGTGTGTGGTGCAAAAATAATGAATACTGTTATGCTGAAAATAAATTTAAAAAAATCAAGAAAAAAAAGTGACAAATCACCAGTTACTACATAAGTAAATACTAGGGATGTAATATACAACAAGAATTGTTAAGAGAATAAATCATAAGAGTTTTCATCACAAGAAGAATTTATTTTTCTTTATTCTTTCTTTTCTCTCTTCTTTTGATTGTATCTATATGTGAAGATGCATGTTAGCTGAAACTGTGGTAATAATTTTATAACATATGTAAATCTAACCACCATGAAATATAGTTTAAACTTACACAGTGTTGAATGACAATTATTTCTCAAAAAAACCTGGAAAAGTATTTAAATAGTTTTCATTTGTCCTATTCTGGATTAGCAGAAATTCTGTATTTTCTTTTAATTCTTGATTTGCATTATGAATCAAATAAAATACTTAATATCAAAAAGTGTTATACAACCCACACATATATTTTGTTTGATTAAAAAATAAGGGCATTTAGGGGCGCCTGGGTGGCTCAGTGGGTTAATCCTCTGCTTTCGGCTCAGGTCATGATCTCGGGGTCCTGGGATTGAGTCCCACATTGGGCTCTCTGCTCAGCAGGGAGCCTGCTTCCCCCTCTCTCTCTCTGCCTGCCTCTCTGCCTACTTGCGATCTCTCTCTGTTACATGAAGAAATAAAAAATCTTAAAAAAATAAAAAAAACATAAGGGCATTTAAACTGCATTTAGTAAGTATAGTATTTATGTAAAAGACCAAGGTTCATTTTCAAGTTTGAACGTTTTTTACTTTATTTATGTGGTTTTGTCTTTTTGGTTAGATTAATGTAAATTTTTAATACAGAAGACTGTATTATGATTACTAGTCCCTATATATGTGTTGTGCATTATTTGATCTAATCTATGTAAGAGTATACATAATAGAACACAAATTTATAATTACTAGAGGGAAAAATATGATATTTTCTCTTAAATGTATTATATGGGAGGGGAAGCAAGATGGCAGAGGAGTAGGAAACTGAAATAGCACTAGGTCACAGGAGTTCACCTTTATAGTTATCAAACAATTCTGATCATCTATAAACTCAACAAGGGATGGAAGAGAAAAAGAGCATCAATTCTAGGAACAGAAAATCGACCATTTTCAGGAAGGTAGGACATGCAGAGAGGTGAATCCGAAGTAATAGGAAGAAAGACTGCAGGGGGAGGGGCTCACGCTTGGCAAGGATGGAGCTGCAAGAAAAGAATCAGAACTTTTAGAAGTCTGTTCCACTGGTGGATATCACTTCAGAGGCTAAGTGGGGGTGGAACCCTCACAGAAACAGTGTGCTCTCAGGACCCAGACACACAGAAAGACGGAGTGTATCAGTATGGTAGAGCTGCCAGTTGTCAGAGCAGGGAAACTGGCTAGAGAGACAAGGCCGAGGAGTGAGCTCTCAGCTCAGGGTTACCTTAAACCATGATGCCAGGCACAGTTGGGTCATTGCTCTTTGAGCAGGGACACTACAAGTGGCAGATCTGGAGAGACACTCTCCTACTTCCTCCAGAAGGAGCAGCAAGAGAGTATCATGGTAGGAATCTGCTGGGTTTGGAGACTCAAATGGGGCCATGTGCCAGAGATAGAAATGCTCAGTCACAGGCCATGTAAGCACAGAGCATGGCCAGGGACCAGGGAGACAGGAGGGATTGACTGCTTTTCTCTAAGGGCCCACTGAGGAGTGGGGCCCCAAGTTCTCAGCTCCTCCAGGCTGGAGATTGGGAAGCTGCAATTTTCATTCTCATCCTCCAGAGCTCTACATAAAGGGTTCAGGGAACACAAGCTACCAAGAGCTAACATGAGCAGATTACTTAGTCTGGCCCCTGGCAAGGGTGGTGCAATTCCACCTTAGGCAAAGACATTTGAGAATCACTGCAACAGGCCACACCCCAAAAGATCAGCAAGAACATCCAGACAAGACCAAGTTTACCAATCAATGAGCACTGTGGAACTCCAGAGCTAAGGGAAAGCAACACATACAATTCATGGCTTTTTCCCATGATCTGATAGTCTTGCAAAGTTAATTTTTTTTTAATTTTGTTATTTCTTATTCCATTTTTTAAACTTTTCATTTTTCCTCTTTAAACATTTTTTAACTATTTTATCTTATCAGTTATTTAAAAAAACTTATTAAATTTTCATTGTTATAGTTATATTTTATCCTTTCTTTGTATTTATCCTTATTTTTTGTATACCTATAGGTTTTTCTTCTTTAAAATTTTAGGATATAATTTCTTCAAAGAGAACAAAATATACCTTAAATCTAGCTCCAGTCTGATCACGTTCTCTCCTATTTTCTTTTCTTTTCTTCTTTTTCCAACCAACTTATCAAATCCTTTTTTTAGAGTTTTAAATTTTCATCTTTACAGTCATATCCCAACCCTTCATTCTGTTTATTCTTATTATAGATAGATAGATACAGGTTTTTCTTTCTTTAAAATCTTGGGAGATAGTTTCTTCTAAGAGACTAGGATATACCCCAAATCAAGTGGATGGATCTGTTCTATTCACCAGTCTAATATATATATATATATATATATATATATATATATATATATATATACATACACACACACACTCACACAAATACACACTTTTTAAAAAAATTGATTCCCCGTCTTTTCCCTCAGGTATCAGATCTCTTCTGATTCAGTTAGTGTATATTTTTCTCTGGTCTTTGCCACCCTTTTAGTATTTTACTCTCTCATTCATATATTCTAATATAGAAAAAAAATGACAAGGCAGAAAGACTTACCATTAAAAAAAAGAAGAAGGAGTACCAACATCTAGGGACCTAATCAGTACAGATATTGGTAATATGTCAGAACTAGAGTTCAGAATGACAATAATCAAGGTGCTATCTGGACTCGAAGAAGGCATGGAAGATATCAGAGAATCCTTTTATCAGAGAAATAAAAGAACTAAAATCTAATCAACTTGAAATAATAAAAAAAAAAGCTACTAATGAGGTGCAATAAAAAACGGAGACTCTTGGGTACCCTGGGTGGTTCAGTGGGTTAAGCCTCTGCCTTTGGCTCAGATCATGATCTCAGGGTCCTGGAATTGAGTCCTACATCAGGTTCTCTGCTCAGCAGGGAACCTGCTTCCCCCTTTCCTTCTGCCTGACTCTCTGCCTACTTGTGATATCTCTCTCTCTGTCAAATAAATAAATAATCTTAAAATAAAAAAAAATGGAGGCTCTTACTGCTTTGATAAATGAGGCAGAAGAGAGAATTAGTGATATGAAAGACCAAATGATGGAGAATAAAGAAGCTGAGGGTACCTGGGTGGGTCAGTGGGTTGAAGCCTCTGCCTTTGACTCAAGTCATGATCCCAGGATCCTGGGATCGAGACCCACATCAGGCTCTCTGCTCAGCGGGGAGCCTGCCTCCCCCTCTTTCTCTGCCTGCCTTTCTGCCTACTTGTTATCTCTCTCTCTCAAATAAATAAATAAAACCTTAAAAAAAAAAGCTGAGCAAAAGAGAGACAAACAACTACTGGATAACAAGGGGAAAACTCAAGAGATAAGTGAAAGCATAAGATGAAACAATATTAGAATAATTGAGATCCCAGAACAAGAAGAATGAGAGATAGGGGCAGAATGTATAGTGGAGCAAATTATAACAGAGATATTCTCTAATATGGTAAAGGGAACAAGCATCAAAATCCCAGGAGGTACACACCTCCTCATCTCATAGTAAGACAAGTCTTAGTGAAAAAGAAAATCCTGAAAGCAGCTCAGGACAAGAGCTCTGTAACATACCTTGGTAGAAATATTAGATTGACAGCATACTTATCCACGGAGACCAGGCAGGCCAGAAAGGACTGGCATGATATATTCAGAGCACTAAATGAGAAAAATATGCATCCAAGAATACTATATCCAGCTAGGCTGCCATTAAAAATAGGAGAGATAAAAAGCTTACAGGACAAACAAAAACTAAAGGAATTTGCAAAAACCAAACCAGCCCTACAGGAAATATTGAAAGGGGTAATCTAAGCAAAGAGAGTACCTAAAAGAAGTAGACCAGAAGGAACGGAGAAAATATACACACTCAACTTACAGGCCATACAATGGCACTAAATTTATATTCTTCAATAGTTACCCTGAATGTAAACTGGCTAAATGCCCCACTCAAAAGACATAGGGTATCAGAATGGATTAAAAAAAAAAAAAAGACCTATCAATATGCTGTCTGCAAGAAACTCATTTTACACCCAAAGACACCTCCATATTTAAAGTGAGGGGGTGGAAAACAATTTATCATGCTAATGGACATCAAAAGAAAGCTAGGGTGGCAATCCTTATCTCAGATAAAATAGATTTTAAGGCAAAGAGTATAATAAGAGATGAGGAAGGACACTATATCATACTTAAAGGGTCTGTTCAACAAAGATCTAACAATTTTAAATATCTATGCCCCTAACTCAGGAGCAGCCAATTATACAAACCAATAAATAACAAAATCAAAGAAACACATTAACAATAAGACAATAATAGTAGGGGATTTTAACACCCCCATCACTGAAATGGACAGATCATTTAAGCAAAATATTAACAAGGAAATGAAGGCTTTCATGAAATGAAATGAAATGAAATGAAATGACACACTGGACCAGATGGACATCACAGATATATTCAGAACATGCCATCCCAAAGCAACAGAATACACATTCTTCTCTAGTGCACATGGAACTTTCTCTAGAATAGATCGCATCCTGTGTCACAAATCAGGTCTCAACCAGTTCCAAAAGATTGGGATCATTCCCTGCATATTTTCAGACCACAATGCTCTGAAGCTAGAACTCAATCATAAGAGAAAAGTTGGAAAGAACTCAAATACATGGAAGCTAAAAAGCATCCTATTAAAGAATGAATGTGTCAACCAGGAAATTGAAGAAGAATTGAAAAAAAGATTCATGGAAGCAAATAAAAATGAAAACACAACAGTTCAAAATCTTTGGGACACAGCAAAGGCAGGCCTGATAGGAAAGTATATAGTGATACAAGACTTTTTCAAGAAACGAGAAAGGTTGCAAATACACAACCTATCCCTACACCTAAAGGAACTGGAGAAAGAACAACAAAGAAAGCCTAAACTCAGCAGGAGAACAGAAATAATCAAGATCACAGCAGAAAGCAATGAAAGAGAAACCAAAAGAACAACAGAACAAATCAATGAAACTAGGAGCTGGTACTTTGAAACAATTAATAAGATTAATCAAACCATGGGCAGACTTACCGATAAGAAAGAGAAAGGACCCAAATTAATGAAATAATGAATGAAAGAGGAGAGATCACAACCAACAACAAAGAAATACTAACAATCATAACAACATCTTATGAGCGACTATATGCAAGCAAATCTGTCAATTTGGAAGAAATGGATGCATTCCTAGAGACATACAAACTTTCAAAACTGAACCAGGAAGAAACAGAAAACCTGAACAGACACATAACCCATAGGGAGATTGAAGCAATCATCAAAAATCCTCCAATAACAAGAGCCTGGAGCGAGATGGCTTCCCAGAGGGAATTCTACCAAACATTTAGAAAAGAATTAATAGGTATTCTCCTGATACTGTCCCAAAAAATAAAAATAGAAGGAAAACTTCCAAAGTCATTTTATGAGGATTACCTTGATCCCCAAACCAGACAAAGACCCCATCAATAAGAATTACAGACCAATATCCTTGGTGAACATGGATGCATAAATTCTCACCAATAGGATCCAAAAGGACATTAAAAGGATTATTGACCACGACCAAGTGGGATTTATTCCTGGGCTGCAAGGATGGTTCAACATCTTCAAACCAATCAATATGACACAATACATTAATAAAGAAAGAACCATTTGATACACTCAATAGATGCTGAAACGCATTTGACAAAGAACAGCATCCTTTCTTGATCAAAATTCTTCAACGTGTAGGGATAGAGAGTACACAACTCAATATCATCAAAGCCATTTATGAAAATCCACATCAAATATCATTCCCAATGGGGAAAAACTAAGAGCTTCCCCCTAAGGTCAGGAACACAGCAGGGATGTCCACCATCACCACTGCTATTCAACACAGTACTAGAAGTTTTAGCCTCAACAATCAGACAACAAAAAGAAATAAAAGGCATAAGAATTGGAAAAGATGAAGTCACACTTTCACTCTTTGGAGATGATATGATACTTTATATGGAAATCCAAAAGACTCTACTCCAAAACTGCTAGAACACATACAGGAATTCAGTAAAGTGTCAGTATATGAAATCAATGTTCAGAAAACAGTTGAATTTCTATACACCAACAATAAGACAGAAGAAAGAGAAATTAAGGAGTCAATCCCATTTAGAATTGCACCCAGAACCGTAAGATACCTAGGAATAAACCTAACCAAAGAGGTAAAGAATCTGTATTCAGAAAACTACAAAATACTCAGGAAAGAAATGGAGGAAGACAGAAAGAAATGGAAAAATGTTCCATGCTCATGGATTGGAAGAAGTATTGTGAAAATGTCTATGCTACCTAAAGCAATCGACAAGTTTAATGCAATCCCTATCAAAATACCATCAATTTTTTTAACGAAATGGAGCAAATAATCTTAAAATTTATATGGAACCAGAAAAGACCTTGAATAGCCAGAGGAATGTTGAAAAAGAAAGCCAAAGTTGGTGGCATCACAATTCCAGACTTCAAGCTCTATTACAAAGCTGTCATCATCAAGACAATATGGTACTGGCATGAAAACAGAGACATAGATCAATGGAACAGAATAGAGAGCCCAAAAATAGACCCTCAACTCTATGGTCAACTAATCTTTGACAAAGCAGGAATGAATGCCCAGTGGGGGGAAAAAAAAAAAAAAAACAGCCTTTTTAACAAATGGTGCTGGGAAAATTGAACAGCCACATGCAGAAAAAGAAACTGGACCATTTCCTTATACCACACACAACAATAGACTCCAAGTTGATGAAAGACCTCAATGTAAGATGGGAATCCATCAAAATCTTTGAGGAGAACACGGGAAGCCACCTCTTTCACCTCAACCACAGCAACTTCTTTCTAGAAACATCGCCAAAGCCAAGGGAAGCAAGGGTAAAAATGAACTATTGGGACTTCAAGATCAAAAGCTTTTGCACAGCAAAGGAAACAGTCAACAAAACCAAAAGACAACTGACAGAATGGGAGAAGATATTCACATATGAGATATCAGATTAAGGGGTAGTATCCAAAATGTATAAAGAACTTATCAACCTCAATATCCAAAGAACAAATAATATAATATAGAAATGGGTGGAAGACATGAACAGACATTTCTACAATGAAGACATTTAGATGGTCAACAGACACATGAAAAAGTGCTCCACATCATTTGGCATCAGGGAAATACAAATCAAAACCACAATGAGATACCACTTCACACCAGTCAGAACGGCTAAATTAACAAGTCAGGAAATGACAGGTGTTTGCGAGGATGCAGAGAAAGGGGAACCCTCCTATACCACTGGTGGGAATGCAAGCTGGTGCAGCCACTCTGGAAAACAGCATGGAGGTTCCTCAAAAAGTTGAAAATAGAGTTACCCTATGACCCAGCAATCACACTACCAGGTATTTACCCTAAGGGTAAAAATGTAGTGTTCCGAAGGGGCACATGCACCCAAATGTTTATAGTAGCAGTGTCCACAATAGCCAAATTATGGAGAGAACCTAGATGTCCATCAACAGAAGAATGGATAAAGAAGAAGTGGTATATATATATATACACCATACACACACACACACACACACGATGAAATACTATGCAGCCATCAAAAGAAATAAAATCTTGACATTTGCAACAACGTGGATGTGGTATTATGCTAAGCAAAATAATTCAAATAGAGAAAGACAATTATCATATGCTCTCTCTGATATTGGGAATTTGAGAGGCAAGGTGTGGGGTTGTGGTGAGTATGGAAGGAAAAAATGGAATCAGGAGGGAAACAAACCATAAGAGACTCTTAATCTCACAAAACAAACTGAAGGTTGCTGGGGAGTGGGAGGGTAGGGATAGGGTGGTTGGGTTATGGACATTGGGGAGGGTAAGCTATGGTGAGTGCTGTGGAATGTGTTAAGCCAGAAGATTTATAGACCTGTACCCCTGGGGCAAATAATACATTATATGTTAATAAAAATAATTTTTAAAAATATACTATATGAATGCTAGAAAATTTTAATGCAATTATATTCAATCCAGTCTGTCTTAAATTAATGTAAATTTTGTAGTGTAGAACAAAGTTGCAAAGGTTTATACTGTCAACAGATACAAGTTGCAAAAGAGATCTAATAATGAAATTCCCATAAAGCCAGAATAGTATTGCTTGGTTTCTTAGACTATTCTAACATTATGATTTGATGTACCATGAAGTTTTAATTGCTTATATATTTATCATTACCTGAAAATTAAGTATTTTATAATATGTTATCATCAGTGCATATAACTATGCAGTGCAAAAAAAAAAACAAAAAAAATGCAATACACTATTTTTATAACATCACAATTTTTTACTTCCAATTTTTTCCTTCACTTATTTTTTTGAATCCCATTTTTGTTAGTCTCTTTAATCAGATATGGAATAATTAAACTTTTGAAATACAGCCAGACATAATTCTGACTGTATTTCAGGCATGAAATAGACAGATATGACACAGTTGTCATGGTGTCATATAGTCATCTTCAGACTGCATAATTTGCTTTTTACAGCCAAGCACATACGTGATGATTTTTCTGACTGAACTGACCACTAATTACATAGGTGAAATATGAAATTAACTCCTCTATTATTATAATAGAAATCTAGGTATTTGAAAATACATGCCTAATTTTGTATGAATAACTGACAATGAAGTGGATAAGAACTTGCTTCTCAAATAAGTTGAACTGCCTTGGTCTGACAATTCTAACAATTTAAGAATGGACAGATTATTCAAATTCTCCATGTCTCAATTTTCTCATTTGTAAATTGAATAAATATTAATATTTAATCCATTATGTTATTTTGAGCAATAGACTATATAAATATTATGATCAGTGATTGTTACTTATACTACTCAAAGTTATTATAGTATCTTATTATATTTCAATGAAATATTCATGTTAACAGAAAAGAAAAATATTTTTATATTTAAATAAATATATAGCATTTCCTGTTAATTACATAAATAAAAGAGGTTAATTAGTTTGTTTCAAAGTACAAATGACCCAATATTAATTTAGTGTTAACCTGAATCATTTATGAACAAGTGCATTCATTTCCTAGGCTGCCATATTAAAGTACCATAACCTGGGTGCCTTTAAAAAATGGAAAATTATTGAGTCACAGTTCTGGAGGCTAGAGGCAACACAGGGAAAATTGATTTCTTATCCGATGTAAGGGAAAGGCATTTCCCTCCATTGACTTTTGGAAGGCTATCTTCTTCCTGTGTCCTGTCACATGTCTTCTCTTTATTCATGCTTCTGTGTCTAGAGTTTCTCTTCTTAATGTGGACACCAGTAATACTGGATTAGGGCCCACCCCAATGACCTCATTTTAACTTCACTGCCTCTGTAAGGACCCTATCTGAAAATAAAGTCATGTTCAGAGGTAATGGGCCTTAGGAGTTCACTGTATGCATTTTGTGGGTATGTAATTCAGCCCAGCACACCAACTATCTAAATCTTGTTTTTCATTACATTGATCACTGATCCTTTTTTACCTAATAAATATGTTTCTTTATAATGAGAACACTACCTTCAATTGATGGATTATGTGTTGTATAATACTTTCGTGTTCTATTAATTGGCCTCCACTCTCTCACACTGCTCCTCAACTCCTTGTGCAGCATGCTCCCCAAATTGGACTCTTCTCTACATCTGTGACTGCCCTTTCTCTGTCTCCTTCATTCATTCTCTTCTGTGCCTATAGTTAAATAGACATATTGTCAAGGAAAGCCTTGTTTCTTTCTAGCAAATTCATGTGTTGTATATGCTAATTCACACTTCTGAGTTTAAGCCAAAAGTATTAAAATTTTAATTGCCTGTGGAAAATACCTGTTTCACAGGCATCTCAAACTTAAAATGCCCAAATGGGAATCCTATTCCCTCCTAATAGCTTGATTTAAATACAGCTCAGTTAAATACATCATAATTACCAGACATTATATTTGAAAGATTAACATCATTAATTTCTCTCCCTCATCCACCCAGATTGGTTACAATATTTGGCTGATATTACTTAAGGTACTTCTCACCTTCAACGCATTGCCTCTTTCTGTATTACTGCTTCCTTAATCCTAACCCTTAACAACTCTCCTTCTGCTATTTTGCTGGCTTCCTGAAAGGTATACCTGCACTAAATCTTGTTAATCTATTCTCATTTCTCATGAATGAAAGATAACCATTCTCCTCTTCGAAAATGTAGTTTGGCTCGCCAATGACTAACTGGTAAAAGTTAACACTGCTTGCTTTGCCATACAAATAATTTCCCAATTTTGTTCTATCTACCTTTGAATTCCCTACATCTCTGCCTCACCACATTGATTATAGTTTCCCAGACTTGTTAAATTATTTTTCTACCTTGGGCATATACGAATATTCCCTTCACTAAGGAACATCCATTCCACTTCATCATCCCTTCCTCTCCCTACCATCTATTTTTCACCCACATCTCCTTGTGTAAAAATTCCGATACATCCTTCCAATATCATTTCACATAGAATCTTTTCAGTGAAGCCTTGCAAGGGAAAAGTTTATCCATCCTTTTTGTCTCTGTAGCTCTTCTTTCTCTGTCAGTACACTGTAGATTATGGCCTACTTTACCTTCATATAATTATGCATTTTTTTTTCAAATAGTTTTCCTTATAAGATGTCATGCTGTCTGGATGTGATATAAACATAAGCATATGATTTTGCTTGTTTTTAATCCCTACTTTGAAATAGGATTCTCACCAATCCCAGCCAATATTGTTACATCTCAAAATGTCCTACAGATTGGGTCTTGAGGCTTCATTCCTTTGTAAAATGCAAATAAAAGGAGATGAAAAAAGATTCTAAAGAAAAGGGACAATATGAGAATGTTTTCCTTTTCCAATGTACTAGAAAGGAATACATAGCTGGATAGAATTGCTTCTGTTTAGAGGAATAAAAGGAATATATTGAAGTCAGTAAATGCATTTTCTTTGAGTAAAAGGGTTATCACACAGACATTTGTAACTTTAGAGATGTCACTGCTTTAGCCTCAGGATTTTAGAAGGAATTTCTGCGCTTCAAGATGAGCTGGCTGAGATTCTATTTCCCTTAAAATGAGAAAGGATGACTTATAAATGAAGATTTAAAGTACTGGAGTCAGCTTTGAACTAGTCAAGCTTGAAACTAAACTCCCATCTCACCTAGTAAAGCTCTCACTGCCAGAATGTTTTCTGGGGGTAGAGGATAAATGACAATATGTATAAGGGATACTGTATATGGAAGTTAAAAGCAAGTTGCATCAATTCATAAAATAAACATAATTCATAAGAAGTCATGTGGATTTTACTGTTCAAAACAGCCCTACATATGTAGTAATTAGACTAAATGGTGTTTACATTACTGAATTTTGTAAAATCTATTTCACCCCTTAAGCTGAAGAATAGTGAAACATTATTCATACCTCCCCTGTCCAGTTCTATCTTCAAACTTTTTAAGTGAAGGAAAGCTAAAGGCAAATATACCACATACAAAAGGAAATTAAAATTGAAATCTGAAGTCAAATCATAATGAAATTTAAAATATCAATTTATTCATATATTCTATTAATAGCAGAAGCTATTATTATCAAGTACCATCAACTAAATCAATTACAATGTCTAATTTAATCTAAATATTGTATAGACCCAATAGGAAATCAGAATTATTTAGTTCAAATAAAACATTGTTAAATACATATTTACTTATAGTTAGATGTGAGACAAAAATTGCATTCAACAAATCCAAACAACTTTAAGGAACCTGTAATTATGAACTGTGTATGATGCAAGTCTCAGGAAATTATGCACATACAATAAATATCTTAAACTGATTCAATACCAAATAAGAAAGAGAGTGGTTTTCTCCAAAGATCTGTTCTAGTGGTAATAAGTATTTTATCATTTACTTTCTGGATAAAATAGAAATTGCCAGTAATATCATATAATAAGGTTCATTTTGTATTTTGATAAGTAGCAAGGAGGAAAAAACTATATTCTATAACATTTGGAAAATATTTGTGTAATTGTTTCAAGTAAGAGAAGGATAATTTAAAAAGAGAAAAAGGTAGCATGGTAAAGTTCAGACTATAAGAAAGACTGCAAGGGTGTATGAAATATCTAAAAGGTATAGTCAAGGGTTAAAAAAATGGCACTGACTAATAAAGAATTTTGGCTTATGATGATGTATTCAGCAGACATAACTAAGAGGAAATTGATAGGATCAATTGATAGGAAATAAAATGTGAGATTATGAGAATTTTCAAGTTTAGTTAAATATATTGGATAGACATGGAATATAACAGATCTTCCATTAAATGGATTGAATGAACAGATAATGTATTCTAAGGAAATGAGTCTTTACTACCGAAGACAGAATATTGTTGCATACCAAAGTATCTCTAAACTTCTGTCACTCTGAGAGTTAGATAATTCTCAACAAATTATTTTATCAGATATTTTTAAAGAGAAGACATAGGTTTAGGGAACAAAACTAAAACAATGAACATTATTTCATTATAAAGGGGAAAGACAGGCAAAGCAAAACACAGTTGCCAAAACATGTGGTTACCTAATTATCTGCTGGAATTACCATTTACTTAAAAACAAGGTTTAGTAATTCTTTTTTTTTTTTTTAAGATTTTATTTATTTATCTGACAGAGAGAGATCACAAGTAGGCAGAGAGGCAGGCAGAGAGAGAGGGGGGAAGCGGCTCCCTTCTGACCAGAGAGACCGATGCAGGGCTCTATCCCAGGACCCTGAGATCATGACCTAGCCGAAGGCAGAGGCTTAATCCACTGAGCTACCCAGGCACCCCACGTTTAGTAATTCTTAATTTCCCCTCTCCCCTTCCACATAGAGCAGATACTTTAGATTTAATTGTAACTGAGTAGGGATTATTTACAGTGAATCAGACATGGGGGCACCAAAGGAGAAGGCAGCCCTATCATCTCAAGTGGGAACCATTTACTATAGCCAGATACAACTCAAATGACATTATAAAAGTTCTGAAAAATAGAGATTAAAATCAGATTGAACAAAATTACAGATCTATGAAGCCATGAGTCAGTTTTGTGTCCTCACTGCTTTTTTTTAATGAATGAATTAAAGAACAATGATGTAAGCATTTTCTAAAGTCTAAAAAAATCCCCCAAATTCTGACAACTACTTAGAAGTTATTCTAATTAAGAATAAAAGTGAATTATTTCAAGGGTACTCTAGAATAAATGCAGAATTAAAAGGACATATTCATAAGATGAGAAAGGAAATTATAGAATCAGTGCTACCTATTGCTGTGTTTTGCACCAAACAGTACGATTTAAATGATTGCATAGTTAAGACATCAAATACAAAGAGGTTTGCAAAAACCTCAGAGCTTAACAAAAAGGTGAACAAAATTATGTTGCTGTCAAAGAGATTTTTAAGAAGTATCCTAGTGTTCCATACTGGAGAGTCTTTTTGTTGTTTTGTTTTGAGATGCTACGAAACTAGTTGAATGACTTGCCAGAGTAACACAGTTGTCCAGGGAAAGAGCTGCAAATTCATTGCTGACCTTATTTGTTCCACCAAATTAAAAATGCCTCTAAAGATTCCCGGGAGATGGGGGAGGATTAAAAAGAGCCTTAGGGCATATCATAGGAATCTTAAAATATCTGAAGGTTGACTTGAGGAAGAGGTGTTAATTGATCATTTTTAATCACTTAAGTAATGTAATTAGAGAGGTGGAATCAAAAGATGAAATTAGGAGGACACAGATATTCATTCCAAATATAAGTGCATTTTCAAAATGATTACTCAGAGATGAAATGAAGGTACCTTTGGGAAGTATTGAATTATTCATCAGTGGAAATGTTCATATTTAAAGGGGATAAACATAAGTCTGAAATACTGGAGCTGCAATTCAAGAATCGTTGGATGGTTAGATGGAATGAAACTTTATTAGTTACAAGCTTCTCATTAAAATTGCAAGCTCAAAATGACAGATATTTGGAAGTGGCAAACATCGATTGGTCCGATCATTTAATTGCTAACTTCTCTAAGATGTGGGAAACCACTGAAATAAGTCTTTATATTAAAGGTTGAAGGATGAAGTAATATATTTAAAAACATTTTTATTTCCTTTAATTAAGGAGCTTACAAACCACTGTGTACTGATACTATGGTATGTACTTAGGAAGTGAGTACTAAATAAACAGAGGATACAACAAATCTAGCTTCTAGAAAAAAGGCTGAGGAACATTTTTTCCAAATTACTCAGTTCTCCCCATTCTGAATTTTCCAACCATTTATTTGATTTTCATTTCAATTACTCAAGTTCTACAGAGAGCTTGGTTTATGTACATTCTAAAATCTCAAGTTCTACAGAGAGCTTGGTTTACGTACATTATTATAAAAGACAGTAAAAATTAAGTCTTAAACAGTAAACTACCTTAGCTAATAAATGGTATGTATTTAATGGTATTCTGTTTGACCTTTCCGTACTTAGTGACTTCTTGGTTTGTGAATTGATGACTGATCTCTAAAAACTGTGCTGTACCAAATTGTAGAGCACCCTGTCTGCCTTCACATTTGGAGTCACGGTTCATCTTGACCTTGCTATTTGTGTAAGTATCAGATGGTAATGACCTTATTTGTTACTATACTGCAATCCTTAGTTATCCACTTGGCATTTATGGTCAGCTTTCCATTTACAACCTGGTGCTGAAATATTCCCTGGAGAATACTCTACATTACTCATTAGCCTTAGTGTCCTCTCTCTAAAATCATGGTCTAACATAAATCCTCCAGGCCTCTCAGACACATTGTGCTGTGAAATTCTTATAAACCTGAAGCAATTTACTAGAGAAGTAATTGTTTTATCTGAAACTATATTTCAAATCATTATTTGAATACATACTTTTTCTCATTAAAATAAGATGTTTACTTTCAAAAGTGAAAAGTCAATTATATTTTATTGTGTTTACAAGAGTATGTGACAATGTGATGCATTAAAAAAACTATCTATTTTTAATATTTTTATTTATTTATTTGAGAGAGAGACAGTGAGAGAGAGCATGAGAGGGAAGGTCAGAGGGAGAAGCAGACTCCCCATGGAGCTGGTAGCCCAATGTGGGACTCGATCCCAGGACTCTGGGATCATGACCTGGGCTGAAGGCAGTTGCTTAACCAACTGAGCCACCTAGGTGCCCAAAAAACCTATCTTTAAACATTGCAGTACTATTTGAATTATGTAAATCTCTCTGGAAGATTATTGTAGATATTCAATTTCTTTTCTGTATCTTTAATGACTTTGAGAAAATACATGTAGTTTGCATTTGAACAACATAAAAGCAAAGTGACTTTATTAATATTAATTTGTATCTTCTGAAGCATATTTTTCATTTTCAATACAGTATTATGCACTATCATCACATTTATTTAATGGTGATTTAAAAAAATGACAGCTCATACTCTGTATTCAATTAGTAATTTAAATGTAGTGAAAGAATATTAGTCAAAACAAAATACTACTTTTCATGTTTTTCTAAACCAAAGAAGCTTAAGGACATCATTGTCTTTTCTACTTTTTAATGTGGCTATTAACAATACCCAAGAATTTATATGAATATTTTATTTCCTTTAATTAACTTCACTTCAAGGTCCTAATTTATATTTATAAAATACAAAGATAAATATATACAGTGTTTTTGAAACTTTGTAACTAAACTTTTGAGGAAAGTTTAACCAGAACAAATTTCAGCTCAAGTTTGATTAATTTCATATAGGTGAATGGAAAATTAAGTTAGCATGCTAAAGCTAAAAAATTATGATACTGTACATAACTGCTAAAAATTATAATACTGTATTAAAATTATGATTTCTGGAAAATTATAATAACTTTTTAAAAAACAAAAAAATTGATAACTGTCCAGATAGCCAAATATAACTTATGTCTAAAAAAAATGTTATTTATATGGGTCTAAGTTGTCTTATTAGGATATTCTTCTAACAGAACTTAATAAATAAATTATATTCCTTAAACATAAGCAATTATAGATATGACAGAAATATCTAAAAATATGTCATTTAAACACTGAATACCCAAATGATTAGGCACCATTTTGTTGGTGACAATGATGTTCTGTTGTTTTAACATAAACTGCTGTTCTTGAAGTGTGGTCTTTAAGACCAGCAGCATCACAGTCATCTGGAAACTTTTTAGAAAAGTAAAATCTTTTACTCCATCTCAAACCTACTGAATCAGTAACTCTCGGGGTGAAGTAAAAAAAATGGGTGTTCTAACAAGTCCACTGAGTAATTATGAGCATGCTAAAGATAGAATAATCTGTATATTCTCAACTGTGGTGAGACATTAGAATTACCAGATGAGTTAAGATAAAGAGATGTAGAAGTATCATCCTATAACAATTAAAATGAAATATCTAGTGAGAAGACCAGTATTTGTTAAAGCACCTCAATTTTAATGTGTAGTCAGGGTTGAGAACTATTTTTTTTTTAAGATTTTATTTATTTATTTGACAAGCAGAGATTACAAGTAGGCAGAGAGGCAGGCACAGAGAGGAGGAAGCAGGCTCCCCGCCAAGCAGAGAGCCCGATGCGGGGCTCGATCCCAGGACGCTGGGATCATGGCCTGAGCCGAAGGAAAAGGCTTTAATCAACTGAGCCACCCAGGCGTCCCGAGAACTATTTCTCATCTAACATTCAAGAGAGCTTACTTCATTCCTTTTTTGCTTCTGTGGAACTGAAGGCATGCCGTTTCTTTCACTGACCTTTTGATTAAAAAATTTCTGTCAGATCAACAAACTTTAAATCTAATGCCAATCTTTCCATTTTTGCCTGTCCTCCTGAAGGAAAACATACCACTGACTTATTTTTGAATTGTAATTGCTATGCCAATTTAAATAGACTATTACCTGTACACAGATAACATCTTATTAGTAATTCTTAGCAAATGTAAAAGTGACCTGCAAAATTCATTCCTCCTCTACCTTTTTTACCCCACAATATCAGTTTCCTAATAAATATTTTGGTGGAGTTAATCACAGTGGAGATGCATCATAAATACACTGAATTTGCTGCTTATTTATGAATTTAGCTAGCTCCTATTATGCTAGTACACCATGGGGTTAATCTTTACCTCCACAAATAAAACTATTAATTTATAATGAGGTTACAGAAATTTAAAAGTGACATAGGTACAGGCAAGTTTAGTAATGCTTTAGTAACGGTATTTTATCACTATCTAACTAATCTATATAACTATCTAAGGAACTATTACTATCTAACAAACTCTCAGTCACACCAGAGAGTTGATAGACATTTAAAAAGTTTGAGTGTCCAGACATTTTAAGTAGCAGGTATCTTTTAGTCATTTTGTTAGTCATTACTCTAAGCTCAGTATTTATTTATTTATTTATTTATTTATTTATTTTTTTAAGCTCAGTATTTCTAAAAGAGTTGTAATATCTAAGAATTAAGGGATGCATTTATCTTCTACACAATTATGAATAAAATGGCTTATGTAGGAAGTAGATAATTTTTGAATAATTTTATGTTTACAATATTTAACACTGAGTTAATAACTGATAACACTGTAATCATCCCATTTTTCTAAAGCAAAAAAAAGCAAATTTTTTTAAAGATTTGCACATAAATAAATTATGCTTGATTAGAATAATTGATTATTTTGCAAAATGTCTTTAATATGTCCTACAAATTTTATTTTATTTTTTTAAAGATTTTATTTATTTATTGAGACAGAGTGAGAGCATGAATGGTGGGGAGAGGCAGAGGGAGAAGGAGAAGCAGACTCCCTCCCCATGGAGGGGGCAGCCTGATGCAGGGCTCGATCCTAGGACCCTGAGATCATGACTTAGTTAAAGGCAGATGCTTTACCAACTGAGCCACCCAGGTGCCCCATGTCCTCCAAATTGTAGAATCTACATTGTTTCTTCCTCCTTTCTTTACTATTTGCAATGCAACACTAATTATTGATACTTTTTCATGAAATAACTCTCAGGTATCTCTTATTGTAAGTCTCATAGAGTTATGCCCACAATTTAATTCAGTGTGAACACTTTTCTCTGCCTCTAGTTTCCCTCACTCATCCTAAATGCAAGTGTAGAATAATTTTAAAAAAGTAATAATTCTTGAGGTGTCTGGGTGGTTCAATTGGTTAAACATCCGACTCTTGATTTCAGTTCAGGTCATGATCTCAGGGTTGTGGCATGGAGCCGCACATGGGGTTATGCTGGGTGTGTACCTGTGTAGGATTCTCTTTCTTCCTCTTCCTCTGCCCCTCCCCAACCCTACTCATACTCCCTCTCTCACTTTTTTCTCAAAAAAAAAAAAAAGTAATAATTCTCCCCCATAATGAAATTAACCAAATAAAAGACCAGCTATAATAAACTAATATCTTTGTTTCATATGCAAGTTTCTTTAATGCCCAGTATCAGTTTCTCACTAACTCACTTCATGTTCTTTTACTTTCTTCCTCTCCTCCAATGTATGTCACAACCTTAACCTTGTTTAATATTCTGACTTCTCTTTATAGGTCTGGATTGACTAAATATTTTATGAAAAACTTGTGTTTATATATCAGTCCGAAATCACAAATCATCCAGCCTATAAAGGTCATTTTTAATTTTCTTTTAAAGAATTTCAAAATGAGGGGTGCCCAGGTGGCTCAGTGGGTTAAAGCCTCTGCCTTTGGCTCAGGTCATGATCCCAGGGTCTTGGGATTAAGCCCCTCATGGAGCTCTCTGCTCAGCAGGGAGCCTGTTTCCCTTCCTCTCTTTCTGTGTGCCTCTCTGCCTACTTGTAATCTCTGTCTATTAAATAAATAAATAAATGTCTTTTTTAAAAAATTAAAAAATAAAGAATTTCAAAATTATACATTTTTCCCTTTACAAGTATGTGGATTAGAATAATATTTCTTCTGCAAACACAAATGATACATTTAAAAAATAGATATTCTTTGGAAGACTTAAATGTTCTAAAAACAAGAATAAGGACAAAAATTATGACAAAATGTGTACAGGCATACAAAATTCAACATACACAGTACACTTCGGTTAGAGCATCTATATAACACACTTAGATGCAACATGTTTCTTTTTAATCATTGTTCTGAAGAAAATGTATTTGAAGAATTAGCAAGAAAATATGTGTGTATAGATAGATTTGCATGCACTTTATGGAAGACAATTATTTCTATTGTCTGTTCAAGGATCACTTTAAAAAAAAACAAAGTGTATTTGCCAGAAATCAGCTTTGCCTTTACTGAAACACAGTTTGTTCACTTTCTCTATTGATCACATTCTCATAATGATGTATTTCAATTATTTAGGAAAACTTCAAAAATTATTTTTGAGCAATAATTATATTAAATGGAATTTCCAGTTATATAAAACAGAAAGTATAATTATAATACAGTGGTTATGATATAATTATATGGAGTATTCTCATACACTATTTTGGTCTTCATGAAAATCTACTTATGCTTCCTTTTTTAAGAATAATTCATGATTTTTCACTACTTAAACATTCTTTGACATAAATAAATAAATAAATAAAGGGAGAGAAAAAAAAGAGGGAGGGAAGCAAAACATAAGAAACTTATATAGAGAACTACAGAGAATAAACTAAGGGTTGCTGGAGGGAGGTGGGTGGGGTTGGGCTAAATGCGTTATGGGCACTTGTGATGAGCACAAGGTGTCGTATGTAAGTGATGAATCACTAAATTCTACTCCTGAAACAAATATTACACTATATATTAATTAACTAGAATCATATAATACTTTGGAAGAAACAAAAAACCTGACATATTAGGATATAGTCACACATTATAACCCATCACTTGTCATATTAAATTAACAATAATTTTAATGATTTTTAAATTCATTAAATTTATCATTCAAAATTATTAAAAATAATAAAATAAACACTATTTGACAGTTTGTTTGATAGGAAATTTATTAGATAGATGGCAATGACAACTCCTGTCACATCATTAAGAATACATTTTAGTTAGAAAATTGAAATCAAAAAGGTCTTCTAATGCTCTAGAAGAGTGATTATAAGGATCTGAACCACATCAGTGGTAGTGGGTATCAAAACTTGAAAATATAGCAGATGGAATTGATGGGACTTAACAGCTAATTGTAAGTGAAATGAGGGGTGTGAAGGAAATATTACTCAAATAGGACTGTAAGATTCAGTGTTTTGTGGTAATTTAATCTAAAGAAGCAAGAAAATCTTTAGGATGGAGAAATAAGTTTCATTTGGTCTCTGTTACTATGCATATGCAATTTATGATGTAAATTATGACTTCTTATAATAATTAGGAACACTAAGTACAGAACAAAATGATGCCTACTTATGATACTACTTTTGTATTTTTTTTAATTTTTTGGCAATTTCATTATTATTATTATTATTAATTTCTGATCTCTACCTTAAGTCAGAACTCCTGTTTTGTTTTGTTTTTCTCCCATAATTGTTAAGATAACTTCTGACAACACTCAATTGTTTATTTATTTTTTTTGTTTTACCGATTATTTTCTCACACACTTTTATCTCAAGCCTTAATTTTGAACTGACTGCTAAAATGGTTTCACATCTACTCTGGTTGCTTAAAATCTTTATACTATAGCCCCAGTGTTCAACATATTTTCGTCTCCCAGAGACCAAACTCAGTTTCTTCTTTTTTTTTTTTTTAAGATTTTATTTATTTATCTGACAGACAGAGATCACAAGTAGGCAGAGAGGAGGAAGCAGGCTCCCTGCTGAGCAGAGAGCCCGATGTGGGGCTCGATCCCAAGACCCTGGGACCATGACCTGAGCCGAAGGCAGAGGCTTTAACTCATTGAGCCACCCAGGTGCCCCTGACCATACTCACTTTCAAACTGAAGCTTATTTATTGCCATATCAATATGAGATCTTTTAACCTCCATTTCATATATGAAATAACTGGAATACAGCATTTCAGCAGCTTGTCAACTAGAACAACAGGTTTTCTGACAAACACATTAACATGCTTTCCATTTCATTATGCCTATTCTCAGGTCAAAGATTTGATTCTGCTTCTAGTTTTATATATTTTTTTGAAGGATGACACTAAAAACCACAAACCACCCCCCCAGTTATGCAAAATGACAATCTAATTATTATGAGTTCATAGTCATCTCTTTAAATGAAGTAAGTTAAATGTAATTTTTAAACCACTTTTATGATAGATTTTCAAAGTTACCTACAAATGAGAAATATCACCTGATTTACTGTCCTAATGATCTACCCTAATAATTTCTCAAATCTCACGCCTGAAAAGGAAAGTATAGAAGAGGAGCTAGAATTTTTATCTTATAATTTTCAATCTGTGATCATGCCTCATCAACTCATATTATAAGAATATGAGAATGTTAAAAATAAAAACAAAGTAAAACACATTCCAAGTTCTTCTTTTTTTGGGGGGAGAGGGTGTTATGGGAAGTACCCTGAATAGAAAAATGGCCTATATGATCCTAAATATTCAGTCTCTCTAATACCTTGAATGACTGAGTCTAAAAAAAGCTAAAAAAGTTTAAAAAAAAAAAAAAAGAACGTCTTCCAAAAATGCTGAAATGGCTCATAGAGTTAAGTAATATTATAAATGATTCAATGAATAGCATATATTACATTGTGAATTCCTGTATCCTTACATCAAGTTAATGTCCAGTAATTCAATTAAATGAATACAATTTAAAAGAAGAGATTCCCTTAATAATGTAACATTGCAGTTTCTGGGTAAAAGATATGATAGTATTTATGGTCATTTACTCAAACCTCTACTAACTTCAGTGGATATTACTTTATGAATTTTGCAGTAAGAAGCAAACATAAGTTCAGTGAAGCAGCTATTTCTCTACCAGTTGCAGATAATAAAATACTTTCTATTAAGTAGTCATTTGTATTAGATTAAAGTTGTCCTTCATTAAGTACTTGCACTATATATTTTTAGTATTTGCTTCCACTCTTATGATATACAAATATCAGCATTATACCATTTCACTGACATGTTCAGCATGTTTCTACACCACCTAAATTGGTGAAAATGAATTGTGATAGCATGCAGTATTAATATGAAAAGCCACAAAAATTGCTCACATAATACAACTTTCATTTAGAGGATTTAAAAATTTCGGTTTTGCTATTGCAAACCTCTTAGTTGTGCACATAAGCAGAAAGACGAGGTACTAAGTGTTCTACCTCTTTTTTTTTTTTTAAAGATTTTGTTTATTTATTTGACAGAGAGAGATCACAAGTAGGCAGAGAGGCAGGCAGAGAGAGAGAGGAGGAAGCAGGCTCTCTGCCGAGCAGAGAGCCCGATGTGGGACTCGATCCCGGGATGCGAGATCATGACCTGAGCCGAAGGCAGCAGCTTAACCCACTGAGCCACCCAGGTGCCCCTGTTCTACCTCTTTTGAAAATAGTCTTCTCAAGGGATCAGAATGATAATACTGCTTGGCAAAACAATATTTGTAGATTCAAAGAACAAAATATTAATTTCCGTTAAATCTAACTCTGTTGCTTTAGAGCTACTGAAACTTAAGAAGAGGACAAGATTCTTCCTATGAATAATAAAATGAGAAGTTGAAAATCTATCTGGTCTATAGAGCTATCCATTCCCCTTCCAGTTTTATATGGTGTATTGAGTTATAAAATACAGAAAAGAAAAGAAAATCATAGAGATTTATCATCAGGAAAATACTTACAGAATTGAGTCATAGAGTAATTCTTTGACCAAAGGAGCATTCAAATTCATCTTTTGAATTTTATGAGCTTTTTACAGAGAAAACCTATAATCATTTGCCCAAAGTTTATATTTACTGGCTTTGCCCATGAGATGCTCTAGCTGACCTATTAAGCAAAATATAGAACCAAATGACATGGGTCCTTGAGATTATCTGTAAATATATAAACCATAAAATTATAAAGGGCTGTATCTTTCCTAACTGTCTTGAAAGTGGCATTTTTATTGGGGACAAGAAATTATTTACTGGAGTCATTTTTATTTAGCTTCTCAAACTATGTCCTATATTAATACATCTTAAAATCTTTACTAAATGAAAGACACAAACATAGCGTCTTTAAGCTGTTTGCCCTACTGAGAATTATAGGAGAGACAAAACAATTTACTGGTTTTATTTCCTATGACTAGTTCATTCCTGCAAGTAGTAGGTCACTGGACCCACGTTACACAACTGTCAAGACAGAAGACAGTTCTAAAAGTCAGACTTTCCTTTCTACTTATGATGAAAGAGGCATTGTCAATGGCAATTCTGCTAGGTGTACTGCTTTCCGATGAAAGGATGGGGCTACCACCAGGGACGGCTGTGGAGGAAAACTCATGGGCATGGAGTAGGTGTAGGGATAGAGGAGAAGAATTAACACGAAAAATTGTGCTCTGCCATTTAAAGAATCTGCATTTGTAATATCTCATTCACAAAATGGATATAATATATATATGAAATAAATATGAGGATAATAAATGTATAATATCTATGTAAATCATCAAAACCTAGATATAGTCAATAAATAGTAGTTTTACTATTATCCAGAAGATTCTCAGTATATTTAACTGTCCCCTCTTACATTAAAAAAAAATTCACTTGGTTGGTGAGTGCTGTGAAGTGTGTAAACCTGGTGATTCACAGACCTGTACACCTGGGGATAAAAATATATGTTTATAAAAAATAAAAAATTAATTAAAAAAATTCACTTGGCATATTAAATGAAAATAGAGAAATATCAAATATATATATGACCCTTATTAAACAAAACAAAACAAACTATATTTCTTTGGTTTTCATTTCTATAGAGCATCATTATCACCAAAAATCTTCTTATTCCTTATTCTTAAATGTCATGACCAAATTAAAGGAAGGATAGTCTTTCATTGCAAAAAGTCTTGGACTGAAATTAGGCATCCTCATTCTGGAAATTTAGTTAATCTTCCTAAGTCACTTTTTCATATATAAAATGATATTTCAGGCTGGCTGTGGGAATTACACAAAATAGTCTATAACCCTAAGCAGTACATCAAGCATTATCAAATGGGAAGTTAATCTACTCTATTTATCTCTATATATACTAATATTAATAAAGAAGGTAATACTATCTCTCTTGGAAATTGTCCTTTTTAAAAGTTTTAGTTGAAGTATAGTTGACATATTATATTAGTTTCAGGTATACAAAAAAAGTGATTTAAAACTATGTATATTATGAAACACTCACAAGTGTAGTTATTGTCACCAAAGTCACCCTATGCTGTACTTTTTATCCAAGTGACTTATTTACTTCGTAACTGGAAGCATATCTTCTTGATGGTGGGCTCTTTCTTCACCTTCAAGTTTACTCTCCTTCTTTGATTACGGTAAGTCGCACTCTGTATTCACTTCTCCAAGTGATCTCATCCAAAGTTTTCCATTATCAGCCAAGTGTTGATGACTTCCAAACTCGGAACTCTAGGCTGAACTGCTCCTTTGTACTTTAGATTTTATCAAATGCTTATTCTATTTTGCTTACCTTATTCATCATCTTTCTCGATAATGGTGATCACTCCCCCAATGATTCCATTATTCTACACACCTTTCTTTGGTGTATACTTTTTACTATTTTACTATTTTGGTGTACACATTTACTATTTTCTCAGGTCACATATGTTTTCAGTCAATAGGTAGTCAATTTTACGTAATAAATAATCCTTGAGCTCTTTTTATTTCTCTGTGTAACATTCCAACTTGAGCTTTCATTATCCACTACCCAAAATGTTTTATTTGGGTGCCTACCTCCTAGCATCTTTGCCGGCAATCTCCCACAAATATGTATGTTGCCTAGCTGCTAGACTGAATAAATATGAAATCTGACCATATAACTCTCATTCTAAAACTTTTAAATTGAATTTCCATCAAATCCAAAACCAAAATTTCATGTATTTTTCCCATGAAAATTAAGGTTTTCAATGACCCACTTCGACTGTCCATGTTCATTTGTCACTCATTCTATCTGCCATGGTAGATTTGCAAAAGTTACTGTTTTGGAGTTTTACCTTTAGCAATATGCAGTTTGTGCCTTCATTTACGTTCTATCTTTCTGAAATTATTTCTTATTCCTGCTTCACTTAATTAGTTTCTACTTATCTTCTGTAATTCAGATTAGACCAGCTAACAGTTTTATCATATGCCTTCAGAACGATTCCTGATACTATGTCGAAGAGAAGGGAGAGAGACAGATATTGATATCTATGTATCACACCTTTTATTTTTGTTAGGTTGTAGTCATACTCAAGTCACAGCATAATATTAGTACTAATTAGAAAAAAGTTATTGAATATATCATAAATGTATGTGTATATATATGCATGTATGTGGTCAGCAATTTATCGGTATTATATAAATTAATCTCTAAACAGATTATGACAGTCATACATATACCTCGTTATCCACTAAAAGCCATCCTTAACATTGCTCTTTGATAAAAGACATCTCTATCCATAATGTTTCCTCAGAGGATAAAGCTGAGATTTATAGCATTTTGGTCATTTGTAAGACATCACACTACTAAGTGATGGACCTAGGATTTTTTTTAAGAATTTATTTATTTATTTATTTGACAGAGAGAGAGAGAGATCACAAGTAGGCAGAGAGGCAGGCAGAAAGAGAGGGGGAAGCAGACTCCCTACTAAGCAGAGAGCCCGATGGGGGGCTTGATCCCAGAACCCTGAGATCATGACCTGAGCTGAAGGCAGAGGCTTAACCCACTGAGCCACCCAGACACCCCTGGACCCAGGATTTAAACCCAAGTGTCTCTAATCTGGAAGACTTTTCTGCAGCCTTAGCCTATTAAGTAGTACATCAATCTCACCACTTGCAAGACTTTTACTTCGTAACACAGTTATATTGTCTCTCAATGGAATAACTATGTCTATGAACCCAGTAGCTTGCACATTCCCAATTCTGTTTGTCTTTATGTATGATTTATGATTTATTCATGACTTTTCTGGTAACTGTTTAAACACAGGCTGGACACATGCAAAAATGAATACCAGACAATATTAAACAATATAAAATCATAGTGATTTTATATTGCCCCCTGCCCCCACATTCAAATTTAAATCCTCCAAAAGTACATTCTTTAAAGTGCAGTAAAAACTAAAACCAATAGTCTATAATACACCAAACATTCATAAAATCAGCATGACCTTATCACTAAGGATCTTCCATTTTCAGCCCAACCCCAATAATCACGTCAATATTCTTGAGATCTAAACAACATATTTCCCCCTCATAGTATCCTGGAAAGTGAGGCATGGAAGATGAGTAATTTTAGGCCTGTAAGGTCTCTTGTGACAGAATAATGGGAGAAAGGGATAAAACTGCAATTAAGGGATTGCATATGGAGGTAACCTGCATACAGTGAGGTACACTCTAGCAAAAGGACAATGACTGACATCAGGACCAAGATGAATATATTGAAGCTAAACATGGTCTAAATACGGCTGCTCTTATCCCACCAACGGTCTTTGTGTAACAAATTTCTTCAGGAAAAAGGAGAGAAAAAATTTTGAGTCATGGGAATGTCACTAAATTCAGTTTTAGATACCAATTCTATGAATAGTAAACAAAAGGTGACCAAATTTACCTGCATCAGACACTATTAAGAATTAACAGACTTGGGGCAGCTTGGTTGGTTAAGTGTCTCACTCTTGATTTTGGCTCAGGTCATGATCTCAGGGATATGAGATCAAGCCCCTTGTTGGGTTCTGTGCTGGGTATGGAGCCTACTTAAGATTCTCTCTCCCTCAATCCCCCCACATTAAAAAAAAAAAAAACAAACAGATTTTTTCAGGTGTATTTTCAGATTACAGAATCAGGTCTTGATTTAAGCTGTTGTATAAAAATGAAAACTACACTTTTGCAAATCTAAGTTTGTACTTATGAAGTTTGGATCTATCACACGGAAGATATTTTCTGCCACTCTTTATGGGTCCTCTCTACATTAGTATTTTAGGGACTGCTGTGAGCTTTTTAACCCTTCACAAATATCCAGAACCCTATCCTCCCAGGCACATGGAAAAACGGCACTGCCTTACTCTTGTAAAGTTAGGTGTGGACATTAGACTTACTTTGCCCAGTCCAGTGTGAGGAGAGTGATGTGAATCATTTATATGCAGAAACATTTAATTGCCAGGCTGACATTCTTCTGTGTTTTCTTCACCAACCCAGTCACTATACTGGGAATAAGGGTTGTACTAGAGGAACAGTGCTAAGACTTCATGCAAATAATATGTTCCCAAGAGTTATATAAACCCACAATGAATTTCATGGGAGGAATAGATTTTCATTCCTTTAAGCTCTCTAGGCTGTAGGCTATTACTATATTTTTCATTATTATTTAGCTTAACCCAACTGATCCAGGAATAAAAACACTTATGTGAATGCTACTTTCTTGATAGCTGGAGTTCTTTCCAACACCATTTTAATTAGACCCTGTGCTGTCTGAAACTGTTTGGCCACTGCCATTTCCAGAATTAAAGTAGGTAGAAGTAAAAAGTGAGTAAGTGATGGTGTCTGTTATGGTGAACTTTAAGTCATGGAAGAAAAATGAAGTACTGAAGGAAATTTGATCAGTAAATGTTAAGTGTTGTCCACTATGTAAAGGGAGTAATTTACCAACTGCTTCATTTTGCCCAAAATATCTGCCCATGTGCTTAGTCAAATGAACAAGGTTTTCCAAGAATGAGTCTCTCCTCAGTAAACAGGAACAAAGGAAATAAATAGCATTACCGGGATTGAATTCAAGCAACAAAATACTCTCTGTTTGTTATATGAGAGAGTTAACTACAAAAACAAAAAATAGGTTCTATTTATATGTTTATAGGGAATAGGTGTATTCATAATTTCATTAAATAAATTGAAAAAACTAATCAAAACAAGATGAGTCAATGAAGATTTCCAAAGAGGAGTCTGACATTAAAATATACAATGTTGATCTCACAAAACAAACTGAGGTTGCCGGGGGGAGGGGGTTTGGGAGAAGGGGGTGGGATTATGGACATTGGGGAGGGTATGTGATTTGGTGAGTGCTGTGAAGTGTGTAAGCCTGGTGATTCACAGACCTGTACCCCAGGGGATAAAAATATATGTTTATAAAAAATAAAAAATTAAAAAAAAATAAAATATACAATGTTTTTAAGTATTTTATAGTGTTCTAGTCACTGAAATATGTACTGGACATAGAGCAACATCAGATCTCCTTCTCTTACATCATGAAATATTTTGGGGGGGGCAGTAAAGATAGGAAATTGTTTCATTAGAAAGGTGGTAAGAAGTACAACAATGAAATGAAAAGGTAAAACAAACAAACAAACAAAAAAACCATGAACCAGATAAATACAAACAATAGAAACTATAAAGAAGAAATAAAACCAGTAATATGAGAAAAAATGGGGAAGGGCTGGATTTGGTAGTGATTTAGACTGAGTAGTTTGGGAAAATTTCTTTGAAGAGAAAGAAGTTAACTGAGATTTGAATGATGACAAAGAAATCAGTCTTTTGAAGTTCTGCTCTCTGTAGTGAGATCAGGTTGGTTTCATTTGAGATAAAAGAAATATTTCAGTGTAATTTAAGTGTTCTGAACCCAAAAGGAACTGTAAGAGATGAATGGGAGAAGTGGACTGGGGGTTTGTTGTAACGAATGTTGGTAGACAAATGATAAGTCTAGGAAGGCTTCACTTAATAAACATAACCCAATTATGAACTGATCCAAATAAATGTAAAATAATCAGGTGTATTTTGTAAAGTTAAATACAGATCTTATTAATTGTGTTAACAAAAAAGAAACACTGTGTTTGGCTCTCTGTAAAAAAAAAAAAAAAAAAAAAAAAAAAAAAAAAAAAAAAAAAGTACTGTAGTATTAAACCAATTCTCTGGACCTGTGGAAGGAGTCTATTTGCTATCACATGCACTTCCAGTTCTTCAAACTAACTGGATATCCTTCCTTTCCATGTCCCATAGCTTCATATTGTGTACCTATGACATTTATTAATTATGTCAGATGAATGCTACTTAGTAACCATCCATCTATAAACAGGGAAGGCTAAATTTAGTAATTTATATTTATTCTGACAGATGGAGAGCCCCAAGAGAGTTTTAGGCTAAAGAGTAACAAATGAGTCTATATTTTAATGGGACTACTCTGGTTACTTTGTGATAAGAAGGTTACTAGAAGTTAAAGTTGTATTAGGGTGACTAGTTTGGAGGCTGTTGTAAGAACTACAAATAATCAAGTTTCTAAAACATTTAAAGAAAATAGGAAATGATGATTCCATGCCCAACTAAGTTGTCATGATGTAAAGATATCAGAAGATGTGCTAAAATGCTTAAGTTAAATGGAATTTCAAAAGTCTTAAATAAAAAACCTATTGTAGTAATAAGACTTTAAATTAAAACCAGGAATCATGGGCATAAAATAAGTGAAGAAAAAATATCAAACAAATCAATTAAATATAAGTAGATAACACTTCATATTTTCAATTACATTTGTAGAAAAGCTAGTTTATATATTCTTTATATGAATGTAAATCCCCTAGTTAAGAAACTGCTACAGGGCCAGCAGCAGTGAACTCTAGTGTAATACTTAAAGAAGTGGAGGCTTACTTGGGAATACTATTATCTGCAAGAAAACTGGGGAAGTTCAAGCTAAACATTTGTGAGTAACTGCTGGTAAAAGTCACCATCCTACACCAAGAGCTACCAACTCTAAATTCCATCTCTGACATTGGCCACAGCCCCTTCTTTCAAGACACATCTCCAAAGGCAAGTAAAATAAAAGTGAAAATGAACTTTTGGGACTTCATCAAGATAAAAAGCTTCTACGCAGCAAAGGAAAGAGTCAGCAAAACAAAGAGGCAACCCACAGTATGGAAGAAGATATTTGCAAATGACAGTACTGACAAAGGGCTGGTATCCAAGATTTATAAAAAAACTTCTCAAACTCAACACCCCTAAAAATAATCAAGTCAAAAAAATGGGCAGAAGACATGAATAGAAACTTCTTCAAAGAAGACATATGAATGGCTAACAGACAGATGAAAAATGTTCAACATCATTAGCCATCAGGGAAATTCAAATCAAAACCACATTGAGATACCACCTAAATTTCATCACAAAGAGAGATAGCAATGGACCTGGGACTTGCACCTTCTCAGAAACTAACAAAATCAATCCCATTTATTGCTCAAATCATTTTTAATTTAATTTTTATTTTTTATTAATATATAACATATTATTAGCCCCGGGGGTACAGGTCTGTGAATCATCAGGCTTACACACTTCACAGCACTCACCATAGCACATACCCTCCCCAATGTACATAACCCAATCACCCTCTACCTACCCCACTCCCGCCAGCAACTCTGTTTGTTTTGTGAGATTAAGAGTCTCTTATGGCTTGTCTCCCTCCCGAGCCCACCTTGCTTCATTTTTTCCTTCCCTACCCCACAAAATCCCCACATTGCCTCTTAAATTCTTCATATCAGGGAGATCATATGGTAATTGTCATTCTCTGATTGACTTATTTCACTCAGTATAATACCCTTTAGTTCCATCCACATCATTGCAAATGGCAAGATTTTATTTCTTTTGAAGGCTTCATAGTATTTCATTGCATATACATACCACTTCTTTATCCATTCATCTGTTGATGGACATCTAGGTTCTTTCCACAGTTTGGCTATTGTGGACATTGCTGCTATAAACATTCGGGTGCACGTGTCCCTTCGGATCACTACATTTGTATCTTTAGGGTAAATACCCAGTAGTGTGATTGCTGGGTTTTAGGGTAGCTCTATTTTCAACTTTTTGAGGAACTGCCATGCTGTTTCCAAAGTGGCTGCACCAGCTTGCATTCCCACCAACAGTGGAGGAGAGGGCTCCCCTTACTCCGCATGCTCGCCAGCATCTGTCATTTCCTGACTTGTTAATTTTAGCCATTCTGACTGGTGTGAAGTAGTTTCTCATTGTGGTTTTGACTTGTATTTCCCTGATGCTGAGTGATGTGGAGCACTTTCTCATGTATCTGTTGACCATCTGGATGTCTTCTTTGCAGAAACGTCTGTTCATGTCCTCTGCCCATTTCTTGATTGGATTATTTGTTCTTTGGATGTTGAGTTTGGTAAGTTCTTTATAGATTTTGGATACTAGCCCTTTATCTGATATGTCGTTTGCAAATATCTTCTCCCATTCTGTCAGTTGTCTTTTGGTTTTGTTTACTATTTCCTTTGCTGTGCAAAAGCTTTGGATCTTGATGAAGTCCTAATAATTCATTTTTGCCCTTGCTTCCCTTGACTTTGGTGACGTTTTTAGGAAGAAGTTGCTGCAGTTGAGGACAAAGAGGTTGCTGCCTGTGTTCTCCTCAAGGATTTTGATGGATTCCTTTCTCACATTGAGGTCTTTCATCCATTTGAAGTCTATTTTTGTATGTGGTGTAAGGAAATGGTCCAGTTTCATTTTTCTGCATGTGGCTGTCCAATTTTCCCAGCAGCATTTGTTGAAGAGACACTCTTTTTCCATTGGACATTCTTTCCTGCTTTGTCAAAGATTAGTTGACTGTAGAGTTGAGGGTCTATTTCTGGGCTCTCTATTCTGTTCCATTGATCTATGTGTCTGTTTTTGTGCCAGTACCATACTGTCTTGATGAAGACAGCTTTGTAATAGAGCTTAAAGTCTGGAATTGTGATGTCACCAGCTTTACCTTTCTTTTTCAACATTCCTCTGGCTATTTGGGATCTTGTCTGGTTCCATATAAGTTTTAGGATTATTTGTTCCATTTCTTTGAAAAAAAAATTGATGGTATTTTGACAGGTATTGCATTAAACGTGTAGATTGCTCTAAGCAGCATAGACATTTTCACAATATTTGTTCTTCCAATCCATGAGCATGGATCATCTAATTAAAACTGGGTCACTACCCACTCTCTAAGCATTGATCACAGATCATCCAGACACACATCGTACAATCCTCAGACTCGACATGTCAATATAGCATGTCCAAACACGTCCAGGGTGCTCTCCTGAGATTGCTTTCCTCTTAAGAAAAATTCCATTTTCTCAGTTTATTAGCCTTTTACCTCTCTCTCTGTACCTTGTGTCAGTTGTTCTCAACCTTGGTTGCACATAGTAATCAGTCTTAGTTATTGAAAACAAAATAAAAGAACAACAACAAAAGACGAAGCAAACAAACAAAAATCACTGTTCTGCATACACACCAGTTTAAGTTAGAAACTTCAGGAATGGGAACTGAGATTTTTTTGTTTGTTTGTTTTGTTTTGTTTTGTTTTAAAGCTCCTCGAGTAAATAGAATGTGCTTCCAGGAAAACATAGCTTTAAAAAAAAAAAAACTAATTTTCTTCAGAGAACAAGTTTCCTCTATAGCTTTAAGTTGAGGCTCTTTTCTTTACATATCAAGTATGTCAGAGGCAGGAGGCTGAGTCACTATTCTTGTGGCTCGTAATCAATGCTTTCAGACATTACTCCTTCTCCCTCTTTTGAAAGAAGAAAAAAAAAATTTTTGAGGTGCATATTGTCCCAGTATGTCTCAAACTTTAATATGAATCATATGGGATTCTTGTTAAAATGCAGTGCAGACTCTGATTCAGTAAGCCTGGAATAGGAACTGAGATTTTGCATTTCTAAAAATTCTCAGGGACCGCAGTGCTACTGGTTCATGGAACACACCTGTTAAGCAGAGAGTACCATCATCTACTCTTACTCAGACTTACCTTCTCATACTCCCATTTTTTTCCTTAGGAGATTTTAGCTTCTGGATCACAGACTTTCTTTCCTCCCATCTCATTTAATCAGTCCCAATGATATTAATATCTACAGAGATGAAATAATCTCAACCTGGATTCTTTATATCTCCATCATCTTACATCAAATGATCTTTTTCTCCTATTCACCTCAGTACTTTATCCACAATAAATAAGACTACTCATTATATTTCCATTTTAATTTTTATAATTTTTTTTATTGTGTTATGTTAGTCACCATACAGTACATCATTTGTTTTTGATGTAGTGTCCCATGATTCATTGTTTGCGTATAACACCTAGTGGTCCAGGCAATCCATACCTTCCTTAAAACCCATCACCAGGCTCTCTATTCCCCTAACCCCCTTCCTTCTAAAACTCTCCATTTGTTTTCCAGAGTCCTTAATCTCTCATGATTCATCCCTACTCCAATTTCTCCCCCTTCATTTTTCCCTTCCTTCTAATGTCCTCCACACTATTCCTATGTTTCACAAATAAGTGAAACCATATGATAATTGACTCTCTCTGTTTGACTTATTTCACTTTGCATAACTGCATCAAGTCCCATCCAAGTTGATGCAAAAGTTGGGTATTCACCCTTTCTAATGGCTGAGTAAATATTACATTGTGTATGTGGACCATATCTTCTTTATCCATTCGTCTGTTGAAGAGCATCTTGGCTCTTTTCACATTTGGCTATTGTGGACATTGATGTTATGAACACTGGGGTGCAGATGGCCCTTCTTTTCACTACATCTGTATCTTTGGGGTAAATATCCAGTGAGCAACTCCTGGGTCATAGGGTAGCTCTATTTTTAGTTGTTTGAGGAACATCCACAACATTTTCCAAAGTGGCTGCACCAATTTGCATTCCTACCAACAGTATAAGAGGGTTCCCCTTTCTTCACACCCTCTCCAACATTTGTTGTTTCTTGCCTTGTTGATTTTTGCCATTCTAACTGGTGTAAGGTGGTATCTCAGTGCAGTTTTGATTTGAATTTCCCTGATGGCTAATGATGATTAATGTTTTCTCATATGTCTGTTAGCCATTTGTATGCCTTCATTGGAGAAGTGTCTGCTCATGTCTTCTGCCCATTTTTTGACATAGTTATTTGCTTTGGGGGTGTTGAGTTTGAGAAGTTCTGTATAGATCTTGGATACCAGCCTTTTGTCTGTAGTGTCATTTGCAAATATCTTCTCCCATTCTGTGGGTTGCCTCTATTTTGTTGACTCTTTCCGTTGCCGTGCAGAAGCTTTTTATCTTTATGAAGTCCCAAAAGTTCATTTTCACTTTTGTTTCCCTTGCCTTTTGGAGACCTGTCTTGAAAGAAATTGCTATGGCCAATGTCAAGGAGGTTACTGCTGATCAAGGATGCCCACCCTCACCACTCTTGTTCAACATAGTACAAGAAATCCTAGCAACAATAAGACAACAAAAAGAAATAAAAAGTATTCAAATTGGCAAAGAAGAAGTCAAACTCTCTCTCTTTTCAGGTGACATGATACTTTATGTGGAAAACTCAAAAGACTCCACCCTCAAATTACTAGAACTCATACAGCAATTCAGTAATGTGGCAGGATACAAAATCAATGCACAGAAATCAGTTGCTTTCTTACACACCAACAATGAAACTGTAGAAAGAGAAATTAGAGAATTGATTCCATTTACAATAACACCCAAAACCATAAGATACCTTGGAATAAACTTAACCAAAGAGGTAACCACAGAACACTCATGGAAGAAATCAAAGAAGACACAAAAAGATGGAAAAACATTCCAGGCTCATGGATTTAAAGAATAAACATCATTAAAATGACTATACTGTCCTGAGCAATCTATATTTTTAACACCATCCTGATCAAAATATTAATGGCATTTTTCAAAACGCTGGCACAAATAATACTAAAACTTGTATGGAACCATAAAAGACCCCGAAGAGCCAAGGAAATGTTGAAAAAGAAAAATAAAGCTGGGAGCAACATAATTGCCCAATTTCAAGCTATATTACAAAGCTGTGATCACCAAGACAGCATGGTACTGACACAAAAACAGACACATAGACCAATGGAACAATACAGAGAGCCCAGATATGGACTCTCAACTCTATGGCCAACTAATCTTTGACAAAGCAGGAAAAAATATCTAATGGAAGAAAGACAGTCTCTTCAATGATAGTGTCACCTACAGAAGAATGAAACTGGACCATTCTCTTACACCATACACAAAGATAAACTCTAAATGGATGAATGACCTCACTGTGAGAAAGCAATCCATTTTAATTTTTTAAGATATTTATCTATTTGAGATAGAGAAAGCACAAGTGGTGGAAGGAGCAGAGGGAAAAGGAGAGTATCTTAGGCAGGCTCCCTGCTGAGCATGAAGCCTGACTCCAGGCTCCATCTCATGATCCAGAGAGACAGATGCTCAATGGACTAAAGCAACCAGGTGTCCTGGTATCTCCATTTTAAAGATCTGCCCCACAACTTTTGTCCTTCTGCTGCATCATCCTGTATCTCATTACATATCTCCTGATTTTAAATGTTCACTGCCATAATTCCTTGCATTCATCAAGACCTTGAGCTCTAACTGCCACTGTTTTCTTAGAAGCATCCATGATAGCTTCATTTCCCACACTGTCAATCCTGGTGGAGAGCAGGGGCAGAGGACAATACTATTTGTTACATCTAGTATCTACAGTAAGAAGTCAGCCCACTAACCACTGAGTATATTTTCTGTGCCTCTTTTCAATGGCCAGGATACCTGTGCATAATGATCTAACTCCAGAATTATACAGGCCCAGTAAGGGAACAATTTTCTCTGTTTGGAGATGGGAAGGGGCTGATATTTCTGAAACAAGAAACCCATGTAGAGAAAGAATAGGGAATGATGTACAGTCTATTTTCATTATGATGGAATTAAGTAGTCTATTACTTAAATTTCCAACCTTCACCCATACAATCCTAATTCTGGTACTACAAGGCTACCTATTACCAATATTGTATGTACTGTGAACTTTCACCACTTGCTGTATTTTCATGAGTGTTTTATTAAAAATTGAAGAGAGAAGTACATCTAGATAGCAAAACATGATTTTAAGGTAGAAGTTAAAAAATTATTTAGGATACTTTTAGAGAATGAGTGATTAGTGCACATTTCAGTGTACAACAAAAGTGAGCACACTGATTTCACAGACTCTAATCCACAATGACTTGCATGTTTCTTAGCACATTTTTTTTCTCTCACTATGTTCTAGAACTCTGCCCTTAAAATGTATAATAAATTGCTGTGGTGATTTGGAACATTAAAAGCAATTCAAGTTGTGGTTAATGTATCTCAAAGCCCCAAGCTAAAATTAAAAGCAGGACACAATTTACTTAGGTTATTTTCATTTTCTGCTTAGTCTCACTTTTACTCATTTCTATTTTTTAGTCTTCTTGGTTTTTCTATTTAGCCATTTTATTTTTGCTTGTAACCTCAAAAAAAAAAAGAACACTGAAAACAGTAAAGCCAAATTTGAATAATAATAATAATAATAATAAAATTTCTTACACCATGCCTTATGCCTAATACACTTAAAGCAATTTACCCCACTACTAATATTCCTAGGAAAAAAAATCCACCTGCATTTTAGCATTAAAGAATTTGAAAGATAAACTTTCAAAGGAGGATAAAAAGTGTTTTAAAGCCATCTCATATTTAAAGTTAAACTGGGAAAGATATTAAAATGTTAGTAAAGCAAAAAGAAAAACATGTTAACAAATAAAACCTTAGGTAAGTAAAGCACAGAATAATACATGTATGAGAACATATCCAGTAGAAAAACAGGTAATTCTGGGGTGCCTGGGTGGCTTAGTCGGTTAAAGCCTCTGCCTTCGGCTCAGGTCATGGTCCCAGGGTCCTGGCATCGAGCCCCTCATCAGGATCTCTTTTTAGCGGGGAGCCTACTTCCTCCTCTCTCTCTGCCTGCTTCTATGCCTACTTGTTATCTCTATCAAATAAATAAATAAAATATTTAAAGAAAAAAAAAGAAAAGAAAAACAGGTAATTCAAACTTAGTCCAGGGTAACTTGGCTTATGTAACATAATCAGGGACATCCCATGCTTGAAGAACCCATTCATACATTGTTTTTTGTTTTATTATTTTGGGGGGGTCACTGTGTTTCCAGTCCTTGATTCATTCCTGTGCTCTGTCTTATTTACTTTGTTTGTATGTTTGGTTTTATTAGAGCTACATGCACCACTTAATTAATTCATTCTCCTAGCTCCATCACTGCTTGCTATGGTTTCTGGATTTGAAATTCTCTCCTTACACTTAGCATGCAGTTTCTTACTGTTGTTCTCCACGATGCATTCTTTGACACAGTTTTAAGATCTCTTATACAACAATAGCCTTTCTAGCTAGGGCTGATATGTTTCCTAGCCAGACGCAGTAGAATGAAGTTCTATACCCATACATATACCTTATAAAGTAGCAATGGCAACTATAAATTACTGTGGAATTAACTTTGAATATATGAAAACCCCATGAGAAAAAATTTTAAATACTAAATATTACACTTAAAATGTATTATAATAAAACAGAAGTGTGGGGTTGTTGCAAGAATAACGAAACAATACAGAACAAAATAGCTTAAAAACAGAATTATACATGAGTAGGAACTTAATATATGATAAAGGTAGTCCCACAAAGGACTAGAGAAAGCTTACATTTTATAGTAGATGCTGCTAAGCTCATTGGCTCACTATATGGAGGGAAATTAAATCCCTACCCAACAGTTCACAATCAGATATTATAAAAATAAACTAAAAATTTAAATATAAAATTATGTTAAATCTATAAATTTTAATAAATATAAAATTATAAAGTCAATTAAGAATTAAGAATATCCTCACTTCACCTAGAACAGAGAATAATTTCTAAAATCATGTGTATCTGATTATGTGAGCCATTAAGAATCTCTTCACCAACAAAGGTCACTGCAGACAGAAGACAGATTGTTACAGAACATTCCACTTCTGAATTAACAATATATTAATATGAAATGTACATTTATAAGTAAGACAGCAACCTCAATGTAAAATAAAGCAAAAAATAAGCATAGAAAGCCTTAAACCTATTAGAATATGGAGAGAAACATATTGACATATGATGTCAAAATTTTTGGTAATCAAAGATTGGGATGAAAATAAACAATTGGGAGAGGATTAATAAGCCAGTGAAAACACTTCCAAGTATTTAGATGTATGATTAACTCAGCCTTTCTCATAAGAGGTTAAAAAACATTACTTAAAAAAGTGAACACACATTGATTGTTGATAAACTCCAGATCTTTCTAAATAAGGACCTATTTTATGTTTTTCTAGGTGTGTATTTGGGCCTGTGGTTATACACAACATTGTACTGAAGATATGATTGGCATTGATTCATTTTGAAAACACTGATAAGGCATTCTTTAAAAATGATTGTAAGAACTTAACACTTCGATTTTTTGAGATAAGTATTGCACAGTATTTATTTCTTTAAAGAAAAGGAGAAATACATAAATAATTTTTCTACTAGCTATATGATATCTTGTTAAACCTGTCAAGACACAGCTACCTTTCTTCTGAGTAATTTTTGCACAGAGGAAGGAAGTATAGTTGGTGTGATGTTATTCCACAAAAAAACACATTTATGGATACTGATGACCAGTAAATAGGAGTGAGATAAAATATGGTTTTTACTTCTCCTAAGTGTGATAAAAAGGAACAGGACAATAATTTAATTTTGAAATAAAAATAATGTCCAAATATAACCATTTTAGCAAAATAAAATTTTATTTTCACAGAATTTCTTTGGAAGGGTTTAGTCTATGGTTTACAAAACTGCATTACTTTGAATAGATTTGTGCCTAAGCTCATGGGAGGTAATATCCACCAAAAATTCATATACCATTTTTACTCAATTTGGATTTTGAAATTGTTTCAATTTTGAACAACTAATAGAAGTATTGTATTCCCTGATCATCTCCTTTGTGCCAGATATAATGAATTTATGTAAAGTACCTGTATCTTTATCATACATACATCACATATATACATACATCACACTTTAAAGTATCATATAATCCTTATATGATATAAGTAATATAAATTCATTACTATTATCCCCACTTGACAGAAGAGGGGCATAATATTATATTAAGGTAAATCGTTTCCTTCCAAAATCTCTTTAATGATTTTCTATTTTTCATATACATATTTTAAAAGATTTTATTTATTTATTTGACACAGAGAGAGAGAGAGAGAAATGGAGATCACAAGTAGGCAGAGAGGCAGGCAGAGAGAGGGAGGGAAGCAGCTTCCCTGCTGAGCAGAGAGCCTGATGCAGGGCTTGATTTCAGGACCCTGATATCATGACCTGAGCTGAAAACAGAGGTTTAACCCACAGAGCCATCCAGGCACCCTCATATACACTTCTTAGAAGTTTTATTTATTTATTTGAGAATGAGAGAGAGAGAGAATGAGCAAGGGGAAGGGAGTGGCAGAGAAAGAAGCAGACTCCCTGTTAAGCAGGGAGCCTGATGCAGGGCTGGATCACAGGATCCTGAGATCATGAGCCTAGGACCCTGAGATCATGACCTGAGCTGAACGCAGATGCACCAACTGAGCCACTCAGGCATCCCTCACATACAGTTTATTTGAGGAACAAAAGGCTATCCTGCTATTAACATGCACTTATTTCCCTGAAACTGCCATCTACAAGCATAAGAGAATAAAGAAGTGGAAGGAGATAAAAATTTGTACCTAAATGCTTCTTTGAAATAACTATCATGTCTAGATCTAATTAGAGCATACACTGTTTAACTTTTAATATATTCTTAAAATATCCACTCTTATTTTATTTTTCTATTAATAATTATTCTTCGAAATGAATGAAACAAGATGGGATTGGGAGGGAGACAAACCATAAGAGACTCTTAATCTCACAAAACAAACTGAGGTTTGCTGGGGGGAGGGGTCTTGGGAGAAGGGGGTGGGGTTATGGACATTGGGGAGGATATGTGCTATGGTGAGTGCTGTGAAGTGTGTAAACCTGGTGATTTACAGACCTGTACCACGGGGATAAAAATACATTATATGATACAGGAATTCAGTAAAGTGTCAGGATATAAAATCAATGCACAGAAATCAGTTGCATTTCTCTACACCAACAGCAAGACAGAAGAAAGGGAAATTAAGGAGTCAATCCCATTTACAATTGCACCCAAAACCATAAGATACCTAGGAATAAACCTAACCAAAGAGACACAGAATCTATACTCAGAAAACTATAAAGTACTCATGAAAGAAATTGAGGAAGACACAAAGAAATGGAAAAATGTTCCATGCTCCTGGATTGGAAGAATAAATACTGTGAAAATGTCTATGCTACCTAAAGCAATCTACACATTTAATGCAATTCCTATCAAAGTACCATCCATCTTTTTCAAAGAAATGGAACAAATAATTCTAAAATTTATATGGAACCAGAAAAGACCTCGAATAGCTAAAGGGATATTGAAAAAGAAAGCCAATGTTGGTGGCATCACAATCCCGGACTTCAAGCCCTATTACAAAGCTGTCATCATCAAGACAGCATGGTACTGGCACAAAAACAGACTCATAGATCAATGGAACAGAATAGAGAGCCCAGAAATAGACTCTCAACTCTATGGTCAACTAATCTTCAACAAAGCAGGAAAGAATGTCCAATGGAAAAAAGACAGCCTCTTCAATAAATGGTGCTGGGAAAATTGGACAGCCACATGCAGAAAAATGAAATTGGACCATTTCCTTACACCACACACGAAAATAGACTCAAAATGGATGAAGGACCTCAATGTGCGAAAGGAATCCATCAAAATCCTTGAGGAGAACACAGGCAGCAACCTCTTCGAGCTCAGCCGCAGCAACATCTTCCTAGGAACAACGCAAAAGGCAAGGGAAGCAAGGGCAAAAATGAACTATTGGGATTTCATCAAGATCAAAAGCTTTTGCACAGCAAAGGAAACAGTTAACAAAATCAAAAGACAACTGACAGAATAGGAGAAGATATTTGCAAACGACATATCAGATAAAGGACTAGTGTCCAGAATCTATAAAGAACTTAGCAAACTCAACACCCAAAGAACAAATAATCCAATCAAGAAATGGGCAGAGGACATGAACAGACATTTCTGCAAAGAAGACATCCAGATGGCCAACAGACACATGAAAAAGTGCTCCATATCACTCGGCATCAGGGAAATACAAATCAAAACCACAATGCGATATCACCTCACACCAGTCAGAATGGCTAAAATCAACAAGTCAGGAAATGACAGATGCTGGCGAGGATGCGGAGAAAGGGGAACCCTCCTCCACTGTTGGTGGGAATGCAAGCTGGTGCAACCTCTCTGGAAAACAGCATGGAGGCTCCTCAAAATGTTGAAAATAGAACTGCCCTATGACCCAGCAATTGCACTATTGGGTATTTACCCTAAAGATACAAACGTAGTGATCCAAAGGGGCACGTGCACCCGAGTGTTTATAGCAGCAATGTCCACAATAGCCAAACTATGGAAAGAACCTAGATGTCCATCAACAGATGAATGGATCAAGAAGATGTGGTATATATACACAATGGAATACTATGCAGCCATCAAAAGAAATGAAATCTTGCCATTTGCGATAACATGGATGGAACTAGAGCGTATCATGCTTAGTGAAATAAGTCAAGCAGCAAAAGACAACTATCATATGATCTCCCTGATATGAGGAAGTGGTGATGCAACATGGGGGCTTAAGTGGGTACGAGAAGAATAAATGAAAGAAGATGGGATTGGGAGGGAGACAAACCATAAGTGACTCTTAATCTCACCAAACAAACTGAGGGTTGCTGGGGGGAGGGGGTTTGGGAGAAGGGGGTGGTATTATGGACATTGGGGAGGGTATGTGTTTTGGTGAGTGCTGTGAAGTGTGTAAACCTGGTGATTCACAGACCTGTACCCCTGGGGATAAAAATATATGTTTATAAAAAATAAAAAATTATATTACTTTAAAAAAAATAAATAAATAGAAAAAAAATACATTATATGTTTATAAAAAATTAAAAAAGCAATAAAGGTAAAAAAAAATTATTCTTCGATACCATACACTTTTTCTTTGAACAGATTCCTGCTAATTAATGTCATTAAGCTACATATTGGTTATCAAATCTTTCCAAGAAGCCCCAGAAAAGAAATTGCTGGTCAAAACAAAGCCAACTTGATTAAAACTATTGCACTGAGGATGAGCACTGCTTTGGCAAAATGTTAGCAGTCTCTCAGATGGGAAAAGGCGGAGGAGGATATATTTAGTATTGTAGGTCCTTTGCTGGATGGTCTTGGGTGGAAACCAAGACAGAGACCTAATTGGGCTTGGGCAACATTTATGACTTAATGGCTTTGGATCAGTAGACATAATCAGGTTAGAGTCTTTTTTTTTTTTTTTTCCAGGTTAGAGTCTTGAAGCAAGTATTGATGAGACAATCTGATGAATAATAAGTCTTAATAAGTAATCTATATTAGTTGCTTTGCAATCTTATTTTATAGAAACAAGTAACTCCCTTATATTTACTTTAAATCAGTACTGTTTAATCACAGAGAAAGGAAGTATATCTGGTCCCAACATTGTTTAATAAAGGACATTATATTCATTTCAGTTCTCATAGACTACTGAGGCATTTCTTCTCCCATAATTTGAAATTATAAAATGTGTACTAACTTAATTAACATTTATTGGACTTTGCAACTGCTGAGGGGAAATATAAATAAAATTATTTTTGAGTTTGGCTTAACAATCTAAACTTCTTTATCCTCTTTTCTTACTATTTAACCTCAAATAAATCATTGAACATATTTAAGCAATAAAATCTTTAACTTTGCAGGAGTAAAATTACAGTGACACTACTTTGCTTGCATTTTTAACAAAGATTAAGTGAATAATAATGCAGTAAAGTACTGAGTTCACTTTGAGTACTCACATTGAGTACAGAATGGGAGTATCCATCCATTCACCCATCCATTCAATAAAATTTTAAAATGTACTAAATTATAGGAATTATTGGACACACAACAAAATACACAATTATTGGTTCACTGATTCCTTAGAAAGTATTAAATGTTGATAAAAATGCTTATTTTATGAGTGATTACAACTATGCCATGTTTAGTTAATTTACATAAAAAGTTACATAAATCAAGAGAACCTTATTCAATTGTGCTTCCTAATGTTCTATTCTCATGCAAAGCTTGAGCTATTGTTTTCCTAAGGATATTTTAAAAAATAAATTATAAAGATGGAAGAGTAGTACCATATTTTATAAAACAATTTTAATTTTGTTGTCTTAAAGTCAGTTTTTCTTAATCTTATCTCCAGGAAGTCACACTACAATACAGTAAGTGAGAAAAGTTGTAAATAAATGTAATTAATTGAATTAAGTTGGTCATATAGATATATAAAAGGAGTTCACTTTTCACAAAGAAAGCAAGGAACTCAAGAGTCCTTTCCACTTCTAAGATAGGTTGTGATAATGGATTGTCTGTTCAAACCTAGGAATAATCAGGTAGTGGGGAACACAAAAGTAAGGAATTGACAAAATAGGGTAGTTAGAGTATGATCATTAGCTAATGTTATGTCTTATATAAAGTAGAAGCAGCTTTGGTGAAAAAGTTGAATTGCTGTCTGCCTTCTGGTTTTCTTAACCTTTCACTAACTGACTGAAAACACACATACACATACACACACATACACGTACACACACACAGACACAGACATACACACAATTCAATTTGGCAAGGAGAAAAGAGTTTGTCATGATCTTTAGCTAAGATTTTCCCTAAATTCTGAATGGGTGAAATATTCACTTTATCAGAATCATGTCCATAACATTTTACAAAATAGTGGAAGCAAAGGGGACCTCATGGTCCCATGGACCTTATATGTCATGAAGACATATAAGGCATTTATGACTGAGTTAGATGTGGCTTTTATGTGTTATATTCAGAAAAGTTACAAATCATTTCCAAATGGAAGGTTTGATTTATTAAAACTCCATGGCATACTAGAAAGAGACAATGGGATTTGGACTCCATGGTTTTTAGAAATTTGTCACACAGGATGATTATGTATATTTAATATCTATCCAACCCAGTTATAAAAGAAAAATGGAACTTGCACTTATGTTGAGGTATTGGAACTTTTTGTCTTTATTTAAATGCCCACAGTTTAATGAATAATATATGTATTACTTCTCTTGATTATATCAATCTGCATTAAATCATAGTGACATTTACATCAATAGCTAAGGGTAAAGGGTATCTTGCCCGAAGGAACAATGCTTTATTACTATAACTACACAAACCTTGTACAACTTCAGAAAACAGCACTGACCAAGAACTTAATTGTTCCTATAAACGCTCTGTGAAGTGTCTGAATAGGTGTAATTTATTTACTTAGAAATTACCAAGATGGATGCTCTCACCCATCATATATCTCCTTTAAATTCAAGTATGATTTAAAGGTTTCTTGTACAAAACTAGCCCAAGCCAATTAAAAAGCAAATATATAGTCACAGTAGAGGGTAAACTGACTTCTCTACTTTCATGAAGCATGTGTGAATGCCTCAGATAAGATGCTGTCAATCTGTACAATCTCAGAGAATCCATCCTCTTCTTCCACTAGTAGAAGAAAAGCTTTAACATGCTGGACAAATGCAGAGGGCCATTTGTCTAAGTTGTGGCAAAACCTAAGCGTCATAGTACTCCTTGCAACACATTAATCTTGACTTTAAAATAATGGAAAATGTTCTAAATGTTCTCTTAAACACACTTTATTTGGGGCTTAATTCAACCTTTTCACATTTTATGTATTTCAAATAGAATAATACATGTCTTATTCAGTTCTATTTTAATTTTACTAATGTAATCCAAGAATACAGGTCTACTATTTATATTCTGAATTGTTTAATAGTATAGACTAACACTTTTGTAATAAAGATTCTGACTCAAGTTTTTGATGTTTGCTGACAGCTTTTAAGCCCCTCTCCTCCCTACTCCCCTTCTGTCCCACATCTGAGATAGCTCATAAAAAAGCCTGGGTGGGGTGCCTGGAAGGCTCAGTCCTCAGTTGGTTAAGCCTCCTCTGCCTTCAGGTCAGGTCATGATCTCAGGTCCTGAGATCAAAGACAAGCCCAGCCCCCCACCCCTCCAACCCCTACCCCCACCCCTGCTGTGGGCTCTCTGCTTAGCAGGGACTCTCCCTATTCCTTTACCCCTCCCTCCCCACTCATGCTCTTCCTATCAAATAAATAAATAAAATCTTAAAAACAAACAAACAAACAAAAACAAAGAACAACAACAACAACAAAAAACCTGGGTGCTCCCTCCTTTGACACAGGTGGGAAGTTCAAACCATGCAAGCAAGCCCCTTCTCAGGTACAGACCTTCGTCCTGCTGCATCTGTTAACAGCAAGAAAAACTCCAAGGCAGTCTAGTCCTCTTTCCTCATTTTCTCAAGTCATTTTTGGACCAGCTTAGGAGGCTGGCCTGTACCTCCCCAGAAAAGCAGGGGAGTGATGCTCAGGGAGCCCCTGCTGGGAGCTGGATTGGGTTCTCTCAGCTTAACCTTTCAGCTAACAGATGGCACTCCACTGAATGTTGTTGTCCTGAGGTTCTTTTGGAATGTAGTAAGAGTATGAATTGTGACCCATCACTCTGGAGAATCCTAATTTTAGGCTATTAGCTATATACCTGGTCTTGGCAGTTGATAGAAGAAGAAACCCTGTGCCCGGGGAAACTTGACACAATATAAAATTTCCCCAAATTCTTCTTTATACTAACATTTCTAATTCCATAATCATCAAAATTTAAGTAAATTCTGTTGTATGTGGGAATGTGATAATGCCACTCAAGACAGTTCTACTTAAGTCATTCAGTGGGAAAAAAAATATTCAGTAATCTAACAGGGCTTTTTTTAACAAAACAATGTTGACTCTATAAACATATTTAGATAGCACATTGAGTATAGAATATTTGAATTCCTAGAAATAATGTATATGTTTACTTCTATAATACAAACAAAATTAAGACTTCACAAAGTATTCCCCTTTAATGAACATAAAAATGTCTTCCTTTTGTGCACTTTCAGAAAAACAACAACACATTAACTTCCAATGCAAGTATTAAATTTTAAATGTAGCCCAAAAATTACAATCAGCAAATTACATAAGACAGCAGATAATCAATACAGTAAACATTTCTAATGTTTTTAATCTAACTGTAATTATAAATTGAAGAACACTAAATGATTTTAGCATTTTCCATCTGAAAATATTCACTGGTGCTAATTATTTAACAGCATGATTAATGACATGTCTTATATAATTATTTATAAATTAGGTACCATGTTTTTAAACCTCTAATAATTAGTGAGGTAAAACTTTTATCAACATATAAAGTTCACTTTACTTTCATTAAGAAAGGCCCATAGAATACACATAAACAAAGTTTATCTAGTCCAACCAAGTAATGTCTCAGAAAAACAAATGAAAATATACTCTCTATTCAGAACTCCAATATACATGTTTTATACATATGAATCTATATATATATATATATAATATCATACAATTGTATCACATAATGAAATAATGTATTTTATCTGTCCACAGAAATTCCATCAAAAGGAAGGGCAAGAACAAGCAACTTAGAGAATAAATGCTAAAAAAAAAAGAAAGAAAAATTAAAAAAATTAAACTATGTAAATTTCTCATAAAAAAGAATAATTAGAACATGCATCACAAAAGAGGAACTCCACATAGAGAACCTGAATCTTTTATAATTGGCACTAAGCCTGCCTGAACCTTTGCTCTAGAGAGCAATACCATCTTTACCTGCCAGTAAACATGTCTGCCTTTGCTCTGGCAAAAGATACTATCCCTATATTCTAAGTTGTAAATAAGCCTGCACTCTGTCCCTGAAATAGACCATTTTTATTTTCTAAGAATGTTTACTGTGCAAACATCCTTGAAAACATGGTCTAAAAAAAGTCAACCAGGGTTTCTGTTCATAAGGCTAAAAATCTGAGAAATCAATGGAGTATCATCTCCCAACAAATACTAAAAGTACTTATGTTTTAACTAATAACATGAATACAGTGCTAACCACTTTTTCTGTAGAACTACTGATACAAATAAGATAAAACCAACATGACTGTCTTTTTTTTTAAGTTTTTATTTAAATTCCAGTTAGTTAACATACAGTGTAATAATTTAGTTAACATACAGTGTAATATTATTAGTAATAATACTTCCATACAACACCTAGTGCTCATCATGACAAATGCCCTCCTTAATCCCGTTACCTATTTAACTCATGCCCTCACCCACCTCCTCTCTGATAACCATTCGTTTATTCCCTATAGTTAAAACTCTGTTTCTTGGTTCCCCCCCCTTTCCTCTCTTTACTGATTTGTTATTTATTTATTTATTTATTTATTTATTTATTTTAAGAATTTATTTATTTATTTGACAGAGAGAGATCACAAGCAGGCAGAGAGGCAGGCAGAGAGAGAGAGGAGGAAGCAGGCTCCCCGCTGAGCAGAGAGCCCAATGCAGGACTCGATCCCAGGACCCTGGGATCATGACCTGAGCCGAAGGCAGTGGCCTAACCCACTGAGCCACCCAGGCGCCCCCTGATTTGTTATTTAAATTCCACTTGTGAGAAAGTCATATGGTATTTGTCTTTCTCTGACTGAACTATTCAGCTTAGCATAATACTCTCCAGCTTCAACCATGTCATTGTAAATGGCAAGATTTCATTATTTTTTATGGCTGAGTAATATTCCATTATATATCTATACATGCCATATCTTCTTTATCCATTCATCAATCGATGGGCTGTTTTCATAATGTGGCTATTGTAGATAATGTTGCTATGAACATCATTGTGTATGTATTCCTCTGAATTAGTATTTTTGTATCCTTTGGATAAATACCTACTAGTGCAAACAATAGCTGACTTTCTTAGATTATACGGTGACAATATTATGGAAAACCCAAAAGTATTTGGACACCTTAATAGAATGATTATTCTTTGAGGACACTATGCTGAGAAAAAAGTTAAAAAGTACAGAAAATATTAATGATCAAAAAAATTACTGAAGCCTTGTTTTTCAGCCTCAAACAGGAAATGTATGTGTCTTACAATAAGTTTGAATCACATCATGGGTAAATACATAATGTTAAATATTAGTTAGGCATTGAACGCTTTTTTTAAACAGTTTTAATGCGGTGTGTGACAGAATGCCAACTGTCCCCTCAATATCTGTTTCCTCTTTTTCCCAAGCATATGCTCTTGCAAAGTCTATTATTTCCCAGCCAGAGAGTTTCATGGACTAACATGTAATTCACATGTTGAATACATGCAGAACAGATGTATGTGCAACTTTCCTCTCACCTGTTTAAAAATAAGTTGCTAGCTCAAAATTCCTTTATCTCCCCTTCCCATAAGCAAAATCATAGACATGGCAGATACCAAGTTTTAACCAAATAAGTAACAACAGACACTTAAGTGATGGCAGATCCCAAAATGGAAGCAACTGTTTTTGAATGATTTTTTAATTTAATCATTCAATGATTTTTTAATCATTCATTAAACTGTTTTTGTTTTTGAATGATTTTTTAAGAATAGATCTAGCCTACCAGTCTAAATCCCCCATCTCAGGCTACTTATTAAGAGAGAAATAAACTTTTATTTTATTAATACCTCATTTTAGGGCCTAACTTTTATAGCAGCTTAACCTTTACTTTAGCCAATAAAAGTAGGGCAGTGAAAAATAATATTCAGAATTATGTTCATGGAATAATCTAAAATAAAAAGTCAAGAAGAAGGGAGAGAGTAAAAAAAAGATTGTGTGAGCAAAAGTTACATTTGAGAATTAAGATTATGAATACATATATCGCTCTTTCATTGTAAAATAGTTTTAAAACATTTGGAAAACAGTGCTTTTAAAATTAGAAAGTAATTGAATGCAATATAAAATTAAAGTTGGTAAAAAACAATGAAAACTTTTAAAATGTGCTCATAAAAATGGCCTATTATAAATGGTAACAATGTAATTAATTAACTCTGACTAAAAAATAAGTAAAACAAGAAGAATAAATTATTTATTTGAGACACACACACAAAGGAGGAACTAATTTTATTTGGAAATAAAGTAGTATTTTACTGGAGCCTATATAAGTAAATAAATATCTAAAATGAGAAAAGGGGGAGGGAATTAACTTAATGTTAAAATTGAGATAAGTTTTGAGGGAGAGGAGAGAGAGAGCCCAAGCACTCATGAGCAGGGGGAGGGGCAGAGGAGGAAAGAAAGAACCCCAAGCTGACTCCATGCAGAGAACAGATCCCACTGCAGGGCTTGATGGAGCACCCTGAGATCAGGACCTGAGCCAAAACCAAAAGTCAGATGCTTGACTGACTGAGCTGCCCAGGGGCCCCAAGATTCAGGTAAGTTTTAAGAATGGCAAATTTTATTATAGTGCTAAGGAACGGAACAATGTACATATCAGAAGATCTTGAGATAAGAGTCACAGAAGAATAAGGGACCAGATCTTGGGATGCCCAAACAGTTGTACAGACTTGAAGAAAAAAAGGTAAGCTGTTGAGAAAATTTGTGACCATATGAGTGATAGATGAGAGATTTGTGATTCTGGAGACAGATCTATGCTTTTTTTTCAAGTGAAAGATGATCTGAATTGGAACTTTTACAGTGGTTATGGAAGTTGAATATTGAGTAATGTCATGCTTCAGTGATTTGGACCAATGTATGTCCACTCTTCTCTTACTTTAGAAAACAAATTTTATTTCCTATGGAAATGACAGAGAAAATCTGATTATTTCCTCTAGGTGGAATGCTTTAAGGTTATCTTACCTGCAATTGCTGGTAGAATAAAATAAACAATGTAGCTTCATTTTTGTTCTTATTTAGTAAGATATTTTACCTTTGCTATCCTCAACTAAAAAGATAACTTTCCAAGTGGCAAGTTCATCTTATAAAATTGTGTTAATATTTTTCAGTATGAATGTACTGAGTTAGCTTTTTCCCTCCTGTCTCTTATTTAAAATTATTTGACTAAATCTTGTTTGTAATTAAAATAGAAGACCTGTAATTTAAATGCTCTATCATTCCAGACACATGATTATGAAGATAGGACTGTTTCAGTGGATTAGGCAGAGACAAATCCTCAGACTTTAAAAACAAATTTACCTATGCATAGTTTAGAATAAAAGTTTTCTGAAAAATGATTCCAAGACTTAAAGAGCATGTTGGTTAACGTTGAAGCAGCAAATCCCACTCTTTTTTAAAGAAATTTAGAATCAGAGTCCATCTGTTTAATTTGGCATTTTGGCACTAACTGTTATTTGTTATTTTGTTTGATATGTTTGAACTGGAATTTTAATACTAACCATTAATTATGATTTTATTTGATTATACACAGCACTCTGGGATGCTTGCCAGAAAACAGCTTTGTAAATGCAAATTGTCCTATATTTCTTAGTTACTCCAAAATTGTCTTTAACTATTTTGAAACTGTGGACAAGCAACATAGCTTCCACAAACTTGTTTAACACTTCCACAACACATGGTCTATAGCAAATATATTGTGAATCTTTTACATGTAAAATTAATATAAATATTAATTTTTATGTCAGAGATAAATATATAGATATGCATTTTAAATGATCCATTCAATAACATTAGAGTTCGAAAATAAAAACAAATTGTTTCCTTTCAATTTGACTCTCTCCCTAAATCATAAATTAAATATGTTCTGTCCTTTGAACATTTTTACCTGTGTTACTAAAAGATTTCGATTGCTAAAGGATTCTTTATGAATAAAATAAGTTAGCTCTGGGGGTGGTAAGGAAATGAAATACACAGAAAATTATTAGATAATATAAATTAATAATAGAATATAATTCAATCAAAATGAACTTTCTTAAAAATTATACATTTCCAAGCAGCGATAAGTAGGTTGTATTTGACATTTCTAATTAAAGTAGATTATTATCTTAGTGCAAATCAGATTGAAAACTACAATCTTTTTCCCCTTAAAAAATGTTTCAAGCACTTTAAAAACATCTTTATGTCAAATATTTAATTTATTGAAACATATTACTGGATGTTGCAAGCACTATCTTTTATAATACCCATAAAATTTTTATTTTTTTAAAGATTGAGAGAGAGAGAGAAAGATTAACGTGAGTGGGGGAAGGAATTGAGGGAGAAAATCTTCAGACTGCCTGCCCAGCACAGAGCCCAATGTGGGACTTTATCCATGACCCATGAGATCATGATGACAAGTCATGATGCTCAACCGAGTGAGCTACCCAGGCACCCCTAGAATTATGTCTAATCATAGATATACTTGAGGTACTTTAGGAAAACTGGTTTCTGCTCTGAAAATACTTTTGAGATGCAATCTTTCAACCTGTATCAATATTTCTCACATAAATATTATTACAGAATGGGTAGTGTGGGGAGACAATTCTAATGAGAAAGAATAGAATATTAAAGGACCCTCAGGTATATGGTATATTGAAGGAAGTGAGAGAGAGTGATTAGCAGTTTGAGGTGATACAGAGAGGTGATATCACAACCAGACTGGGGACCACTTAAAGACTGACCACTTTATCTTATGTTAATAGGAAGACACTGGAGTATGTTGCGCCAGAGACTGAATGCAGAATCAGTGAGATCAGATTTGTGTTTTGGAAAATTCTGTTTTCAGTATATAAAATGTAACATCTGAGGAGAAGGGAGCATTAGAGAAAACAGGAAGCTCTAAATTAGCTCAAATGAGTAACAATGACAGCTTGACACAAGGAGATGTAAAGAAGGGGAGAAAGGTAAACAGAATCAAGAAATATTTAAGAGGCAAAATAGAATCGGTCATGGATAAGATTGGATTTGGGGGTTGAAAAAGAGGAAGAGACGGGATATTTTAAGAGGATCTAGAAGGGTGACTTTATTCAGATAGTACCATCTGTCATTCCTGACTTCACTCTCCCTCACAAGAAGAATAACTAACAACTAATCATGGAGAAGACATCATTGAGAGATGCTTAGAACTTGGGAGTGAGGCTAAAGCAGGCTCTTGCACCAAAAGACCAAGACAGATTGCAGGCTACATATAGACTGCATTGCCCTCCCAAGGCCAGTGCAACACAATGCCAAGTTGTCTGCCCTGAGGCCACAGTACCTCCAGTGAAAAAGGAGAGCCCAGTGGTGACACTTAGACCCTGCAGCCTTGTGGGTCACTTTGTAGGAGTCCCTACTCTGCTTTCTCCCTACAGGAATTATGGAATTTACAGTGCTCAACTGCTGTGAATATAATTGAGTCAGAGAAGTGGGGAGGAGTTTCTAAGAACCAGTTCTCACATCTTGTTAACTACTTGCAGAACCCAAATAGGAGTCGTAATCAGTGATTTATCTTACTGTCAGATGCACAGTCTGACCAGAGAATTCAACAAGGTGCAGGTCTGCCAAATTTGATTCCTAAATTAGGAGTTCTGCTGGCCTGAAAGCCTGGTCTGTCCATGCCCAAAGCAAGAGTTAAGTCATAGCCCCACCTGCTGTGGATAGCGGCTCTCAACCCTTCCCAACCAGAAAACATGTTTGGGAAAATTTGGGAGTAGCCTGAAGTAACCTCTGCCCAGCCAAAAGTCGGAGATATGACCCCACATGTCACAAAGCACAGTCCCCAACACCGTCTGACAGGAAAAGCCGGTAAGAGCACATGGAAGATGTGTAACCTAAGAACTCTAGAGCCAAGAGGCAGGCAGGCAGAGCTGATTGTCCCCAGAGCAAAAACAGTGACCAAGTTCCAGCTAGGGATATGGGACATGGAATGGCTTGAGTCAAGACCACAAAGAGCACTATGGTTGCCTTGGAGTTGTTTCTTCCATTACCTTCCCAGTCAGAGAAACTAATTTATAGCCCATTATTATTGCTGAATATAGCCTTTGGCCCACCAAACAGGGAATCTTACCAGAGCACATGGGAAGCTATATAGCCCAACCAATAGCCCTGCTTACGGTAGCATTTGAGAAAACGACATAGCTATGGCTTCCCCTGTTTGCAGATCAAAACTGGTGTCCTCATCTGACCAGAATATTCAATGTACTCTCTTGCCTGATTAAGGTCCCCTACCAACAATCTGAGCAGGCCCTGGGTCCTCTCCTGCTGCCCTGCCAGGGAAGCTAATTCATAGCACCACCTACTACTGAGTAAAATACCAGTCCCAAACATCTAGAAATCCTAACCAGAGAATCCAGGCAACTAGGAAGTCTGTCTTACAGCTTCACTTGGGCATGTAACTAAGCCAGCAGTCCTATCTAGCTATTCTTGGCCAGCGCCATCCCCTAACACATGACCTCAGAGCTCAAACAGTTGCTTTGTCCCATCTTCCCAAGAACATTTTCAGAAGATACATCCTGAAACCCAAAGTAAGTGGACTAGTGAAGAACTGTCTCTGACAAACTGAACCTGCAATGTCCTAAAGAGATCACTTACTCAAATACCCAGTTCAAATCCATATTGTTCAAGGGTCATCTGTACCTGGTTCTGGATAAAGATAGAGTAGATCCAATTCACCCTGTTAATCCTGCCAAGGACAGCTAAAAAACCTGGGCATTAGTTATAAAACAAAGACTCAAAAATTGAAAGGTATAGAGAAGACAGAGAAACGAGGTACCTTAGGACCCAAGTAACAACACGTTGAGTTCTTTGGATTTTCTTTGACCTTGTATAACCTAGCTTGAGAAGCCATCCACCTTGAAATGCCAACAGGAGCAGACAGAAATAGCCATAAGGAAAATCTACTTTCTAGCTGAAGATCAGGAGAGTGGTACTATAGCAAGACATGAGATTTTTACAAAGTAACTAATCTACTCCAAAGACTATAGGAAAAAAAAAAATAAAAGCAGATTCACCCCTAATCTGGTCAGCAAAAGTTGAATGGGAAACTAGACTGAGAACCTTGCCCAGTGGGAATGATGCACTTCTCTCATTCTTAGCCAAAAAGATGTCAGAAGAGGCCTAATAGAGAGCCCGTAATTCCACTTCTCTACAACTGTTAGAAGCTGTGTGGGGAAGCTGGACATGTACCCCTCCTTGGCAGTACTGACACAGAGTCCCTTTCCCCACTAGCACAGTGGTTAGAGGAGGCCAGCTATAACTATCTATCTATCTATCTATCTATCTACATGTATATACATATATATGTATACACACACACACACACACACACACCTGTATATATATATACACGCACACACACCTGTGTGTATTTTTTAATAACCAGAGTCTCATAATACACTACACCAAATCTCCAGGATACATTTAAAAATCATGGAAATGTAATTAACAATGTTAACTCCAAGATGACACAAATGTTGGAACAATCTGAAAAGGAGTTTAAAACTGCCATATAAAAATTATGCAGTGAGGGGCGCGTGGGTGGCTCAGTGGGTTAAAGCCTCTGCTTTTGGCTCAGGTCATGATCTGGGATGGAGCCCCACAAAGTGTTCTCTGCTCAGCAGGGAGCCTGCTTTCCTTCCTCTCTCTCTGCTTGCCTCTCTGCATCTGTGATCTCTGTCTGTCAAATAAATTAAAAAAAAATTATGCCATGAACAATAATAAATATGCTTGAAACAAAAGAAAAATAGTCTCAGCAAAGAAATAGCAAATATTAAAAACACAGATTTTTAGAATGGAAAAACAAGTAAAATTTTAAAAAAACTTACTGAATGGGCTCAACAGGAGAATGGAAAGGACAGAGAACATAATCAGTGAACTCGAAGACAAAAAAATAGAGATTTCCCAAACTGAATAACAGAAAGTAGACTAAAAACAAACAAACAAACAAACTGAATTTCCAGGACCTGTGGGACTACAAAGACATAACTTTTATGTCATCAGAGTCACAGAAGAGAGGAGAAAGACAATAAAGTTAGAAAATATTTGAAGAATAAATGGCAGAACATTTCCCAAATTTGGTAAAATATTTAAGTTGATTCATGAAACTGAATGAACACTAAACAGGATAATTTCAAATAAATCCATGCCAAGATACAGCTTAACCGTAGTTACATAGTTAGTTACATAGTTATGTAACCATAACCATAGTTATGAACCATAGTTCATAATATGAAAGACAAAGAAACTCTTGAAAGCAATGATCAAAACATCTTGGCAAAGAGGCAGAAACATCTACTCAACAGTAAGTTTCTCCTCAGAAGTCATGAAGACAGAATGAAAGTGGTATACAATTTTTAAGTGCTGAAATAAACCAACTGTTAACCTCAAATCATATGTCTTACAAAACTATCTTCAAAGAATTAAGAAGAAATAAAAATATCATCAACTGCAGAAAAACTAAAAGAATATGTTACCAGCAGATCTACTTTTAAAAAAGCTTAAGAAGTTTTTGAAACAAAACGGAAATTATAAAAGAATTTTGAAACATCAAGAAAGATTATACAATGGAAAGGACAAATATATGGTTAATTCAATAGACTTCCTCTCTGTTCTTATTCCTAAATAATGTCTGAAGCAAAAAGTACATCATTGTCCTATGTGGGTCTCATTGTATGCTACATAAATTTTAAGGCAATTATAAACAGAATAGAGAAAGGGATTTAAAGAAAGGTAAGTTTCACACTTTACTCAAATTAGTAAAATACAATAGTATATCTTTGGAGTGACAGAACAGTTCATACTTGATTCTACCAGTGGTAGATTTATCATATGTGTATTTATCATATGTGTAGATTCCTTCACATTTATCATAATGATCTACACATAGATTCCTACACACATGTGTAGGAATCTACACATATGATAAGTAAAGGGAATTATACACATACATTTTTCCAATATCAATTTCTTGATTTTGATATCATACTATCATTGGATAATCAGTGGGAAAAGCTGGGTGATGAATACTATGATCTCTCTGTAATACATTCACAACCTCCTCTCACACTAAGGTTACTGCAAAATAAAAAGGTTTTCAAAGGGTATTAGTTAGAGTGTTTAGACCTAGATATATTGCCTTTATATTGGAAGCCATACCTGAAACATGTTGAATATGTTAGAATGTGGTTAAGCTTTATGATACTTTTCCTAACTTCTTACCCAAAACTATGGTGGCTAGAAGATAGTGGATAGTTTCTAAAATGTCAAACATGTAAAAAACAAGACAAATACCTGTCAATTCTGAGTTCTGAATATGGCCAAAATAGTAATTTACTTAAGTCATGAAGCAAATAAGGACATTTTCAGATAAAAGAAAAAAAACAAACTCCTTTGTCAGTAATCATTTTGAAAAATATACGTCACTTTATTATAAAAATAAACATAAACCTATCTAGAAATTCCACTCCTGTGTATATATCCAAGTTAGGAAAAATGTGTTCACAAAAAGACATGTACATAAATGTTCATGGTAACTTTTTCACAATAGATAAAAAGTCTGAGTCTATTAAGAATAGATTCATACTGTGATAAATTTATTCACTAGAATACTATGTGGCAGGAAAAATGAATGGCCCATTGATAAATAAATCAGCAGGGCTGTTTTTCAGAAACAGAAAGCTGTACTGAGCAAAAGATCTCTTATATAATAGGGAATAGTGCATTCTATTTATATGAAATTTTAGAATAACCAAATCTAATATGTGGGAGAAAATAATTTTATTTATTTATTAAGAACTTTAAAAGAGTAGTCATCTTTGGGAGATATCTGGAGAGGTTCAAATGTGAAAAGGCCAGAGTAACTTCCTGGGAAATCTGTAATGTATATATTTATAGGGTTTTGTGTTATACAGGTGTATACATTTATCATGATAAAGAAACAAACTGAAATGACTTAATTTACATGATAAATAGTCGTTCTGATGGAATTAAAAAGTAGTGTTGGAATTTGTATACAAAATTTTTTAATACCAGGGAATTAAAACTAGATCAAGTGATGAAAACTTTAGAGACTGTGATATATTTTAAGGATTTTTCTGTTTTCTCAAGTGTGTTTTTTTTATCAAGACACATTTTCTCCAGACTGTCTGCCCTGCCAACTCCATTAGATACTTTTCCTTTGTGTTCCAACTGCTTCCGGAGGGTGCATCTACCAGAGTATTTCCTCTTAATATATTTCTCTCTATTACTACATTACACACTCCTTTAGGCCAGAAGATTTATATAATTTATCTTTATCCTTATTGCTAGAGCTGGCACAGAAATGGCACATAACAAGCAGTCAGTAAATGATCAGAGAAGCAATACACAATTACCAAGAATAAAGTAGAAAATTCTTTCCATCCCTTTTTAATTAATGTAAAATAGTGTTTTTTAACACGGGCTTAAAGGAGGGGTCATAAGTTTAAATGTCCATCATTTTCAGTTAATATAAGTGGGTGAAATGGGATGAGCCAAATAATTTTTGAATATGTAATAAATTGGAAAGCTTGTGTCCTTTATTTAAAAGGAAGCATATGCTCGTCCATGCCTGCTAAATTTTTATGATGTAGGGATATAAACTGGTCATTTCAGAGATTCAGAGTATCAAGAGAAGAAAAATGCTCAGCTTTTTCCTAATTTGAGCTCCAACTTTACATTTTGGCTACATATCTAAGGCATACATATTACAACACTTCTCTAGATTCTGATCTGAGAGAAACCAACTTGTGATCGCTGCTATGGAATTTTTTGTTACCAAGAAAACAGTAGTTAGAAACAACCATGGGGGGTGCCTGGGTGGCTCAGTTGTTGAGCGTCTGCCTTCAGCTCAGGTCATGATCTTGGGGTCCTGGGACTGAGCTCCACATTGAGCTCCCTGCTCAGCGGGAAGCCTGCTTCTCCCTCTTCCATTCCCCCTGATTGTGTTCCCTCTCTCACTGTGTCTCTCTCTGTCAAATGAATGAGTAAAATCTTAAAAAAAAAAAAAAAGAAAAAGAAAAAGAAACAATGGGAGGGGCATCTAGGTGGCTCAGTTGGTTAACGTCTGCCTTTGGCTCAGGTCATAATCTCAGGGTTCTAGGATCAAGCCCCCATCTGGCTCCCTGCTCAGTAAGGAGTCTGCTTCTCTCTCTCTGTCAAATAAATAAATAATTTTTTAAAAAAGAAACAACTATGATAGCAGATACATATTTTTTGCATTTAGTAAGACAGCCTAATTAGTGTAAGTGACAATTCAGGGACTGGATGATGCCTAAAAGGAAGTTTCATAACCTATATATCAAGACAAAGTATTCAACTTCTAGAAATGAAGATTTAACAATGAAGTAAGCTACAAGTCCCAGGAAACTCTGCACCACTGCCATTCCACAACACACAGCTTACTCTCAAGGTATTCATTATTGCTTGGTCTTTCCAGACAAATTTTCCAAATTTGTCTAGTGAGAGTTATTCTCTGCAGAAAAGCATCTCTGATTGCATAATTAATGTTAGAAGAAAATAAGCTATTTATAACCAAAATAACTGGAACACATGTATTCCATAAAGGAAGATATAAATGAATTCACACATTATAAGGTTTACATGTTTCTTATTTCTTTTTGGCTACGCTTTTCCATTAAGTAGAATTTGACTCACACTTATTTTCCATATTTATTTCCCTTTGTGCCCTAGGATTACCACAGAAAATTTAACAATTTTGAATTCTAATTAAACTTTCCTGTGACTTCCCAATGTAATAAAACCCCAAATGTTGATAGGGAGAAAGTTTTGCCTACTTAGGTTATACTGGTTTACTTATTTTACAAAATTTTAAAAAGGAATTAAACCTCTAGTTTATCAAGCTCAGTACATAACACAAGAAATAATTTGCAAAAGATATACTTTGAACTTTATTTGAAAGATAGAGTTCTTTAAGCAATGTTTGAATCATTAAGAGGAACAAAACATTTCCAAGTCAAAAGTGCAAAGTCCTCTTACTGGAAAGAAAGCCAGTGACATAAGAAAAAAAAATAATAAATGTCCATTGAAAAATTAATTCTCTTACATTTAGGGCAATTTTTATAATATTGCAAAGGGCAAAATGAGAAATATGTGAGAACATGATATGAATAAATCACAGACATATGCTGGTCATTTGTTACCTATTCTTTGCAACAATAATAATCAATGGTAATTGACTGCTTTTTATGTACCAGGTACAATGCTAAATGCTTTTTATACATATTCTCAATTAATACTTGCTATGAAACCATCAGACAGTAAAAGCTTTAATCATTTTCCTAATTTGTATAACATTTCTGATACTTTGCTAGGAGATCACTTTTTTTTAGGTTATCAAATTTGCTGCAGGCAGTGTTCTTATTCTGTTTGTAGGTGCTAGTCTATTTTTATATTCTTATTCTGGTCAAATTTTATATATATATATTTTTTTTTTCCTTAATCAGATTCCCAAGAGTTTTTCTATATAATAGATCTATAAGAGGTAAATAGTTTGAAAATATTTATCTTTTCTCCTTGAGGGCTTCTACTTATCAATTCAAATTTTATTTTTATTAATTCACAGATGTAATTTTTTATATTTTAATATTTCAGAAGTATAGAGATGTGTTTTCTTTGTGTTCTACAGTGGTGACATCATGTTAATCTACATAATTCATGTGAGAACCACCTTTGTTGTATTGCATAAGTGTTAGTACAAAGTGTTCTATCCTCTGTTGTTTCCTTGATATTTGTAATTTTCTTAATGATTTCTTGTTATTTCTGAAGTTTACTTAGCAATGGGTTTCTTAGTTTTCCAAACTGTAGTTAAAATTTCCATGACAACATAGGCATGTATCTTTCAATACATTTTTGGTAAATGTTTCCGTAATAAAAATTATGTTTATCATTTGTCTCCACACTTTTCATACCTACTATTGCAGGCTGATCTGTGTCCCTTCAAAATCCATATGTTGAAACCCTAAGTGCCAGTTGTGCTAACATGTGACTGTAAATAAGGCCATAAAGGCAGACTCTAATCTAATCTGACTGAAGTCCTTATAAGAAGTGGACATTAGGGGGCACCTGGGTGGCTCTGTGGGCTAAGACTTTGCCTTTGGCGTGGGTCATGATCTCAGGAAGCCTGCTTCCTCCCCACCCCGCCTGCCTCTCTGCCTGCTTGTGATCTCTCTCTCTCTCTCTGTCAAATAAATAAATAAAATCTTTAAAAAAAAAAAAGAAGTGGATATTAGAACACATAGTGGAGACACAGAGGCTCAATATACAGAAGGAACACCACTTGTAAAGGCAGCAAGAGAGGGCCACCTCTAAGCCAAGGAGAGAGGCCTCAGAGGAAACCAACCCTACTGATGCCTTGATCTTGGATTTTTAGCTTCCAGAACTGTGAAAACATAAATCTCTGTTTTAAGCTACCTAGTCTGGGGTACTTTGTTATGGCAGCCCAAATAATATACCTAGTAAAATGAGTAGTGTACTTATTTAGGTCCTTTTGAATATTTTTACCTTTGCTTTCAAGATTCCACTAGAAAATAAAACATCTAAATATTTAATAGTAGTTAAAACATAATATTAAGGAATAAACACAATATCTTTATGAAAATACTAAGGCTATCCATTATAATATTAATAAATGTTTTACAGTGATTTTAGACTTCATGTAACAGACACATTGCTGCTGCCTTGGCACTTATTAGCCAACAATTACTTCATATGACTATAAAGTGTTACTTTACAAGACTATAAAGACATAAAGACATGTCGTCATCATGTCAGTGCTCACAGATTTCTTTGAAAGTAAGCTTGAGGAACTGATCTCATTATAATTTAGGAAAAAGTAAACTTCCCCTTTTCAAATTTGTATAGAGCAGATTTTATAAACATTCTGAGGGACATCTACAAACTTGTGTAAACATTTTGAAAATATTGCCACACTTCAAGCAATAAATATAGCAAGATTTTAGGTGATTGTGTTTGTATCAGTAATTTATGACTTTTAAATAGTTTTACCATTAATCTAGTGCTTTAGATTATAAAATAGGAAGCTAACAAAGATATGAAAAGCCCTTAAATAATGAAGAACTTTAAAAGTTCCTGGATTACATATTTTAATTTAGTGACTCAGAATATTTTTGTCAAATCTCATAACATGAAAAGCTATAAAACTATATTTCTACTTTGTGTTTACTGCAGTCTCTTTTTGATATACATTGAAATCTAACCTTCTATTTTATTTTTTTAAAGATTTTATTTATTTATTTGACAGAGAGATCACAAGTAGGCAGAGAGGCAGACAGAGAGAGGAGGAAGCAGGCTCCCTGCTGAGCAGAGAGCTCAATGCAGGGCTCCATCCCAGGACTCTGAGATCATGACCTGAGCCGAAGGCAGAGGCATAACCCACTGAGCCACCCAGGCGCCCTGAAATATAACCTTTTATAAACTTATTTTTAATAAATGAATTTGCTCAAAACAAGGATCTTTATTTACTGTCTTTTCAGGACTTCACTAATATCCAGTTATGGGTTATTTTAGCTACCTGTTAGAAAGTTTTCATATAGCTTTTTAACTTTTCACCTAGTCTTTATCAAGCAAAGAAATGTGATAAGCAAATGTCTGTACTACCTAGATATGTGTTATATAGACTACTTTCTATCTGCTTAAATCTGTGGGGATAACATTCAAGGGAAAAAAAAACAAAAAACAATGAAAGCAAACTACTAGTACAGCCTATTCAGTGTTGATAATACACAGTTAATAGCTAATATCTGAACTTCGATAAGTAGGAAATACTACTCCTTGTAACAATTTTCACCATGTCTATCATTTTGCCCAATGGAGACACCTTCGGATTAGGCCTTATTTGGGAAATTTCTCTACTTAGCCAAATACACCAAATATAACACATGCCGTAAGGATACAATTGGCAGAATGTGACTAATGCAACACAGCATACTCAGGGTATGAGTATTGCTTCACGACTGAATAAAGGGAAGTATTCTTTTGATAGCCAACTAAATACTTTACAATGAATCTATTACCAAGGAATAAAAGTATACTCAAAATAACTCTTGTAACAGGTGGAATTTTCATTTGGCTCTTGAGATATCCACCTCCAAATGTACATGCCATGTATGATCTCCTTCCAACAAGAGCCCACAGAACCCATTAATATGACAGGAAACCATATTATTAGCTTATATATGGCAAAGTGGACATAATTTTGAAGATATAATTAAGGTTTCTAATCATTTGACTTTGAGTTAAATAGACAGTGTCCTGAATGGCTTGTCAATATCAAATGAGCCCTTAAGAGAGATTTTTCTTTTGTTCTTGAGGAAGTAAGTTTGTGCTGTTTTAAGCTGTTAACATTGTTGTAGTTTATTACACAGGAATAGAAAACTAATATAACTTGGGGTGCCTGGGTGGCTCAGTCAGTTAAGCATCTGCCTTTGGCTCAGGTCATGATCTCAGGGTCCCAGGATGGAGCCCTTAGGATCAAGTCCCAGGTCAGGCTCTCTGATCAGTGGGAAGCCTGCTTCTCCCTCTCCCTTTGCCCTCCCTCTGCCCATGCTCTCTCTCTTTCTCTTAATTAAATAGAATCTTAGAGGGAAAAAAAAGAAAACTAATATAACTTCTATGGTATATTGTATACAATTCATAATGTAAGGTGTTGGTTTGCTTAGTCACTTACAACAATTTTTAATTTTTTTTTCTTTCTTCATGAAAGCCTAAAAATAATCTATAAATAGTATTATTGGTTAGACTGGACATATCCCACTACTATAATGTAGGGAAACTTTTAGCTGGAAATACACAAAACTCATTGCTAACTGACCTAAATAATAAATAATCACCTTACAAAAATCAAAGTACAAAGGCAAATTAGCTCAGGATTTAAGGATCCAGTAGCACAACAATGTCACTGGGATTAATTTTCTGCTTATCTCTCTATTCTGCAAATTTCCTCTCATATGTCACTGACCAGAAACAAATCTTCAGTGTCATGTGTTTCCTTTTTCATCCTGTCAGTAGATATTTAGTAGGTGTCTTTAATACACTTGGCAATAAAGAAAAACACAGTTACTAGTGTCTTCTCTCCTTGGGGAAGCTAAAGTACCGGACAACACCAGTGTGGAAGTAATTTAAGCAAGACAGAATAGTGAACAAGTAGACTGAGATCTAGAAAAGATAAATAATAATTTGACTCTGAAGCATTAATATACTGATTACATAGAAGTATCTGGATCAGTCCAACTTTATGTGAAAAAAATAAAAGGGACCTTTTCGACTGACAGAAAATACAGTATAAAATGGAATACAGCATCACTGCTTAAAGCATATATAAAATGAGGCTACATTAATAAAACAAAAGTGATAGTTTCAACTGACTTTTGTTATCCAAATTTAATGCAGAATGAATATGGTATTTACTTACATGTTTACATGGTATTATGAAAGAAGACAGAATTCAGGGGATAGAAGTCAAATTAAATAGGAGTCTAGAAATAATGTTACATGACAATAAGAACTCTAAGGAAATAATACATGAAAATGAGAAGATGTAAAGGAATCCTTATTAATCATTAGTATTTTCTCAAGTAGACAATCTACCAGGAAAAATCGTGAGTTCCAAATCACACACACCCACACACACACATAATGTTTATGAAAATTCTGAATGGCCATTTCTTTCTTTTTTTTTTTTTTTAAAGATTTTATTTATTTATTTGACAGAAAGAAATCACAAGTAGATGGAGAGGCAGGCAGAATGAGAGAGGGAAGCAGGCTCTCTGCTGAGCAGAGAGCCCGATGCGGGACTCAATCCCAGGACCCTGAGATCATGACCTGAGCTGAAGGCAGCGGCTTAACCCACTGAGCCACCCAGGCGCCCCTGAATGGCCATTTCTTCAGGATATCAAAAAAAAAAGATTCCTTAAGGGGAGGAGTACCACTATACATTTTCTTTAAATTATAAAAACCACTTAGGTGGTTTTTATGATCCCTGCCTCCTGGTGTTCATGCCCTTATATCATTTCATCTTGACTGAGAACAGGACCTATCACTGGCTTCTAATCAACAGAATATGGCAATGATGAAAAGATATATGTGATTATGTGTATATTAATATGCTACATAAGTTTGTAATGTTCATCTCAGTAAATGATTCTTTTGTCTGCTGGCTTTGAAGAAGCAAGCTGCCACATTGTAAGACACAAAATGGAGAAGGTCATGAACAAGAAGCTAAAGGTGGCCTTCCGCCAATAGCCAGCAAAGAACTGATTTCTTCCGTTCATCAGCCTGCAAGGAACTGAATCCTGCTAACAATCGAAAGGAGCTTAGAAGGAGATCCTTCTTGAAATGAGCTTCCAGTGACCTGATGAAACACCTTGATCCCAGGGAGACCCTTAACACAGGACTCAGTTGAGTGCGTTTTTTTAAACCACTAAATGTGTCGAAATGTTGCTATTACCAATAGATAACAAATACAAGCCTATCTTCAAATATTACATGAGATTTTTTGCTAAATATTTTATCTGTGTACTTATCTTTAATTTATCTGCGCTGGCATCCAAAAATATGATTAAGTTTCTATCTTACTTTATTCTGGATAGAAGTCTTTTTACTATACTTTATTTATCTTTTTAAAAATCTATTCATTTATTTTAGAGAGAGAGATGAATCACATAAGCCAGGGGAAGGGCAGAGAAAGAGGGAGGGAGAGAGAGAATCTCAAGCAGACTCCCTGATAAGCAGAGAGGCAGAGAAATCCTTTTTTTTTTTTTTTTAATTTTTATTTATTTGTTAGAGAGAGAGAGAGAGACAGAGCACAAGCACAGGCAGATAGAGTGGCAGGCTAGAGGCAGAGGAAGAAGCAGGCTCCCTGCCGAGCAAGAAGCCTGATGTGGGACTTGATCCCAGGATGCTGAGATCATGACCTGAGCTGAAGGCAGCTGCTCAACCAACTGAGCCACCCAGGCGTTCCGAGAAATCTTTTTATTTTAAAAGTGAGGCTCAGGGGCGCCTGGGTGGCTCAGTGGGTTAAAGTCTCTGCCTTCGGCTCAGGTCTTGATCCCAGGGTCCTGGGATCGAGCCCCAAATTGGGCTCTCTGCTCGGCAGGGAGTCTGCTTCCTCCTCTCTCTGCCTGCCTCTCTGCCTACTTGTAATCTCTGTCTGTCAAATAAATAAATAAAATCTTTAAAAAATAAAATAAAAGCTACACTCAATGCTGCCATTTTCTTATCTATTCACCTGTTAAACACACTGAAAAATGACAAAGGTTATCATCAATGACATTTCTGTGTAAAATCCAATAAGCAAATTAAGAAGCATATCTCTGGATGACAACATATTCATACAAAAAAAACTCTTTAGTGTGTTAATGACATGACCTGTTGCACTCTCTGGCTTTTAAATATCACTGTTAAATAGGAGGAACTATTATGGGCTTCTCTCCACCTCTCAAATGACTTTTATGTCATTTAAAAATAAATTATTATCATCTGATAGCATTTAGAGTACTTCTATTTATTTTGCAATTAGCCAATCAGAGTGATTAGCTAAAAAGACCTCTTAATATTAACTGCATTTTGTGCCACTCAGCTGGTATCCATCATAAATTACTTTAATTTGTATGTCTTAACTTCTACTTTTTTGTATGTCTTCTCATCTACTCATTTGTATGTCTTAACTTCTCTAAAGTAAACAAGATCATGGGAATAGGGTTTACGTCTATGTATTTCTTTTAAGCCTCAGAGTGCCAACTCCTGGATGCCACATCTACATAAATACTTTCCTTATATGATCACATAATTAATCATTTAATAATTACTTCTATTCAGGGACCCTAGGACACTTTTATTTTAAAAAAGAAAACAGAATAACCTTGTCAAGAAAAACAAGTTTTAAAATGATAAATGAAGGGAATTAAAAAAAAAAAAAAAGAAATGTGCAAAGGAAAAGAGGAAGAAAGGAATAAAGGAAAGAGGAAGGGAAAGAGAGAAGAAAAAAGGAATGATATAAGGGGAAAAAAAGAAAACATGTCTTAATACTTTTATCTTATGGAATAAAACGATTGGTTTACTATAGCTAATCCTCTAGTAGATCACCAGTGATTTTTTTTTTTTTTTTACTGGATAGCTACAATGACATTATACAGAGAACAATTTTATAATGATGTGTTTAATAATTTTAAAGATCATGCTATAGTCTCTGTTATTGGGTAATTACTAATAAATCTTTTCTAAATTGTAATCGTTATATTAAAAAAAAGAGAAGTAGGAAGATTTTAACACTCGGGATAATCCTTGAATAGTCCATGACTAAACACTATTTAATTATATCCATTAAGCATACCCACTGCCTGATAACTAGAGCAGATTAGTTTATCCAACTGAAATGTTAAAAAATGGACACCGAGTCTGAGATTTTCATTGTGGCATATAATTCTACTGATTAGCAAAATAGCAATTTTCAAGGTGATTTCTTCCTTTATTTAAAATAAGACAAACCACTCAACCAAAACTAATAGTTCATAAGTAATTAATCAGGCCACACTAGCCAAAAAGTACAGTTATTATTTCGTTATATAATTTTAAGAAAGGAAAGATGAAGGTGACACAAATAATTGACACAGGGATTATAAATCAAAATAAGTACAAATGCTCATCTGGAAATAGTGCAGCACTAACATGCTGGATTTCATAAGTACATGTTTCTACATAGGTAAATGGATTGAGGGGTTTAAAATAATTTCGCATCTTCAGAACTGTAGAAACTTACCACGACTTTGTAGAGAAAATGTGATTTTATTTCAGGGTACATTCTATCAGTGTTTCTACTGACAGTTCAGTATTACCTGCACTTTATCTAGATTAAGTCTTAACATAACTCTTTCATCAAAGCTACTTCACTAACATGTAGGTGACTGATTCTAATGGAACTGCTGAAAAGAAGACAAAGAAAGGGCTGTCGTGCCCACACCAATAGTTTTGCTACCCAAACACGTACAATTATTTCCACTAAAGCTTTCAAATTTGACGCTGAACAGGAGGTTTCACTAGATACAACCCTGAAGCAATTGCTATTACTGAGCATGCCAAATAGATTAGCAGAATTTTCTCCTGAATTATTTCTTTCTAACTGGGGAGTTTGGAGATTAAATGGGTCTTAGAAACATTTAGTGAAATTCATGGATTAATTTTTTGGCTTGTTTTGTAGGCACTATCTTATGTGTCATTACATCTATAAAAGAGTATTTGGAAGTTAATTGTTTTTCTTTCCTCATTTAAAAAAAATTACAAGAATTATTCCTCAGATATTTTAGTGACAAGATTCAATGAAGGCCATTTATTCAGTTATTAATTCAACAGAGTCATTAGTCCACTATGTGACAGGCATTGCATTATAGACAAAAATTAGGCAAGACAAAATCCTGTCTAGGAACTTATGAAGTAGGAGAGATTAAAAAAGTAAACAAATAGGTAAAATAAAATGTGATGCATCTTAAATAAAGGTTGAACCTAACTCCCCCTAGCAGTTTCACGAAAGGTGAGAAACCAAGTCTTGAATATCACTAGGAAGGTATGGAGTAGAAAAGACATATGAGCAAAGTTATACTCTGAAGCATTAAGACTGGAGGACTACATTGTATTGTGATACCTCGAACAGTCTGATAGTGTCAAAGCTTTGGATGAATATGGACTATGGTAAGAAATAACACCTAAAAGTTTCAAATAATGAAGATCCTTGAATGAAATGTCTAGGCATTTCATAGTAAGAAAACATTTAAACATTTTTGGCAAGACGGTAATGTGAAAGATTTGCATTTTAGGAAAATCCACTGAGCTTCAGTACACAGAATTTTAATTATCTTATCTTCTTTCCAAACTACAACAATCACGGAAAAAATGATGACGGGAGAAAGAAGAGATATTAGAGGCTGTTGAGAGATGTAATTGGCAGAATTTGTTGCATATTTAGATTTGATTGCAAAGAGGAGAAAGGGTATGTATGTATGTATCAATCAATCAATCAATCAATCAATGTAAATAAGTAAGTAAGTAAATAACAATAATAAGACCATTCCAGAGACTTACATTCCTTTGGGACTATACTATATTCTAAGATAATTAAATACTGAAAGATCACAGTCCTTCTCACTCAACTCCTACTTGCCATTACTAGGACTGGCTCAGTTGTCTAATTTTTGTATCATTTAATTATATCTCATTTTCTTGTAATACTAAGTCTTTACTTCAAATATACAACTAAGGCATATATTCTGTCATATATCCTTGAACCCATATTTATTGGACTTCCTCTTCCCAGGCCTCCAACCACCGGCTTCACTTTCAAAATTTTTTACATTGCTTTCTTAAAACTTCATTCCACAGTTAACAAATCTAACTGTATCATAATGGCTGAATATTTTTTCAGTTGAATTTTTGTTGTAAGTTCCCACTGATAAATTTGTACAACCCTGGTTTGATAACTGCATAAAGTACAAGTAAACTTAAGTTTGGAAGAAGAAACATTATATGGGATACATACCCATGTTTCCATGGGTCAGTCGGAAGCTTTTGCTCTTACTATCCCTTTCTAGGTCCATTGAACATTAGAGGAATGTGCCAAAATATTTACGTCAAAAATTAACTAATAATTAATAACAAATCTAAACGTTGACATTTCTCAAGGGGTATAAAGTTTCAGTTATGCAGGATAAATACATTCTAGAAATCTCATGTACAATGTAGTATTTACAGTTAACAAGATAGTATTGTATACTTTAAAGTACATAAAGAGGATGGCTCTCATGTTAAGGGTTTTTACCAGAAAAGAAAAAAGAAAAGAATTAAAAAGAAAAAAGAATTAGAAGAAAAATTTGTTGTTAATAGATGTTTATTACCTTGGTTTGATGATAGTATCATGTGTATATGCATATGTCTCAACATATATTAAATTTGTGAAATTTATATATATCAATTTTATCTCAATAAAACTAGAAAAAGGATATATTTCACTATTTTCTTTAAAGGCCACTCACATTTTGGCTTAATTCCTGTATCTCCTTTATGTGTGGGGGATGTTCTGACTGAATGAAGTCAGCTGGCCCACAGAATATAAAAAATGTTTAAACACATTCTTAAAACAGGATTTGTTTCCATACCCATAAGCTCTATCAATCTAAGCCTTTCCTGAGTTTTTTTTTTTTTTTCCCCCAGGGAAATCCAATTGCTTCTCATTGGCATCTGCTTCTATAGGCTTTAATTCTGACCTCTCTCAGTTCTGCTAAGTCATAGCTCTCTATCTGCTATTGAGTCACACATATTTATGATTTAATATTGCAAATGTCCTAATATTCCAGAAATAAAACTGCATTTCTAATCCTTACTTTTTATCTTATTTTATTTTTTATCTTTATCTTTGTTGGGAACAAAGAAGAAAGAGACAGAAGTGTCTTCACTTCATTATCTTGAAATGAACAGTTAGAAATGAGAGTAAACAAACCATAAGTGACTCTTAATCTCACAAAACAAACTGAGGGTTGCTGGGGGGAGGGGGTTTGGGAGAAGGGGGTGGGATTATGGACATTGGGGAGGGTATGTGCTTTGGTGAGTGCTGTGAAGTGTGTAAACCCCTGGGGATAAAAATATATGTTTATAAAAAATAAAAAATTAATAAAAAAAAACAAATGAAAAAAAAAAAAAGAAATGAGAGTAAAGGACAGCCACAAGATTTAACTTGCAGGTGAATGAGCAGACACAGGAAATGAATTCAGTGAGAAGTCCAGAATGCCTCTCACCACCTTCAGTATTTCTGTCAAAACTGCGTTTTTTATGTTGTGCCAAAGTTTTTGTAATATTTGCTTCTATACACATTCATAAAAATCCAGTAGAGTCACTTTTCAAAATTTATTAAAAAATCAATGTGGTTTAGTGAATACAAAATTTGTAGTTAGGTTCAAGTGTCAAATTTGTTATTATATAGTCGTACACCTTCAGTTTATAACTCTTCTCATCTCAGTTCTAGTTCCAAAGTTTGACTGTTCCAGATACTTTACATTTTTTTTAATTAACTCTTTTTTTTAAACATTATTTTATTGCTGATATTCTTCTTGCTTTTTACATAAGAATCTGAGATGGAGCTTGCCCAGGTGGTAAAGTTATATGACTGCAAATGACTGGATCAATACCCTTCGAAGCCTCCAGCTCAGGAATACTACTCTTTTTTCTTTTGTTCGACCAGCTGGCAATACTGACCATCACCATGTTGGATTCTGTTACACTACTTATTCATCATTTTTTCTCAATATCCTATATAGATGTCTATGATGTTTACCCTTACAGGTTAATATTTTCAAGGCTTTTTATTCAGTCTTCTGTTCTTATGTTAAATATGATATTTGTATGAATTACTTATTCTCCTTTGCTTCAACTCTTATGTATACCTGTAAGTTCCAACTTAAAAATTCTACCCTAGAATTCTGATATGCCCAAAATTTAAAAAAATTTTTAAAGATTTTATTTATTTGAAAGAAAGATTTTATGTGAAAGATTTTATTTATTGAAAGAGAGCAGCAGGAGAGGGGCAGAGGGAGAGGGAGAAAACAGACTCTCTACCAAGCAGGGAGCCTGTTGTCAGGCTGGATCCCAGGAGCTTAAGATTATGACTTAAGCCCAAGGCAGATACTTAACTGGCTGAACCACCCAGGTGCCCCATGCCCAAGATTTTATATTCAAATTCCATATCTCTGTGAATATTCCTAGAAATTCTGATCCAAATGCCTCTACATTTATCATATTATATTATCATATCCCCCACCAAAAAAACTTACTTCCCTTTCTGGTTCCTAATTTTCTAACTGCTAACATGTGAAATATCACAAATTTCTTGGCTTAATTACTACAATTATGTATTATTTTGCTTCCCTGCCTCCTATCTCTTCTATTCAAACTTCTACCCTGAGTGATTCTTCTAAACTGTAAACTTTATCATGCTATAACCTATTTGAAATCCTTTAAGGCCTTGGCATAAATTTTAGAGAATATTTTATACTATTCAGATTAGCAAATAAACCTTGCATTTTCTTTTGCTTAACTTTCTGATTGCCTCCTATTTTAACCCCAACACAATTGTTAATATGAACCTCAAGACATTATGTTAGTTCCAAAATATATTCTGAACTTTCATTTCTCTGTGTCACATATAAGATTTTCTTCTATCAACTTTTAAACTTCAGTTCAAATGTCATCCACCTCAGGATTTCCCATGAATCCCCTCAACTTTTGTGAAGTTTTTTTGAAGTTTCATAGCACAGTGCGGACCTTTCTCTCGTAGCATGAACCTCATTGTATTGTAAGATGATGGTTTTGTTTTGTTTGTTTACCCCCCATTTCTTCTGTTTGTTGTAACCTTCAATTTTTATTTACAGACTTATTTTTTGTATTCACAAAATTTTTCTTATCATGCAGTAAAATATTCAGTAAGAAATTTTCGAAGGGAAAAAAAAATTTTGAAGGGATGAGAGGAAAGGGAAAAATCAAGAATTTGAATCATAAAACCTCTTACAAAATCACAAATTGATTCTCCTTTTTAATGCTGCCTCACCTTTCTCAAAGAGTTGTTATGACAGTGATACAATGCCAAGTTAAAGCATTTTACAAATACAGAGCCATACATATTTATAAAACATTAATATATACTTGAATTGATAAATGAGTAAGGTTGTAAGATAAATATCAATAGGCAGAAATCAATTAGTGTATTTCTAAACATTAATAATGAAGCAGCAGAAAGAGAAATCAAAGAAACAATCCCTCTTACAATTGCACCAAAAATAATAAAATGCCTAGGAATAAATTTAACCAAGAAGATGAAAGATTTGTACTCTGAAAACTATAAAATACTGATGAAAGATTGAAGAAGACAAAAATAAATGGAAAGATATTTCATGTTCATGGGTTGAGAGAACAAATATTGTTAAAATGTTCACACTACCCAAAGCAAACTTCAAATTTAATGAAATCCCTATCAAAATACCAAGGCATTTTTCACAGAACTAGAATAAACAATCCTAAATTGTTTATGAAATCACAAAAGATCCTGTATAGCCAAAGAAATCTTGAAAAGAGAGGAAAAAAAAGCTAGAGGTATCACAATTCCAGATTTCAAATTATATTACAAAGCTATAGTAATCGAATAGTCTGAAAATGGCACAAAAATAGACACATAGATCAGCAGATTAGAACATAAAGCCCAGAAATAAACTCATGATTATACAGTCAATTAATCTTCAACAAAGTATTGGGCACCTGGGTGGCTCAGTAGGTTAAGCCGCTGCCTTCGGCTCAGGACATGATCTCAGAGTCCTGGGATCGAGTCCTGCATCGGGCTCTCTGCTCAGCAGGGAGCCTGCTTCCCTCTCTCTCTCTGCCTGCCTCTCTGTCTACTTGTGATCTCTCTCTGTCAAATAAATAAATAAAATCTTTAAAAAAAAATCTTCAACAAAGTATCAAGAATATACAATGGGAAAAAAACAGTCTCTTCAATAAATGATGCTGGGAAAACTGGACAGCCACATGCAAAAGAGTAAAATTGGACAACTTTCTTTCACAATATACAAAAGCTTAAAATGGATTAAAGACCTAAATGTCAGACCTGAAATCATAAAACCCTAGAAGAGAAACAAGCAGTAATTTGTCTGATATTGGCTGTAGTGACATTTTTCTAAAAATGTCTCCTAAGACAAGGGAAACAAAAGCAGAAATAAACAATTGGGACTACATCAAAATAAAAAGGTTCTGCATAGCAAAGGAAACAATCCACAAAACTAAAAGACAACCTACTGCATAGGAGAAGATATTTGCAAATGAGCTATTCAATAAAGGGTTAGCATCCAAAATATATAATGATCTTATACAACAATATCTCAAAAATGGCAGGTATTTCTCCAAAGAAGACATACACATTGTCAACAACACATGAAAAGATGCTCAACATCACTCATCGCCTGGGAAATGCAAATCAAGATTACAATGAGATAATACCTCATACATGTCAGAATGGCTAAAATGAAGAACACAAGAAATACATGTTGGCAAGGATGTGGAGAAAAACGAACCCTGTGCACTGCTGGTGGGAAGGCAAACTGGTACAGATACTGTGGAAAACAGTATGGAGTTTCCTCAAAAAATTAAAAATAGATTTCATTTCTTTTGATGGCTGCATAGTATTCCATTGTGTATATATACCACATCTTCTTGATCCATTCAACTCTTGATGGACATCTAGGTTCTTTCCATAGTTTGGCCATTTGCGACAACATGGATGGAACTAGAGCGTATCATGCTTAGCGAAATAAGTCAAGCGGAGAAAGACAACTATCATATGATCTCCCTGATATGAGGAAGTGGTGATGCAACATGGGGGCTTAAGTGGGTACGAGAAGAATAAATGAAAGAAGATGGATTGAACATAATGTATTTTAACTATAAAAAGGAGCTAAATAAAAGCTGAATTGCACTTTTTTTTTTTATAAAGTTAAAGATTCTAGGATGAAATTAAACACAGAATTAAAATTACCCATATGTTTTCCATGTGCAAAACATAAAATTCAATCTTCTTATTTTATAATTCTAAAATTGGAAATATCTCTGCCACTCATAAAGAAAGAAGTCCTGGGTAGGTGTACAGTGTGGTGAAGAGAGTGGAGAAGGCCTGTCTTCACTGCCTTACAGGAAATGCCAGTGTAGTTTAGTTATTCTCCTCAATTAGGAACAGCTAGGATTGACAAATCATGCCACATGGGTGAAAGTTTGCCTGTTGCCTATTTCAGCACTTCCCATGAGCTCAGAATTATTTTACATTTTCAAGTATTTCTTGAGAAAGGCTTGTACCGCTATATATTTTCCTCTCAGGACTGCCTTTGTTGTGTCCCATATATTTTTGAAGGTAAAAAAAGTAGAATATAATTTCTAATACATAAAAATTCCATAAAATGTCATTATCATAGCAATTTTATTCCTAGGAATATATCCAAGAAAAATAAAACTGTGTTTACACAAAAACTTGTGGATGGCCATATGTACCCCAATGTTCATAGCAGCAGTGGCCACATTCATCAAACTCTGGGAAGAGCCAAGATGCCCTTCAACAGATGAATGAATAAAGAAGATATGGTCCATATATACAATGGAATATTACACAGCCATCAGAAAGGATGAATATCCAACTTTTGTATCAACATGGACAGGACTGGACAAGATTATGCTGAGTGAAGTAAGTCAAGCAGAGAGAGTCAATTATAATATGGTTTCACTTACTTGTGGAGCATAAGGAATAACATGGAGGACATTAGTAGAAGGAAAGGAAAAATGAAATGGGGTAAATAAGTGGGGAAGATGAAGCATGAGAGATTGTGGACTATGAGACACAAATTGAGGGGGGATGGGTGAGCTTGGTGGTGGGTATTAAGGAGGTCACGTATTGTGGGAGCACTTGGTGTGGTACATAAACAATGAATCTTGGAACACTGAAAAAAATATAACTAAGATGTTAAAAAAAAATCTTGTACATGAATGTCCTATAACTCAAATGCAAACAATTGATAAATGGCTAAACTAAAATGGTATATCCATACAATGAAATACTCTTCAAGAACTGGAAAAAAAGGTTGCTATATGCTACAATATGAGTGAACCTTGATAATATTATGTGAAAAATGCCAGACATAACAAAGCATATTTTACAGTTTCTGTATGAAATATCCAGAATAAGCAAATCTGTAGGAAAAGAAAGTAGATCAATGGTTGCCAGAGGTTTAGGGGAAGAAAAACTGGGAGTTAATAAAATTTTCTGGAATTAAATAGTAGTGACTTTTGTGTAAGTTTGTGAATTTACTATGAACAACTACTGTATACTTAAAAAGAGTGAACTTTATACTATGTGAATTATAAGAAAATATTTTTTAAAAGATTTCACTACTTTTCAAGAGTTTAACTGTTAAGTATTCAAGAAGCTAAAAATAGGTAATATAGATACCCAGAGTAAATACATAGAAACAGAGATACAGAGATAAATAAATACATAGAAGGAGAGAGATAAAGATAGATATTTTCAACCTTGTTTCTGGTTTATAGGATTTCTTGAAACTGACTGGGGGTTGTTTTTCTGTTTGGGCAATTTCTGTTCATTATCTCACCAAATATTGCTTATGCACCATTTTTTTTTAACCACCTGTCCTTTTGGGGTCCTAAATACCTATATGTTATACCTTCTTTTATTATGTATCTATCTACTATATATATATATATATATATATATCTCGATCGTACTCTATCATACTAGTATATACTATATATCATACTAGTATGCTATAGTATATATAGAGATATATATAATACTATATATATACATATCACACTATCTTATACATTTCAAAACTATTCAACTGTTTGAGTTTCATTGTGTTATTTATTATAAATCATCATACCTATATCTTTAGCTGTGTTTCATTTGATATTATACTCCTGTATTTGATTGTTACTTTTTTTTCAGTTTTAGAATTCTCACTTGGTTTTCTTATAACTTCTCAATCTTGTCATTTCTGTGAACAGAGAAAGCATGTTTATTTAAAAGTCTCACTCCAACATTTGGAGCCACTGGGGACCATCATTATCCTCTATTTTGTTTTCATTCAAAACCAAGTTGTCCTTTCTTCTCATGTCTGATTATTTATGAATATGTTACTGACATCGTATTATCAAAATTGCTTGTGGAAAGTATGTGAGGCAAGAGATGAGTTATCGTTCCTCAAATTTCATAAATTTGCTTCCAGAAGGGCAGTAAATTCAACAGCAGTCTAGTATCCCCATTATCTAATTTCAAGAACTGAGATGGTTTGAAGTGGACCTGTAATCCGTGCGAGGGCTTATCTGTTTCCAAGCCACTCTTCCTCTTAAATTCTAGTCCCTCTGAGGCTTCAGCCCATTTAAAAGAAGTTTTACTATACAGTTCCTTTATTCAGTACCAGACAGCACCTTTTTGTCCCAGCCCTTTAATGCTGTCATAAGCACTGCTCAGTCTCTTAAACTCAGAGACAACTTTTTTCAAAGCTGACAAATGCTCAAAGTGAATGCTATGGCATATCACTTGAATATATGTCTTCTTCAACACTTTGGATTGGTGAAAACTACTACCATTTTATCTCTCCTGTATTTTAAAACATATTTTACAAATTTTAAGCCGTGTGAGTTGTTGTAAGCAAGAAAGTTGATCTACAAGTAGCCCCTTGTTCCTGAAAAATGAATTTCTGTTATGGGATAGAAACTAATACAATTTTAGTTTCACAAGAATAGAACCATGATACGTACTTTAGCTTGCCTTTATTGTATAACAGTCTATTTCTCTGAGTTGATAGATAATAATCCAAACCTTTATTTTTTAAGTATCTGCAGAAATATCATATCACCCTATGATGTGAAAATCTCACTGCTTATTCAACCATATCCTTCTTGGTAGATACTTTAGTATCTTCTTTTAGTCTTCACATTTATTCTTGAAATCAATGAACATATATTAGTGGACTAACATACTAGTATACTCTTGGACAATTCATATATAATTTTTTTATTATTTTCTATAATGAATCTGCTTTTATACAAAGAAAAAATGCATTCTATTATTTTTGACTAGTCAATTACTTTATTCTTCATAAAATCAAATTGGAGGAAGTCAAGAACCAAGTATTCTTTATCAGCACTACAGAGAGAACTCAATGCTTACATGAAGCATACCTAAGATATACATTGTATATGATGCATAAGCAAATTTGGTGATTGTTTAGCTAATACCAATGGTAAACACTTTGTGTGAATATTTAACTACTACTCCTAAAATGTGTAAAAGTATAAATATAAAAGTATGGTTTATCATATTCTATTTTTTAAAAGTTTAAATTTAAATATAATATATGACAAAAATCAGAAAATATAGTATAAATTTCTCTCTCTTAAGTATTTGCTTTTCTGGAGTTATAGTAATTCAGCCACCATAAAATGTTTGTCTTTTGATTATGGTTATCTCCTACCATATTAAAAAAAATATTTTGAGTTAACAAACCTGAAATGTGAAGTATTCATAGATTATTTTAAGCCAAATATGACTTTGGAAAGATAAAAAATATATATTTGTACTAACTTCCAGCTATCATATCCAAAGTTATGCCAAACAAAGTGTTTTACACTCTACAAAGTTTCTCAAATTTAGAGTACACTTACTCCTATCTTCTTCATTATTGTTACATGTTTAAGAACACCTTACTGAAGGGCACCTGGGTGTCTCCATCAGTTAAGCATCCAACTCTTGGTCATGGTCTTAGGGTCACGAGATTGAGCCCTGAGCTGTCTCCATGCTGGGTATGAAGCTGCTTATAATCCTCTCCTTTGACCCTCCACCTACCCCCCTTGTCCCTTTTTTCAAAACAAAACGAAACAAAAAACAAAAACCCTCACACTGAAAAGCTGGAACCTGTTTTGGTACTGTCCATATTGGGGAAAAATTAAACAGAATATACGAGGCTCTAGCTTTGGGGGGAAATAAAGTACAGATACAGTGTGTGTTGCCTTGAATCATATGCAATAAAATGGAAAAGAAAAAGCAAACATCATTCTAGTGCAATCTTCTAAAAATGGGAAACTTCCTTTCACCTACAGGAACTATCTTTGTAACAAGACCATGATGGGGCAATAAAGTAATTATAGGGACATTTTCCTAATATGAGTGACTCATTTTGGAGAACAGCTAAGAAGTCAATTACCAAAGAACCTCACTGTGAAAGGGTTAGATTTTTATAAACTTTAGAACACACACACACACACACAGACTGTGTATAATAGAAAAGAATTTTATCCCTATAATGAAATTTACATCAGACTTATTATCATGTGGAAAAAATACCCAATTTTAAAACAAACTGATATTTTCATGGGGTATATATTGTATTAACCATTTCCTTGGACCAAAAAAAGACTTACCATTAAGGTATACGTTACAGTGAAAGCACTTCCAGATACTCCAGCAATGCTAAAATTCTATGATTTTAGGTGGTGATTGAAAGTTCTAAAAATGTCCTTATATAAGTCAATTTAATGAACTAGAACTTACCATTTTAAAAGGTCAGACAATAACTACTAGAACTATTGCTACAAGGTTACCAAAATGTCTAAGCCAAAAATAGTTTCAATAGCTCAAATACTAAAAGAGGCTATTCCCTCACATTTAAGCACTATAAAACACTGGTAATCTGAGGTGGTCCTGAGATAGATTTTAACACATGAGAACAATATTAAGGCAGCAGAATAAAAGAATTACCATAAAGTCGCAAAGCTACAGAAATCTACAAGACTTTTAACCAAAAAAAGGGAAAGAAATTGGGGTCAAAACATGCATAGATTTTCTATTATCACTTATTTTAAAGTTAGATAATAACCGTGGAATGGCTCACATTGCAACAAAAAGAGAAATGAATTTTAAGATGCAATGAGATCCACCAAATGATAAAAGTTCCCACCATATATTTTCCAATACTTCCAATATTTAAAGTAGCAAATCTTTCTCTTGTCTTATGAAACTTTCAACTATTTTCTCTCCTCAGGGTAACTCCCACAAACAACAAATAATTAAGTCATAATTCTAATTAAAAACTGAGTAGGAGCCCCACAGCTTGTGAGACTTATAAGGCAATGTCACTCATTATTTGTTATTTCTTTTTTAAATTTTTTTTACTTAATTTTTAAATTTAATTTAATATTTTTAAGTGTTTCAAAATTCATTGTTTATGCACCACATCCAGTGCTCCATGTAATATGCGCCCTCCTTAATACCCACCACCCTGCTCACCCCATCCCCAACCCCCTTCCAAAACCCTCAGTTTCAATTTGTGGTCTGAAACAGTACTGGGCAGCTTGAGGAAAGTATGTGTACAACAAGCAATCTGGACCAAACCAGTTTCTCAAAAATACTATTGAGATATTACTGATTTCATAGTTATTGAGTCTTATGCAACCTTTTAATTGCCTTTATCATTTAGATCTCCTATCTTTCCAGAAAAGCATATAAGCTATAATAATGAATTATTCATAGTTAACCCATTAAATAATCTTCATGATATCCATACAATATAATAACAATTCTTTTTTTTTTAAGATTTTATTTATTTATTTGACAGAGAGAAATTACAAGTACACTGAGAGGCAGGCAGAGAGAGAAAGAAGGAAGCAGGCTCCCTGCTGAGCAGAGAGCCCGACGCGGGACTCGATCCCAGGACCCTGAGATCATGACCTGAGCCGAAGGCAGCGGCTTAACCCACTGAGCCACCCAGGCGCCCCTATAATAACAATTCTTATACTGTTCTTATTCAGGAACTAAAATTTAACTTTTTAATTTTCAATGCTTTTATTTCAAGTTTTATATCACAAAGTCTAGTATGCTATCCTTGATAATGGAGCTAAGCAGAAACACATAGTATTTCAAATAAAAGACTCCACAACACCAGGTATATACTTATATATACCTGGTAAAAGCTCAGTACTTAGAGCTTAGATTTGCAGGAAACTATTTCTGGTGCTAAAAAAGGAAATGGTTGTCACATGCATGGAAACAGTTCAAAAAACAAACAAACAAACAAACAAAAACCTGTTACTGACCCCACCAGGGCAGGACTGAAAAAGATCATTTGACCTCATTCTTATATGCATCTTTCCGGAAAGTTTAAAGCTGAAAAATTCTACTAAATCCAATTAAGCTAATTTCCTTTAAAATGTTTCTTTTCTTCTTTTTTTTTTTAAGATTTTATTTATTTATTTGACAGAGAGAGATCACAGTAGGAGAGAGGAAGGGAAGAGATCACAGAGAGAGAGGAAGGGAAGAGATCACAGAGAGAGAGGAAGGGAAGCAGGCCCCCTGCCGAGCAGAGAGCCCGATGCGAGACTCGATCCCAGGACCCTAAGATCATGACCTGAGCCGAAGGCAGCGGCTTAACCCACTGAGCCACCCAGACGCCCTTTTTAAAATGTTTCTTGAGGGGGCACCTGGGTGGTTTAGTGGGTTAAGTCTCTGCCCTCAGCTCAGGTCATGATCTCAGGGTCCTGGGATCAAGCCCCACTGTGGGCTCTCTGCTCGGAAGGGAGCCTGCTTTCCCCTCTCTCTCTGCCTACCTGTGATCTCTGTTGAATAAATAAATAAAATCTTTAAAAAAAATAAAAATAAAATGTTTATTGAGACTCTAATTTTATACATGACTACAAAGTATTTTTTTTAAAGATTTTATTTATTTTGACAAACAGAAATCACAGGGAGGCAGAGAGAGAGGAAAGGAAGCAAGCTCCCTGCTGAGCAGAGAGCTCGATGCAGGGCTCGATCCCGACCCGGGGATCATGACCTGGGCTTAAGGCAGAGGCTTTAACCCACTGAGCCACCCAGGTGCCCCCAAAGTATTTTTTTGAATATTGAGAAATTATTCAATTATTTAAAAAATATTATTCTATTAGAAAAAGTTTACTCATTACTTAGGCTTACAAAATACATACTGACAGTTAACAAACAGAATTGTATCAATTTAGAGAATAATAATATAGTATTAGAAAGATATGGTAAAAATTTGTCCAAATCCCAAAGTTAAAGTTACCTTTTTTACATACATCTTATAGACAGAACAAATGGCAAACAGACTTTTAATGTAGTATCTTGCATTCACAGAAACTTCTAATATTCATGGAATTTTTCCTTAATACCACAATTGAGTTAATTTAATTTTATGGAATTTTGTGATTCTGATTAAAATAATCCCAAAGTAAATTTGTTTATTCATAGAAGGTAAAGTGAGTTACAGAAAATTTTTGTCCAGTCTCAGCCTTTTAAAAATAACAATGTTACTACTTTGTAAATCCTGCCTGAAAGTTGGCTGATATGGGGCATCTGCACTCATTAACACTATACAGACTTCTTGCTCCATTGTAACTTTGTTTGAGTCCTGGATTTACACAGAGGAAGGAAGAGACATATGTTAGTAAGAATGTTAACTAAGAAATTGCCATTTGAAGATTCCCAAAACCCATACTATCGGCCTTTCAACTACCTGAAAAGTAGAAACTAAAACAGAAGGATACATCTACATTTTTAAAAAGTTATCCTTGAGTTGTTGAAATGACATATGTATATAAAATTCATGGTTTTCTTAAACTTTAAAACATATCTGTTAAAATATGCATTATTTTATATCCCTAATATACCAATCAGCTCATCAAATAGAGAGCAGGGAAGAAGATACAGTTGAACAGTTCTTAAGGACAAAAGCAATACACTTTAATTTCTTTAACTGAGCAATATAAATGATCGAAAGAAGGCATTGTAAGAAAAACATAGCTAATATGTTGGATCCCTGAGGTTTGTCACTGACCACCATTTTATTAGGAAGAAGACTAATTTTCTGTTCTAAATCATGCAGATTAGACCACGTCTGAAACACTGTTTCAATTTCCGTCCTTAAGAATTTATTTAGGAAAAACAAAACAAAACAAAACATTTAGATGAGGTGATAATGATCTTCAGCAGCTCATCGTAAAACTATGCCAAATAATACTCACTGAAGATATTTTAAAACTGAACTTGTATGAGAAAAGAATAAAGTCTGTAGTACTGCCATGAAACCTTAGAAGACACAGACTTACAAGGTATCAGAACATAAAAACACAATGTAGTCAAAGAATGAAATCTTTGTGTTGTATTAGTTAAGAGAGCAATATAAGTCTTAAATCCTGGAAATTAAAAGAAAACTTTATAGTTTTGTGCAAGGGATATTAATTTTAATTGAAACTGCCCACATATAATTTACAGCTTTTTGATGAGAATAATGAAGAAGGGGAATTTAGCTTTACAGGATACTTGCAGAGGATTACATCATGTTGGCCTAAATTAGCATGGATAAGCTCATCCTATCTTAAAATACTGTGATGCTGTGATAGGCTTACTGCTTGTTATGTTATAGAAAATATTAAACTTCACTTTTTTTTTTATGTGTTTGTTCTTTTGGAACATGCTGTCAGAAAAGATGGTGGTTTATAGATCATGTTTTGTAGAAATGTAAAATATTTAGCAGGAGTGAATGAGACAGGGAGAATTTCTTGTTACTTCACTGTAAATCTACTAACCTCTCCAAAATATAAATCAAATAGAATATAAATGAAAATAGAATAGAAGACTCATCAACTGTTAGAAAAAATATTATCAGACACCAATAATTTTTCCTTGACATCTAATATTGGTCTTATACTTATGAAAAATACCATATCCTTTGAAATATTTTTATATGAAAATCTACTATAAGCAATTATTATCAAAATAATGCAATGATGGGTTATACAATAAATTTTTCATTTTCACATGCAAATATAAATAACTCAGGTTATCATTTTGTCAAGTTTTTAAAAGATATTAATGAATGTTGCCTGCAGGTTTAAGATTGGCAAATCACATGAAATAGACCTAAGTATTCTATTGATAAAATTATATGGGGGCACCTGGGTGGTTCAGTGGGTTAAAACCTCTGCCTTCGGCTCAGGTCGTGATCCCAGGTCCTGGGCTCTCTGCTCGGCGGGGAGCCTGCTTCTCCCTCTCTCTCTGCCTGCCTCTGCCTACTTGTGATCTCTGTCAAATAAATACATAAAATATTTAAAAAAAATTATATGTGCGAAGATAACTCTTGCATTATATCTTGAATTAATTACCTTGCTATTAAAGTAACAGTTAAGATTTGCTTGAAATTCAGTTGCATAATAAGGCCCATACATAAAGCAATGATATAATTACATTGACAGATTAAAATACTTCAACTAAAATTTCATCTATTCCCTTAACTAAACCCTAAGCAATTATAATATATACAAAGTACTTTTCTTAAAGATAGCATATGGACTCAGACTTCAGACAGACTGGATAATAATATAGGAAATAGGACACACCCACACGCATGATACAAAATAATAAAAGCTGCAAAACAGAAAACGCTATAAAAGGAACATAGTTTGGGTGATTTTTAAATGTTAAAACCCACCTAAAAACAGACAGATGGTAAATCTACATCTTTTTACAAAGGTTATAATGACTGCTTTTTCATGAAGAAAAAAGACTGTGAAAGGGAACATAATTTTATATAATAATCGCATTAGATTTATAGATTTAAACATATTATAAACATGTCTTAGGAGACCTCCCATTGTCTATCACTGTCTATAGATATCTATTTTTCCCATTATACTAAGCACAAGATGGTTTGTAAATGGTTCTAGAAATAAAATTTCTAAAACAACTGTCATTTCTCCATCCTTTGAAAATGAAATTGCCACCAGGTTTGGTTTCATATTTTATGAATTTCAGAAATCTCTGTTGACCAGATATAGTCCCATACATTTACCGAACCAAGGCACTGATAATTTGTGGCAATTTAAAGTTAACTGATAAGTCAACATAATTTGAAAAGGATTGTTGATCATACAAATGATGAATTCTCTTAAAAGGTGTTAAAAATTTTATAATTTAATCTTTTATAAAATAGTTCTATTTTTCACTTTTTGAGGAACCTCCATACAGTTTCCCACAGTGGCTGCACCAGTTTCATTCTCACCAACAGTGAATGAGTCTCCATTTATCTCACATCCTTGCCAACACCTCGTGATCCAACAAAATCACACTTCTGGGTACTTACCCAATGAATACAAGAACACTAATTCAAAAGGATGCATACACTGTTGTGCTTATTAGCAGTATAATTTACAATAGCCAACATGAAAGCATCCTGAGTGCCCAGTGATCGATGCATACGTAAGAAAATGTGCTGTATATATACAGTGGAATATTATTCATCCGTAAAAATTAATGAAATCTTGCCATTTGCAGTGACATGGATGGAGCTAAAGAGTGTAATGAGTGTAATGCTAATAAGCAAAATAAACCACAGTGTCTCCTTTCACTCATAGGTGGAATTAAAGAAACAACACGAACAAAGAGGAAAAATGAGAAAGAAGAGAGAAGTCAAGTAACAGACTCTTCACTACAGAGAGCAAATTAACGGTTACCAAGTGGGTGCAAGGGGGGGTATTCTGATGAGCACAGAATGATATATGGAAGTGTTATGATCCTGCACACCTAATACTAGTGTGACCCTATATGTTAACTAATAGAATTAAAATAAAAACTTTAAAAAAAAAAAGGAATTTGTTCTAATTATGTGCCCCTTTGGAGAGGGAGGGCAGAGCCAAACACTAGACTGCATGATCTGAGGATCCTGTGGGAGGCACTGAATGGGATTGCCCCTTCCTGGAGCACATCTGGGAGAGATGGTCTTGCCCTTCTGGGAAAAAAAATTGATCTAATAAGTTTTATCTAATGAATTTAAAAGACAGGGGAAAATGGCTTTCTTTATAACAAACCTTTTTTGTTGTTCCTCTCTGTAGGCTTGACTGATACATATAATTGTTATAGATCATCTAAGAGGATCACTAAACACAGAAAGATGAGGACTAAAAGTTCTCAAAAAAACCCTACAATGTATGTATTATAATAACATGGCATGTTCACTAAATAGCACATTTTAATCTTACATAGAAACTGAACATTCACAGCTGTCTGAACTTAAACATGAGAGTTCAAACATTTGTTAATATCAACAATATGAAATACTTTTTTTTTTCTTAAACTAGCTTTGTTTTTTTGTCCATGGAATAGAATTTCAAATAAACAACTTTCTGAAGTTTATCCTTATGGACAGTTTCATTAGTTTCACAAAAGCTAGCCTGAAGGTGTCACACAACTAAATTTGAAAAAAGCTTTTAATGAAAGAAGTCACTTTTATTTTTAAAATAATAACACTGACACATCTGAAAACGGTATTAAAGAGAATGAGAAAATTAGTTTTACCCCCACCCACCACCAAAAAATGTTACAGTCAGAAAGAGGAGGAGCTGATTTAAGGTAAGTTATTCATCACTGACTGAATTTAGGTATACTGAATTTGAAGCAGTGGTAGATATTGAAGTAAGAGGCTATGAATGTTTGGAAATATAAAACAGCAAGCAGAGGAGATAGGCTCAGTTTATAGCACCAACTACTACATATCATTAAGGTTATAACTCAAGTTATAAAATTAGACCGGATACATCAGTTTGAAAAAAAAAAAAAAAAGGAGAAAGAGAAGAAGAGCAAAGACAGACTTAAATGGAGTATACAAGTAGATGGCATGAGGAAGAACACAGAGGCTGAAAACCTTGTAATCAATGGAGGGCTCCAAAAAAGAAAAAGAAGAATGAAGAAAAATGAAGAATGAGGAGAACACTATGAGGTTGTAATGACTAGGCAGTAAATTGTTGGTAAAGGTTTTCTTACTGGGATGACAAAATAAAGGGTAAATATGGAGAACAGGTAGCAGATCCAGAATGTGAGATTATACATGAAGGTAAAGATTTTGATAAGGAGACCTGAGTATAATCTATATGTAATGAAACAGTATCAATAATGAAGAAAGGTCAAGGAGCTAAGATGGAGGAGTAGTGGGAGGACTCTACACTTGCCTCATCCCTAGAACACAGCTAGATAAATATCAAATCATTCTGAATACGCAAGAAATCAATCTAAGTACTGAAGGAACAATCTGCACAACTAGAGGAAGAGAAGATGTCACACTGTGGATGGTAGGAGACGCAGAAATCTGATTTGGAGGAGAAAGAGATCACAGGTGCTGCAGAGGGGAGGGAGCTCTGGTCAGGAGAGAGGTGAGAGGGAGAGAGAGAAAGCAATGTGCTGAGCATTGCACAAGGAAAACACTTGTCCAAACCCACTGATGTAAAAATGAGAGGGTCTGATTTTCATGAGTTTTACAGTCAGCAGGGTTCAAAGACTGGAGTTTTAGAGATCTGCCACATGGTCAGTGGGTAGCCCTGAGGGCACTTCAGTGCCCCTTTGGAGAGGGAGGGTAGAGCCAGGCACTAGACTGCATGATCTGAGGATCCTGTGGGAAGCACTGAATGGGATTGCCCCTTCTTGGAGCACATCTGGGAGAGATGGTCTTGCCCTTCTGGGAAAAAAGAGCCAGCAGGTGCCATTACCCTCCTGTTCCCTTCAGCATAGGGGCAGAGATACCTACTGAGATGGCTAACCTGGACACTGACTTTTTGCTGTGCTTTACTCCAGGCTCCATGCCCCTGCATGTTGGTGTGACTGCCCTTCTAGGACAAACCTGCATCAATTCCAGTATGCGAGACCCTCCCCCAGAGGACCAGCATGGTCCGTGACATGCCAGCTCTCTAAAGCTCAGAGTTTTAAAACTCAGCCAACCTGCCTGGGCTAGAACACAGGTGCACTGTGCTGCCAGGCAGGCAGATGGCCCAGACACAGATGGTGAAGGCAGGGATCTGAGGGACACCTGAGACACACAATGGGAAATTGTTTGCTCTTCTGGGAGAACTTCCCATATAGCAGCAGGTACAAACTCCCCTCTCTGGGGACGGAGGAGGGGGCTGGCATCATTTCTCTCCCCTGCCCGTTAGCATAAATCTGAGTAAGCAGGACAGTGCCAACTGTTGCAGCCTAAACTACTCACACCAAGCCCCTCCTCACTGCGCTGTGCAGGTGCTGCTTTTCCCGAGCATGTGTGGTGAGAACCAGAGCAGTGGGCCTCTTCCCCAGAAGACCCACACAACTCCCACCCCCAACATGCACCACGTCTACTGACCACAGAGTTCTGCAAAGCTTCAGCTCTAGTCTAAAGACTATCAGTCCTCTTTTTTAAAAGCAAACCAGGACACACCTGGTTAAAGTTCTCCACACCCTGGCCCAGGTGCAAACACTGCCCATGGACGGTCAGGAGAGACTGCGGAGGAATGGCCTGAGGGAAAGAACAGCCAATACAGAGAAGCAGAGCACACACAACATACAGCAGAGACATTTCCTGAAGCACCAGACCCCGGACAGTTATGATCTCTTCTTCATAAAGCCATTACCCTTAGAAACATAACAGGCTTTCCTAACACATAGAAGACAAAGATCTAGACAAAATGCGGAGATGGAGAAACTCATCCCAAAAGAAAGAACAAGAAAAGGTGACATACATGGATCTAATCGAAACAGATATAAGTAATAAGCCTGATACAGAATTTAAAGCAACATTCATAAGGATACTAGATGGGCTTGAGAAAAGCACAGACCACAGAAAACACCAGGGAATCCCTTACCACAGGGATAAAAGACCTAAAAACAAGTCGGGCTAATATGAAAAATGCAAGTCGAGATTTGAGACTGACTGGATGCAATGACTTAGCAGATTTATTCAGAGCATTTCATCCTAATGCAGCAGAATACACATTCTTTTCAAGGGTGCATGGGTCATTCTCTAAAACAGATCACATACTAGGTTACAATCAGGTCTCAGTAAGTGCAAAAAGATTGAAATCATACCATGCATATTTTCAGGACACAACACTATGTAACTTGGAAGTCAATCACAGGAAAAAATTTGGAAACACAACAATCACATGGAGGTTTAAGAACATCCTACTAAAGAATGAATGGGTTATCCACGAAATAAAAGGATAAACAGAAAAGTACATGGGAACAAATGAAAATGAAAACACAAGGATCCACGACCTTTGGGATGCAACAAAAGCGGGCCTAGGGGGGACATATATGTAATACAGGCCTATTTTAAGAAGCAAGAAAATTTTCAAATACGCAACCTAACTTTACACCTGAAGAAGCTAGAAAAAGAACAACAAATGAAGCCTAAACCTAGCAGGAAAAGGGAAATAATAAAGATTACATCAGAAATAAATGACATGAAAATAGTAATAAAAAACCCAGTAGAAGAGACCAATTAAACTGGGAGCTGGTTCACTAAATTAATAAAATTGATAAACCCCTAGCCAAGACTTACCAAAAAGAAAAGATGCCTACCTCTCTGCCTACTTGTGATCTCTCTCTGTCAAATAAATGAATAAAATCTTTTAAAAAAATCAAAAAGAAAAGAAAGAGGACACAAATAAATAAAACCATGAATGAGAGGAGAGATCACAACCAATACCACAGAAATACAAACAATTATAATGAATATTATAAAAAATTATATGCCAACAAATTGAGCAATCTGGAAAAAATGGATAAATTCCTAGAAACATATAAACTACCAAAACTGAGACAGGAAGAAATAGAAAACTTGAGACCAATAACCAGAAATACATTGAAGCAGTAATCAAAACTTTCTCAACAAACAAAGATAGCTCCCCAGGGGAATTCTACCAAACATTTAAAGAGGAATTAATACCTCTTCTTGTCAAACTGTTAAAAACAAAAACAAACACAAACAAACAAACAAATAAAAAAAACGAACAAACAAAAAAAAACCAACGACTACAAAAAACGAAGGAACTCATTCTATAAGGCAAACATTACCATGATTCCAAAATCAGAAAAAGAACCCACTTAAAAAAAGAGAATTAGAGGACAATGGCCCCGACAAGCATGGATGTGAAAATTCTCACCAAAATACTAGCAAGCTGAATCCAAGAACACATTAAAAGAATCATTCACCATGATCAAGTGAGATTTACTCCTGGGCTGCTAAGGTATCTTAATATTTGCAATCAATCAACATGATATACCACATTAATAAAAGAAAGGATAAGGAAAAATAGAAGGAAAGAACCATATGATCCTCTCAACAGATTTAAAAGAAGCAAAGTATAGCATCCATTCATCATAAAAACCCTCAACAAAGCAGGGATAGAGGGAATATAACTCAATATCGTAAAGGCCATATATAAAAGACCAGCTAATATCCTCAATGGGGAAAACTAAGAAGCTTTTCCTCTACAGTAAGGAACAAGACAGGGACATCCACTCTCACCCCTCTTACTTAACATAGTACTGCCTATGTCCTAGCCTCAGCAATTAAACAACAAAAAGAAATAGAAGGCTTCCCAATCAGCAAGGAAGAAGTCAAATTTTCACTATTCAAAGATGACATGATACTCTATGTGGAAATCCTGAAAGATTCCACCAAAAAACCTGCTAGACTGATACATGAATTCAGCAAGATTGCAGGATACAGAATCAACATACAGAAACCTGTGGCATTTCTATACATCAATAATGAAGCAGCAGAAAGAGAAACCAAGGAATCAATCCCATTTATAATTGTACCGAAAACTGTAAGATACCTATGAATAAATCTACAAAGGGGTAAAAGATCTATACTCTGAAAACCACAGAAAACTTATGAAAGAAATTGAAAAGGACATGAAGAAATGGATAAACATTCCATGCTAATGGATTAGGAAAAAAGAATTGTCAAAATGTCTATAGTACCCGGGCACCTGGGTGGCTCCATGGGTTAAGCCTCTGCCTTCGGCTCAGGGCATGATCTCAGGGTCCTGGGATCGAGCCCCTGCATTGGGCTTTCTGCTCAGCAGGAAGCCTGCTTCCCCCCTCTCTCTGTCTGCTCCTCTGCCTACTTGTGCTCTCTCTCTTTGTCAAATAAATAAATAAATAAAATCTTTTAAAAAAAAGTCTATAGTACCCAAAGCAATCTACACATTTAATGTAATCCTCACCAAAATACTAAAAATACAAACTACAAAAGCAAAGCAAAGCAAAGCTAGAGGCATCACAACATTCCAGACTCCATATATGACAAAGCCATAGTCATCAAGACAGTATGGTACTGACACAAAAACAGAAACACAGATCAATGGAATAGAATAGAGAACCCAGAAATGGACCCACAACTATATGGTCAACTAATCTATGACAAAGAAAGAAATAATACCTAATGGAAAAAAGACAGTCTTCAACAAATGGTGTTGGGAAATCTGGACAGCAAGATGCAAAAGAATGGAATAGACCACTTTCTTATACCATACACAGAAATAAATTCAAAATGGATTAAAGACCTAAATGTGAGACAGGAAACCATCAAAATCTTGAAGGAGCACATGGGCAGCATTCTCTTTGTCATCAGCCATAGCAATTTCTCTTACCAGATACTTCATCAGAGGCAAGGGAACAAAAGGAAAAATGAACTATCAGGACCTCATCAAGATAAAAAAGCTTCTGTACAGTGAAAGAAACAATAAATAAAACCCAAAGGCAACCTTTAGTATGGGAAAAGTTATCTGAAAATGACATATCTGATAAAGGGTTAGTATCCAAAATCTATAAAGAACTTATCAAATTGAACACCCAGAGAACAAGTAATCCAGTCAAGAAATGGGCAGAAGACCCGAATAAACATTTTTCCAAAGAAGACATCCAGATGGCTAACAGACACACAAAAAATGTTCAATATCACTCATCATCAGGGAAATTTTAAATCAAAAAACTACAATGAGACAGCACCTCACACTTCTCAGAATGGCTAAAATTAACAACACAGGAAAGAAATGTTGGCAAGGATGCAGAGAAAGAACACTTTTACACTGTTGGTAGGAATGCAACTCATACAGTCATTCTGGAAAACACTGAGGTCCCTCAAGATATTAAAAACAGAACCACCATATGATCCAACAGTTGCACTACTAGGTGTTTACCCAAAAGACAAAATAATACTGATTCAAATGTACACATGCACCCTAAGGTTTACAGTAGCATTATAAACAACAGCCAAATTGCAGAAGGAGCCCAAGTGTCCATCGACTGAGGAATGGATAAAGAAGATGTAGTATATATACAATGAAATACTACTCAGCCAAAAAAAAAAGAATGAAATATTGCCATTTACAATGATATGGATGGAGCTAGAGTATAAGTCTGAGAAAGACAAATACCAAATTATTTCACTCATGTGGAATTTAAGAAACAAAACAAATGTATGTGGGGGAAAATGAAGAGAAAGGCAAACCATAAATGGACTCTTAACTATAAAGAACAAACCAGGAGTTGTTAGAGGGAGGTGGGTGGGGGCTGAGCTAAATGGGTGTTGGGTATGAAAAAGGGTACATGCTGCGGGGATGAACACTGGGTGTTACATGAAAGGGATTAATCACTAAATTCTAATTCTGAAACTAATATCACACTATATATTAACTAACTGGAATTTTTAAAAAACTTGAAACCAAAATAAAATATTTTTTTCCTTTAAAATAATATTTCCTTTAAAAATAAATTAATATAATTCATATAATTAAAAATAATGACGGATAAAAATGGAGGCAAAAGTTCAATGTGATAAAACACCCTTATTTAATAAAATACACAGATTAAACTAAGTCAATCAGTAAACAGACACAATCCACATAACCTTAACACATGCATGCTTAGTTACTTGTGCTTGTTATGAAAGAGTTTTATGCCGGTTGTCCTTGTTATTATGTTTCATCTCTGAAACCAAAGTTTGTACAGCAATGTGCCACCAGGGTCATTGGGTTCTCTGGGTCTGCTTTCCTCTGAGTCTGGCATTAGATGGAATAGGCAATTTATGTTGACTCTCCAGTGAAAATAAGAGATAGACATAGAAATGTCCAAAAAAAAAAGCATGTAATTCACAATAAAATCTTTTTAAAAAATATTGTTCAAATATGTTGAAATAACTTTTTATAGACTTAGCATTTAAATCAAAAGTCTTATTTTTTAAATATTTTTTTCAAGTTTCTGTCCACATAAAATCCTGGGACTTAAGTTTTAAACCACTCATAAACTGATGCTAATTATAACTATACAGCTATAGCTATAGAATTTACTATAACTTAGGGACCTTATAATTTCTAACTTAATAACTTAGGCTGCTTCCATCATTTTCTATGAACAAGGTTTATTAAGAAATTTTTACTGACAATGAATTTGTGCATCAAGATTTCATTAGAAAAAATATAAAGAAATAATTTTACCATGTCAAAAAATCACATTTCAATTTTTATCTCATGACCAACTAATCACTACAAATAATTTGTTTACTATTTTCTATTAGCAATGTGAACACTTGCTCACACCATCACTTTCTAGAATAACATGGGTATTATGTAAATAGCCCAATGTGTTAGAAGGAAAATTCAGTCTTGTTATTGTTTAAGTTACAAATTAAGTAGTTATCATAAAAATTTGATTGGTTGATTGATCTTTTGCTACACTACAAATAGTAGTGTGTGTATGCTTAGCTCTATAGAATTCTACCATATTCTACCATATTTTGTATCTGGCTTTTTCTTACTTAATTTTATATAAGTTTGTGATAGCTTTCCAACTAAATAAGTGGGTATATATATCATTCTTTTAAGTCAAAATTACATTCAGAGATGACTTTAATCACTCTCTAAATTGACACTAGGTTTTTCATAAATCCCCATTTTATACAGAAGTCTGTATAGAGCAATGTCATATTATTTATTAATTACATAATTATTCTTTTCATTTAATTTAATTTTATTTCTTTTCAGTGTTCCAAAAATCATTGTTTATGCACCACACCCAGTGCTCTATGCAATACATGCCCTCCTTAATACCCACCACCAAGCTCACCCAATCCCCCACCTCCCTCCCCTCCCAAACCCTCAGTTTGTTTCTCAGAGTCCATGGTCTCTTAATTTTGTCTTCCCCTCCAATTTCCCCCAACTCACTTCTCCATAATTATTTTTGAGTCACTACCTTGAAGGTTAATTAAAGTGGATTTTAAAAAGTGACTATTTTACATGTTGCTACTCATTATTGAAATATCTTCTGCAGCGGTTTTAATAATTTATACACCCACCAACAAAGTATAAGAATTTTGGGGGCGCCTGGGTGGCTCAGTGGTTTAAGCCTCTGTCTTCAGCTCAGATCATTATTTCAGGGTCTTGGGATCAAGCCCCACATTGGGCTCTCCACTCAACGGAAGCCTGCTTCCTCCTTTCTCTCTGCCTGCCTCTCTGCCTACTTCTGATTTCTCTCTGTCATATAAATAAATAAAGTCTTAAGAAAAAATACTTAAAAAAAAGAATTTTGTGTTTTCTACACATTCTTCACAGTATTAGATTTCAACTTGTCCGTTTCTTCCCATTGTTCTAATTCTTATTAGAGAATAAAAAAGAAAAACCTTTCTTAATTTAAGCACAACCAGTTAAAAGTGGGGTTTCACTTCTTCATAATTTTACAGGATAACTGTAAAGTTTTTAGAATTTTTTTATCCTATGTAAATTTTCCACAAATATTTTTTGTCAGTGATTATATAATCATGCAAGTAATTTTGTTTTTCAAATTTTAGATTGGCTTTTGTTTCCATATAGATGTTTTATATCTTTGTATGATTGAATTTAACACTATTCCTTTTAGGTTTTTATATTTTCATGATATGTTTATGATACTTTTTCCTATACATTATGAAAACATACATTCATTTATATTTTAAATGCCATCTCCTAGTACCTATTAGTCTCTATTTTGCATATTGTCCTTTTCTGGTGGTGGATATATATTGTGAATTGTATCTGTCTTTTCAAGCATCTTCTCTGCTTTTTATATTCCATAAATAACTTTTGTTGATACATCTTAGATCACATAACTGTCCATAAGTAGTATATTCCACTCTTTACTCTTTGGTATTTACATTTTAAATTTAAGTTTGCTGAAATTTGATTTTTTAATGTTGGGAAAATTATTTTCCATATAGTTAGTTGTTTTATGAATATGAATGGAATGCACATGTCTTTCTTTCTTTTTTTTTTTTTTTGAGTTTTTAAATTTTTTATTTTTTATAAACATATATTTTTATCCCCAGGGGTACAGGTCTGTGAATCACCAGGTTTACACACTTCACAGCACTCACCAAATCACATACCCTCCCCAATGTCCATAATACCACCCCCTTCTCCCAAACCCCCTCCCCCCAGAAACCCTCAGTTTGTTTGGTGAGATTAAGAGTCACTTATGGTTTGTCTCCCTCCCAATCCCATCTTGTTTCATTTATTCTTCTTCTACCCACTTAAGCCTCTATGTTGCATCACCACTTCCTCATATCAGGGAGATCATATGATAGTTGTCTTTCTCTGCTTGACTTATTTCACTAAGCATGATACGCTCTAGTTCCATCCATGTTGTTGCAAATGGCAAGATTTCATTTCTTTTGATGGCTGCATAGTATTCCATTGTGTATATATACCATAACTTCTTGATCCATTCATCTGTTGATGGACATCTAGGTTCTTTCCATAGTTTGGCTATTGTGGACATTGCTGCTATAAACATTCGGGTGCATGTGTCCCTTTGGATCACTACATTTGTATCTTTAGGGTAAATACCCAATAGTGCAATTGCTGGGTCATAGGGCAGTTCTATATTCAACATTTTGAGGAACCTCCATGCTGTTTTCCAGAGTGGCTGCACCAGCTTGCATTCCCACCAACAGTGTAGGAGGGTTCCCCTTTCTCCGCATCCTCGCCAGCATCTGTCATTTCCTGACTTGTTGATTTTAGCCATTCTGACTGGTGTGAGGTGATATTTCATTGTGGTTTTGATTTGTATTTCCCTGATGCCGAGTGATATGGAGCACTTTTTCATGTGTCTGTTGGCCATCTGGATGTCTTCTTTGCAGAAATGTCTGTTCATGTCTTCTGCCCATTTCTTGATTGGATTATTTGTTCTTTGGGTGTTGAGTTTGCTAAGTTCTTTATAGATTCTGGACACTAGTCCTTTATCTGATATGTCGTTTGCAAATATCTTCTCCCATTCTGTCAGTTGTCTTTTGATTTTGTTAACTGTTTCCTTTGCTGTGCACAAGCTTTTGATCTTGATGAAATCCCAGTAGTTCATTTTTTCCCTTGCTTCCCTTGCCTTTTGCGTTGATCCTAGGAAGATGTTGCTGCGGCAGAGGTCGAAGAGGTTGCTGCCCGTGTTCTCCTCAAGGATTTTGATGGATTCCTTTCGTACATTGAGATCCTTCATCCATTTTGAGTCTATTTTTGTGTGTGGTGTAAGGAAATGGTCCAATTTCATTTTTCTGCATGTGGCTGTCCAATTTTCCCAGCACCATTTATTGAAAAGGCTGTCTTTCTTCCATTGGACATTCTTTCCTGCTTTGTCGAAGATTAGTTGACCATAGATTTGAGGGTCTATTTCTGGGCTCTCTATTCTGTTCCATTGATCTATGTGTCTGTTTTTGTGCCAGTACCATGCTGTCTTGATGATGACAGCTTTGTAATAGAGCTTGAAGTCCGGAATTGTGATGCCACCAACGTTGGCTTTCTTTTTCAATATCCCTTTGGCTATTCGAGGTCTTTTCTGGTTCCATATAAATTTTAGAATTATTTGTTCCATTTCTTTGAAAAAGATGGATGGTACTTTGATAGGAATTGCATTAAATGTGTAGATTGCTTTAGGTAGCATAGACATTTTCACAATATTTATTCTTCCAATCCAGGAGCATGGAACATTTTTCCATTTCTTTGTGTCTTCCTCAATTTCTTTCATGAGTACTTTATAGTTTTCTGAGTATAGATTCTGTGTCTCTTTGGTTAGGTTTATTCCTAGGTATCTTATGGTTTTGGATACAATTGTAAATGGGATTGACTCCTTAATATCTCTTTCTTCTGTTGGTGTAGAGAAATGCAACTGATTTCTGTGCATTGATTTTATATCCTGACACTTTACTGAATTCCTGTATAAGTTCTAGCAGTTTTGGACACATGTCTTTATTTCTTAACTATAATACCAGCTTACTTATTCTGAGCTCTCAAATTTGTTAAAACATTTCTGTGTTTTATTTATTCTTGTGTATTTGGTATGTTTCAAAAAGTCTCATGAAAATATTACATGGTATGTTATATCTTTTTTCTCCAAAATTTTCTTTACTGTTTATATCTGTTCATAATCCCAAATCTGATTTGGATTTCAATTTCCAATGTATTTTCTTAGGATTTATTTAGAATTTCAACATTTTATAAAAATGTTTAAAGGTAGGGCACCTGGGTGGCTCAGTGGGTTAGGCCGCTGCCTTCAGCTCAGGTCATGATCTCAGAGTCCTCGGATTGAGCCCCACGTCAGGCTCTCTGCTCAGTGGGGAGCCTACTTCCTTCTCTCTCTCTGCCTGCTTTTGATTGCTCTCTGTCAAATAAATAAATAAAAACTTTAAAAAAATGTTTAAAGGTATACCCCTTGTAATAAAAAAGTAATTATTTGAAAATATGGTATTTTTCTCCATTCATATACTTTTATATTACTAGCTTTAACATTTTGTTTAATCTAGTATGTGACATTTCTTGTTTAGAATTTTTTTCCTTTTATTTCACATATTTTGGAAACTATTATAAATGTGCTTCTTTTTATTTTCTACCTGGTTGGCACTTATATTTTTAAATTATTTTATATTTTTGGTATTTGGTTTTTTTGTTTGTTTGTTTTTTGTTTTGACACTCTTCAGACATAGTTACCATAGGAATGAAAACACTAAAAAGAAAAAAAAAAGATTTGGAAAAACTATAGCTAGCATTTTCTGCTCTAAAACACTAAAATAAAATTTTCTCAAGCAATGACTGTACTTCCTCCTGCTACAAATATTTTTCAGGTGAAAAACAATGCATTCTTTATTGGAGTTCAAGCAATGATAATACTTCAGTTGATTCATATCCCAATATATTTGGGATATGAATTTGACTGATTTTGACTAATCATTTGCTGCACTGGATTGTCCTTCAGATTTAAGTGGAAATGCTTTCAGTACAGCATGTTATAAAAGACTTCAACTAAATTGATAAAATAAGGCCATATAAAACATTATGGTTCAAACAAAAAAACAATAACAACAACAAACCTGAGGAAAAAATATAAATCATTCTGGAACCAGAAAAGACCTCGAATAGCCAAAGGGATATTGAAAAAGAAAGCCAACGTTGGTGGCATCACAATTCCGGACTTCAAGCTCTATTACAAAGCTGTCATCATCAAGACAGCATGGTACTGGCACAAAAACAGACACATAGATCAATGGAACAGAATAGAGAGCCCAGAAATAGACCCTCAACTCTATGGTCAACTAATCTTCAACAAAGCAGGAAAGAATGTCCAATGGAAAAAAGACAGCCTCTTCAATAAATGGTGCTGGGAAAATTGGACAGCCACATGCAGAAAAATGAAATTGGACCATTTCCTTACACCACACACGAAAATAGACTCAAAATGGATGAAGGACCTCAATGTGCGAAAGGAATCCATCAAAATCCTTGAGGAGAACACAGGCAGCAACCTCTTCGAGCTCAGCCGCAGCAACATCTTCCTAGGAACAACGCAAAAGGCAAGGGAAGCAAGGGCAAAAATGAACGATTGGGATTTCATCAAGATCAAAAGCTTTTGCACAGCAAAGGAAACAGTTAACAAAATCAAAAGACAACTGACAGAATGGGAGAAGATATTTGCAAACGACATATCAGATAAAGGACTAGTGTCCAGAATCTATAAAGAACTTAGCAAACTCAACACCCAAAGAACAAATAGTCCAATCAAGAAATGGGCAGAGGACATGAACAGATATTTCTGCAAAGAAGACATCCAGATGGCCAACAGACACATGAAAAAGTGCTCCATATCACTCGGCATCAGGGAAATACAAATCAAAACCACAATGCGATATCACCTCACACCAGTCAGAATGGCTAAAATCAACAAGTCAGGAAATGACAGATGCTGGCGAGGATGCGGAGAAAGGGGAACCCTCCTACACTGTTGGTGGGAATGCAAGCTGGTGCAGCCACTCTGGAAAACAGCATGGAGGTTCCTCAAAATGTTGAAAATAGAACTGCCCTATGACCCAGCAATTGCACTATTGGGTATTTACCCTAAAGATACAAACGTAGTGATCCAAAGGGGCACGTGCACCCGAATGTTTATAGCATCAATGTCCACAATAGCCCAACTATGGAAAGAACCTAGATGTCCATCAACAGATGAATGGATCAAGAAGTTATGGTATATATACACAATGGAATACTATGCAGCCATCAAAAGAAATGAAATCTTGCCATTCGCGACAACATGGATGGAACTAGAGCGTATCATGCTTAGCGAAATAAGTCAAGCAGAGAAAGACAACTATCATATGATCTCCCTGATATGAGGAAGTGGTGATGCAACATGGGGGCTTAAGTGGGTAGGAGAAGAATCAATGAAACAAGATGGGATTGGGAGGGAGACAAACCATAAGTGACTCTTAATCTCACCAAACAAACTGAGGGTTTCTGGGGGGAGGGGGTTTGGGAGAAGGGGGTGGTATTATGGACATTGGGGAGGGTATGTGCTTTGGTGAGTGCTGTGAAGTGTGTAAACCTGGTGATTCACAGACCTGTACCCCTGGGGACTAAAAATATATGTTTATAAAAAATAAAAAATTAAAAGTTAAAAATATATATATATAAATCTTTGATTTAATTTTTAAAAATCAGCAAAAGACTAATATGTCATAAAAGAAAGCCATTCTCATTATAAATAGAAATTGAGCCAACTTAAAATAATAATGTGTATTTAAACCAAATTAAAAAACAATTAAGGAGAATAATACTTAATGCTGATCAGAATTGGTTGTTCAGTCCCTAGAAATGAGTATTCATAGAAAATTTCTAGAATGCAATTTGGCTTTACAACTTAAAAACCTCAAACAAGTGTGTACTTTTACCATGAATAAAATTCTCCCAGTCCTGGGAAATCCATTATCACTATAAGATAAAAAGTTTTTACAAAGACAGGGGTACACTGATATAAGTCACAATGTTATTAAACTAGAAAAGAAAACAAAGAAAAGTTAAATGTCTAAAATTGGGGAATATTTATTTCTGCTAGATGCATATCTATTATGAAATATTTATACTTGTATTAAAAATAGAAAATTCTCATAGACATTATTATATTGAAAAACGAAAGACAAACTATATATATATATGTGGATCATCTCAACTATTTATAATTAACTGTTTTATATTAATAACAGCTCATTTTGTATGTGAATTAAAAGGACACATCTATCCACCAAAATATTAATAATCTCTAGATTTTTAGACTGTGGGAAATTTATAAATAATTTTTATACATTCATTTTATATTCAATTTTTCTGAAATTATCACATATCAATGTTGTCACTTAAAATAATTGAAATCATAGGAACCTCCTTAACTCAGCTAAAGCATTTATATTTAACATAACAATAATCCTGATTTATAAGCCACCTAACTATTTATCTTCTATTACTTTGGTAACTCAAAGTAGTCTGAAAAAACATGTGCCTAAGAACTCCAATATATCAAAACCTCATAATGTAGAAACTATTACCCATTTAATGCCCACTAGTATTCTCATCAATTTGCAGTTATCAATAATGACCTGACTATAGTAATTGGTCTTGACTTCAAAAAAACTGTTACCATAATGAAAAACTTATGCTTAGACTTAAGTTTTTATTCTTTTCTTTAGAACAAGTTTCTTAAAGATTCAGCTATTAGAAATGGTACTAAAAGTTGTATCAGGTGAGTAAGCAGTTGTGTTGAAAATAACACAGAGGTGCTTGGGTGGCTCAGTCAGTTAAGCATCAGGTTGTTAAGTCAGTTAAGCATCACCTTGATTTCAGCTCAGGTCATAATCTCAGGATCCTGAGACTGAGCCCCAAGTCAGCTCCTAACTGACTATACTGGGTAGCCCACCTAAGATTCTCTCTCTCCTCTTTCCTCTGCCCCTCTTCCCTCCAAATCTTGCACACTCCTTTCTCTCTTTAAAAAAAAAAAAAAAAAAGAGAGAGAGAGAGAGGGATAAAAAGAAAATGAGACAGGAGAGAACACGCCATACAACTGCATGTAGATTTCACTCAGTGTGATCAACCTCACATATTCAGGAGTTTCTAGGGTGGCCATGATTCCCACTCTGAGAATCCTACTTTCACAGCAGTATCAAATTCTAGTATTCTGAGCTGAGAGACATTAAGAAACATCTATTCTGTCACATTTGTTCTAAAAGTTTGAAAATATGGTCAGTGGGTTTTAACTGCTGGTTCTGGTGCAAAATATTCTAATTATTGATAGAGTTAGCACTAAAAATAAAGTACTTAGTTCTTTCTTGGCTTTTTCTAGCAAACACCCTATCCAACTTCAACTTCAGAGAAGCCATGGATACTGTCACATGAGGGTTAGGCTCTGTCATATTGCTAGGCTCTATTTTGTCTGTTTTTATATTTTCTTGGGAGAATAACACTGTATTTGGGTACAGTTAATCAAGAAAAAAATAGTTCCCCCAAACAAGGCAACTTTATTGAAGGCTAGTTCAATATAACTCATTTACTATTATTCATGGCATGTGCCCAGTTTTAATGTAAAGTCTTATCAGAAAGTTACATACAAAATACTTTTGAAGTAGGAGTACCAGTTTTACCATGACCTCAATATCCACTCTGAACTTCAATATTCTAAAATGGAGTTTAATCTCTTATCTGAGGCTTTTCTCAGAATTAAGTTAGTTAATTGGACAGCACCTCACAAATTACCTCCATTCCTATGTTAGTTCCCTAGCCTAGTTACAATTCCTGTAACAGAAACACAGGTGTAATATTAACTTGCTTTCTGTTATTATAGGTAGATAAATAAATACACCTTCTGCCACACCTTATATGTTAATTGGTTATTAGAGATGTATTAGGTAACTTAAGATCTATCGACTTCCTTGTTTTGAGAGAACTGTATCTCAATATAAATCATGGGAAAATATTTTGATATGCTTTAGAGAAACATATTGTGCTCCTGCCAATTTTTGAAACTAAAATATTGGAAACAACACAGTTCATATAAAGCTTTATAACTTCCCCTAATGTGGAATTTTGGGAAAAAATTAAATTACATGTCAAGCATGTGGCAATCTAGAGCAAGATGTGTTATGGTCCTAGGTGGGAGAATGTAGTGTGTCTTAGTAGACTGGGTTTTACACTGTATTTGGGTTGCCAGAGTTGTAACTAAGGAGACTCTGTGTGTCATTTTGGGACTGACTTTTGCACAGTGAGTGATACCACACAGGAGAGAAGGATACAGAATAAAATGGCAGTATAGCTGAAATGATGTAGGAAAAGGTACTCTGGAAGTTAGAATTCTCAGAAAATTAAAAGTCATTTCAAATTCGCACACATAACTATCTACTTAAAAATATGACTTTTCATGGAAATTATTTGCATCTTCTTTTTTTTTTTAAAGATTTTATTTATTTATCAGAGAGAGAGAGGGGAGAGAGCGAGCACAGGCAGACAGAATGGCAGGCAGAGGCAGAGGGAGAAGCAGGCTCCGCGCCGAGCAAGGAGCCCAATGTGGGACTCCATCCCAGGACGCTGGGATCATGACCTGAGCCAAAGGCAGCTGCTTAACCAACTGAGCCACCCAGGCATCCCAATTATTTGCATCTTCTAAAAGGTTGTTCTTCAGACCAGGCCACCTCTTAGGCTGATAACCGTAAAAACAGCATCACCCCACAGTTCCTGAGTGTTAGTCCCATGAAACCCTAAATTTTGACATACCCTTGTACTTAATGATACTAGATCCACCATAAATATTTGTCACCAAACACATGAGTTTTATTTATATTGAAAATATGTTGAGGCAAGTAGCCCTCCTTTTTAATATTCCCATATCTGAGAAATTGCCTTTGTATCTTTGGTGACAGCATTCATCACTATCACCTCCATGGTTTGGCAGATTCAAATAGGCCATAAAAAGAAATATAATTTGGGGCTGTATACTAAAGTTTACAATAAAATAAAATACACATATAAAAATAAAAACTATATATAAAATAAGTTTAGACAGCAGAAGTCTGGCCAAATTAAACTTTCAAATTCTTTTAAAGTGCTGCTTAAGTGTATTCTTCATACATTAGAATCGCCTAACATTCATCCTAGGCACATACACCATTCTATTTAATACTCAACTTACAAATGGAATTCATGCGAATATCTGGCATAATGTTTTGGTTTTATAGTCTAAGTAAAGTTTAATACCTTCAAATAAGGAATGAACCCACCAGGAATGGATGTAAGATGGGGAGCAGGATCAAAGGTTAGAGTTAATGTAACAATTTCTGGATTTCTACTCACAGTTTAGTTTTAATGTGAAATAGTAAAACAGCATACAGATTCTTTTCCAATATATTCTAACCTCAATTGCTACTACTAAGGAAAACTCAAGTCAGCATGCCATTTTAAAGACAGAGCATAGCCAAGAAAATAATAGTATAGCCAGAGTGACAGGCATTTCTTGCCAGAGTATAAATAATTCCAAATTTTTCATGAAGCTTTCAGTTATACTGGGGTAGAAGGGCTTCTTCAGTTGCTGTTTCATGTTTGCTATGTATTGTATATAGAGTTGTCAGTTAAGTAGTTTAAATAGATGCAATTCTCCATATTCTGAAGGCTGAGTAATAAGAATAAAAAAAAAAAATTCAGTTTCAAAGAAAAAAATCTCTTTAACCAGTCAAGAGACAAGTCCACTGAGGAAGACCTTTTCCAAACTTGAGAAACAATTTGATAATGATGGCTCCCATTTACTTTGAAATTTTATTGTGAATAAGTTTATTTATGTAAAAACACTGCAAATTTTATTCTTTACAAATTCATTTTTGCCTCTGACATTTACTTGAAGTTAAAGTCATTTGAAATTAATTAAAACTACTTACTTCACATTTAACTGTCCTATATCTAACAATGGATTTTCACATTTATTTTCAGGATTAATTTTAACATCACAATTTGAATATTTACACTGCACAAATCCATTTTTAAAATATTAGAGTATTTTCTACTTAATTTATGCCTATATTTTTACATTAAATGCTTTCATTTGAAATCATATCAAAGTTTACTTTTATACTCTTTTAAAGTAATTGTTTTCATAATTCTGAAAATGAATTCTAGTAAAGAGTAAATAAAAAATATATATCCCTACCAATCTTGTTAGGAATAGTACAGAAGACATATCAAATATTTTACCGTTTCCTCAATTCCCATGAACTTAGCTCTAGAATTTCATTCTTTTCTCAGTTCCACTAGAAGACAGTGATATGGACTAAGAATAATGCTAAAAATAAGGCTATCAACATATAGACTATAAAATTTAATGGAAGCAAAAACTCATAATTGATAGACTTTTAGGGATACAATATTTGTAATACTAGGTTTAAAAAGCCAAAAAAGTGACTTTATTTCTCTCTCTTCTATTTCCTTAAAAACATATTCTGTTATAAACAAAATAGGAAAGGATCATCCAAAAAATAAAAAGTGCTTAATTGTCCCATGATCATTAATTTGTTCAGGGAAAACACTTCAAAATGCATCTCTGTAAAAGTCAGAATAATGGATTCCAAAGATATTTACACCCTAATCCCTGGAACCTGTGAATATACATGAATATATATGATAAACATTAGTTAAGGTTTGTATGAAATTAAGGTTCTAATCATGGGACGCCTTGGTGGCTCAGTCAGTTAAGCAACTGCCTTCCACTCAGGTCATGATCCTAGGGTCCTGGTATGGGGTCCCACATTGGACTCCTTGTTTGGGGTGGAGCCTGCTTCTCCCTCTGTGTGCCACTCCCCTGCTTGTGCTCTCTAGTTCTCTCTCTCTGACAAAAAAATAAATAAATAAAATCTTAAAAAAAAAAAAAAAGGTTCTAATCAGATGACCATAAAAAGGGATACTATCCAGGATTATCTGGAAATACAAATGTAACCACAAATATCTCCGTAAGTGGAAGAAGGAGGTAGAAAGGAGGTTGAGGTGCGAACTCAATCTACTGTGGATGGTTGGCTTTTAAGATAAAGAGAGCCATAAGTCAAGAAATTTGGGCAACCCTTGGGCAACCTTGACACTGGAAAGTACAAGAAAAGGATTATCCCTTAAATCCTTCAGAAGGAATGCAATCTTGCCAACATCTTGATTAGTCCACTGAGGCACATTTCATATTTCTGAGTGACAGAGGAATAAGATCATAAATTTCTGTTTTCTTAAGCCATCAAGTTTGTAGCAATTTATAATAGCAACCATAAAAAAATATAGTTTCTACATCTGCATCTATCTTAATTTTGTAAACTGTCAAAATTTTATTTTTAACACATGCCCCCTAACATGTTGTTAGCAATATAGACAGCATGTGCTTAAGAAAAAGGCAAAAAAGGCAATGTAAAAAGAGTAACTTAACATGCCAGCCCTCTTTTCTAAGAAAAAAAAAATACAACTTAATATATTTATAATAATAGTAACTGCAATAATTTATTATATATTTAGAATTGGAGTTGTAATATACTTGTATAAATAACTGCCAAAACAAAACAAAAAAATTCCTGATTAATTGACTTGACCTTTTTAAATCATATAGCCCAATGTTAACTATTTTGAAAAAAAAAATCACGATTTTCCAGGCTAAGATTTCATACTTCTGTGTCATTTGCTCCTCTACTATATCAAAGAAATAAGAGCAGTCACAGCACATGCATCGCTCTATGGAACATATTAATAAAGTTCTCAGGATCAATGCTACTGACTGCTTCCTTGCAGCAGCAGTTTAATGCCAGCAAAAATATTGCCTCATTAAAGCACAGAAGAGAATAAAATAGAGCAAAATCAGCACAAATAAAATTCATTAATTATGTCTTAGCTATTGAACCTTTTCTTTTATATTAAAGAAGTTTAAACATGATGGGTGCATATACTAGAAATGATGGAGTACCTACTTATCCCTGGTGATGCTTCTTCCTGGATCACAGTTGGTTAGTTATCATTATTTAATGTTTGTAAAGTGCTCTGAAGTCAAGCTCACTCCCTGGGTGCTGAGTAGGATCATCTGCCTGAACAAATCTAATGATGAAAACCATATGTTATCATTTTCCATGCCTGTATAGAGGAAAGTGAATATTTACCATTAAAGAAAACAAAACAAAGCAAACAAAAAAGTAAAAACAACAACAACAACAACGAACTAGTTCAAAGGAAGTTGCAGACCAATTTAGAAAGAAACAAAACTTGTGCTCCCTCAATTCAGGCCAGAAATAGCAGATCCTCTTGTGCTTGAACACAAGGAACAGACATGCTATTACCTGCCTAGAGAGGCCATGGTTCTTTGAGCCAAAAGGACATATTGGTCAATGGAACAGCTGTGGGTACTTTAGGTTTTGTATGTGAAAATATTCCACGATTTTTATGTTCTCATCACCCAAACAAGTGAACACTGGGAAATAACTATATTAAGTTAAGGCAAGACATGCATGACAACATATAAGTGCAGGATATTACTCACAGAAAAACTCCCAAAGCTTTCCCAAATCACTCTGTAGGGTATGAATAAGAAGCCAAAGAATGGGAAATGACAGTTCATATGCTGATTTGAAAAATCTGCAGTGATAAAAATGGCTTGGGAAGACTCAACTGATTCAATCTCTGGCTTAGTAAAATTTTTCATGAGTGCAATATGTTACAGGTAGGTTAGGTAAGCTAGAAATTCCTGGATTCTAGCATTCATTCTGAGACAAAGCAGTATGCTTAGCATTTTTCTCTAAACTAAAAATATATATTTAAAATTATCTATAACTATGATTTCTTAACAGTTTCAGCCTTTTTTTCTGAATTAGAGTGAATACGTAAGATTCTGTTAAATATGTATGTTTAGGTTTAACAAAGTAACATTTGTCTCCCAAGAAAACTGGAAAATGTGATAAAAATATAAAACGTATATGTGAAATATCCTCCAAGCCAATGAATATTGGTTTTGTTGTGTCAAGAGCAAACAAAATGGGATGAGTATTTTAGACCCAAGTAACAGCTGCTTCTTTGAACAGAAAAATCACTATTATTTGATTTTCAACATACTGCCCTTCTTTCAGGGAACTTAGGGAAATATGCTCACATATCACCTGTGTAAAATAGGAACAATTTATGTTCTTTCAACTGTGAACACCAATCACACATAGACATTTGCAAATTTACATGAGATGGAAAGCAATTTCAAGGCAATCAACTAAACCACAATAAAAATTACACATGCATCACAGCATTGGGAGAGGGATAAAGCTGTGACTTGCCAAAAGAAAATCAGTTTGTACATAACTCTGGCTGACTGGCGCTGGTGTCCCAAACAACAAAGAACTATCTCTAGGCAAATGACACTGTAGATTGATGTGCTAAGTCAGGCTGCAGTAGGGCATGTACGTGTCCTGGCTGCAGTGCTATAAAGAGTGGCCCTAACCCTACAGAAGTTGGTTACCTGGATGTTGCTTTACCCCATTTCTCAACTGCTAACTAGAAATAATTTGGCCTATTTTCAGCAGTTGATTTAAGAGTAACAGAAATTGTATTCATTTGCAAATTTTTTCCCCAAATTGAAAAGATTTCCAAAATACCTACTGATTTTGAAATCTAGACAAGTGACCATTCAGGTTTAAAATGAAATGACTAATTCAAAAGAAAGAAAATAAAAGATGAAATATTTTTAATGGTTGTGTTAACATTTAATTCAGATCCTTCAGTGTTAGAAGTACAGTGTATTTTAAGTGTTTTTTTATGATTAGACTTTTGCTTTTCACATTAAAATGACTCTTTATTCATTAATTGTTATGGCAGAAAGTATGAATAAGTCAATTAAAGGAAAATGTATCTATAATCATGTATTCTAGGATTAAACACTTTAATAACTGTTTCTCTACAGTTTTTTTCTGTTCTCTGTGCTGTATGAGTGCCATATGTGTGTATAATTGTTTTTCTGTACAATTTCATATCAAGATTAATTATATATCAAGTACCACTTAAGAAAAAAGTAAACCTCAGCAAAACAGAGATTAAAAATTGTTAAGAAAGGTTCACTTAAAATTTTTACAGTGGGGGTGCCTGGGTGGCTCAGTGGGTTAAAACCTCTGCCTTCGGCTCAGGTCCTGATCCCAGGGTCCTGGGATCGAGGCCCACATTGGGCTCTCTGCTCAGCAGGGAGCCTGCTTCCTCCTCTCTTTCTGCCTGCCTCTCTGCCTACCTGTGATCTCTGTCTGTCAAATAAATAAAATCTTTAAAAAAAATTCTTTTACAGTGAAAAGTAGGTAACACTTTATGAGATACATATATATTTATAAATATCCAATTTAATGCAAATATGATTTTAGAAATGCTCTTATTCTTTTTTTAGTGTCCTTAATACCTAATTCTTTTATAGTTAAAACTCCTCAGCAATAAGGTAGAGCTATTTTTATTTTATTTTATAGATGAGGAAGCTAAAGGGCATAGGTTTTAAGCAATCTCTACGTTTTGAATAGTTAGTAATTAATGTACTCAATATCTGAACCTATACAGTCCAGTATTATTAGTCTCTTTCACTAATTCCCTATAATATCTCTTCTTTTATGATCCTAAAACCCATTATGAGAAATCTCGATTAGTCCTTACACATACATACTTATAAAAAGGCCAACCATTAATGCATCATTGTGTCTTTTTAGAAACATGAAGTGAAATGAAAGCACAAGGCCAAAGAAAGACTGATTAAATCATGGGGTGTAAGTGAGGACGCTAGATTTTTACTACTGGAAGTTTAAAGTTGTACTGGAAATAAAACTACGTTCTATATAAGCTAGGTAAGTGCGTCCCAACATTTTCATCCATTGATTCATTTTCAACAAATATTTTATGAGTGTCTAAAATATGCCAGGCACTGTTCTAGAAACCTGGGACATATCAAAGAACCAGATGAAAATCTGTGCCCTTATGGAGTTTATGTATTAGTAGAGGAAAGAGTAAAGTAACAAACTGAGTATATAAAGGGCTTGTTAAGAGTGAAGAAAGCAGTAACAGCTGGTACACTGAGGTAGAGGCTGGACCTCCTCATGACCTGGGTGCACAGGCACACACAACACAAACCCCTCAGGGCCAGTGGGATCAATGTGTCAGTATACCAGTGGGGAGACCAGATAGAAATGCATGCGATGATACCATATTTTGAACTCCTTGGGAAAAGAAGTTCTGTAATCAAAGACTGTTATAGGAAAGTGTTGTTGCTTCTTCTCTATGAGCAATTCAGATTGACTTAATTCAAATTAAAATTTCTCACCTAATGGGATAGGACTCTTTTCCCCAAATTCTGAAGACTGGTTAAAGTTAGTGCCTAAACTAAAATAAAAGCCCGTTGGTGGAGAGTTCAGAACGTGCTGAAGTGCGTTCTTTAAGTTGACCGTTTCTGAAACAGGTTTGTTTTAACTTATGAGTTTAAGGGAAGATTTTAAAAAGAATCAACCCAAAAATCAATTAAAAAAGTTATTTTCAGGGCATCTGGGTGGCTCAGTCAGTTCATTGTCTGTATTTGGTTCAGGTCATGATCCCAGGGTCCTGGGATGGAGCCCTGCATCAGGCTCTCTGCTCAACCAGGAATCTCCTTCTTTGCTCTCTCTCTCAAACAAATAAATAAAATCTTTCAAAAAATTTCTTAAAATTTTATTTTTCTCTTTTTATTCTATCCTATTGCTAAATTCTAACATTTCTGGTGATCCCAAGATCAGCAAAATAATCTGTGAAAGCAATTTATAAACACATAGCTTAAAAAACAACAAAATCCTCAAAGTATTCACAGTCACATTTATTCCATATCAATTTTAAGTTTTAAAGTTCAAAATATTAATGATTGCAATCATAAACAGAATATTATACTTATGAAATATGACACAATAATTTTGGATATTAATTTATGTTTTTTCTGTTCTCCATGCCCCACCCCCACTGCTTCCTCAATTTGTGCTGAAATCAGGCTCTGCGTTCACCTGCAAAACAGGAAAGAGGTGGCAAGGCCTAAAAATTGGAATCTTTATTTAAACAAATATCTCATCTTCTGATAAAGCTTTTGTCCACTAATGGTCCCACCTACTACAGGGTAAGAAGGAGGACTCTTCCGAGAACAGTAAAATAAGTAGAAAAGATTGATACCAGAAAAAAAAATCTACAGAATTGAGGAACAGGAATGACCCATGTCCTCAAAGTGAACTATGGATTTGGAATAATCTAAAAAAATCAATAAGGGTCTCAAGTCTGCCAAATATTTCTTTTAGGCTTGGATTGTTCATGGAATTCTGGACAATATTAAACTGACTTTTTAGCTCATATTCTCTTGACTGCCCCAGGTTTCCAGGGTTTCCTTCTGCTACTACATTTTAATATAGTGATTTTAATTAGTTAATTGATATTAGTGATTGTGAAAAATTTTTCATAGTTCTAATTATACAAGGCTAATCTCTAATCACTCATTTTCATGTTATATTAGCTGGACATTTGACTTTATATGGGTTTTAAGTTTGATTTGAACATACTTTGTTATATTAAAGATGTGATTTATACTTTTTGTTTTTAAACATATTTGAAATGTACTTCCAGAAAGATGGCATAGTAGGAGGACCTTAAGCTCACCTTGTCCCACAGATTTAACTAGATAATAATCACATCAGATAATAACCATGTCAGTATAAATAACCCAGAAAATGACACAAAGATTGGCAGAACAAACTCTCCACAGCTAAATGTAGAGAAGAGACCACATTGGATAGGATAGGAAGGATGAAGATGGGTCGGGGGCTAAAGGAACCCATGGGACTGTCCAACGGAGAGAAACCACCAAATGTTCAGAGAGGGGAGAGAAACAGACTTTTGCACCAGGGAACCCACATGAGGAATACAAATCCCCATAACATTTGGTTTTGCAAAATACAGGGGCCAAATTTTGTGAGTTTTTACAATCAACTTTAAAAAACAGCACGGTCCTGGGAGAGCTGGAAGAACAAGGGAAAACTAAGTCGTCACTCTTCAAGAGACAGAAACTAACAGCCCATGGAGATATAGCATAGAAGCAGCAGTTTCACAAATACCTATGGTACATGGGAGGGAGACTTTTCTTGCTAATTCAGAGACTGTGCTGGAGGGGCAGAGATCTTTGGGAGATTTCTCTAGTAACAACTGAGCTGGCAGGTGCTATTTCTCTCCCCATTCCTCCCAGCATAAACACATGGACACCTGTGGGAGCCAACACAGCACCAACACTTGCTACCTGGCTTGCTAACAGTGCACCCTAACCCTGAATTCTCCTGAAGACACATACCCTGCAACCAGTCCTTACCTCCAGGCCCCTTCCATAGGAGACCCAAGCAAACCTTTCCAACACCATGTGCCCTGCCTCCACACACTTCTGCAGATCTGCCTCCTCCAGCCCGGCCACCCTGGTCCCTGGGAGCTACAGGCCCCCTCCTACCAGCTTGGACCTTGCTGGCACTGTGCACCCCACTCCCGTCTTCTCCTGCAGTCTGGTTCTACTGCCATCTCTGGCAAATGCCTGGTCCTAGACTAGGCCCCTAACAACACAGAGATCATACCCTATCATGACAAGTAAAGAGAGCCACTGCAGATGACTAGATTGAAGGCAACTGTGGCTCAGTGACAGCAGTAGGGCTCATGCAACACATACAGAGGCACCCCTGAAGTATCAGTTCTGGTGAACAGGGGACTTTACACCATAAGGCATTACAGGAACTCTACTTCTTAATGCCACTACTTCCAAAAACAGGAGACAAAGATGACTTTCCTAACGTGTAGACAAAGACACAGAGAATGAGACAAAATGAGGAGACAGAGCCCATATGAAAGAAGGACCAAATTACCGCAAGAGATCTAAATGTAATGGAGATAAGTAATATGCCTGATAGAGAATTTCAAGGGATGATTATAAAGACACTCACTGAGCTTGAGAAAAGACTGAAGGAAGGATCTCAGTGAGATGCTTAAGAAAAAGATATAAAACATGAAAAAGAACCCAATATTTTATTATAGCATTATTTATAATAACCACATTATGGAAGCAGCCCAGCTGTCTGCTGATAGATGAATGGATGAAGAAGATGTGGTATATATATATGCAATGGTATACTACTCAGCCATAAAAAAGAATGAAACTTTGCCATTTGCAACAAAATAGAGCTAGAGTATAATGCTAAGTGAAACAAGTGAGAGAAAGACAAATACCATATGATTTCACTCATATATGGAATTCAAGGGACAAAGCAAATGAACAAAAGAGAGAAAGAGGGGAACCAAAAAAACGGACTCTTAACTATAAAACAGATGGTTACCAGAGGGAAGTTGAGTAGGGGGCTGGGTGAACTAAGTGAATGCAATATAGAGTACACTTACCCTGGTGAGCACTAATATATGGAATTGTCCAATCACTATATTGTACACTGAAACTAATATAACACTGTTTGTTAACTGTAATGAAATTAAAATTTAAAAAATAAATAATAATAAAAATATTTTGAGTAAATTTTGCGTTTTATCAACTTTTACATATCCTTGAAATCATTATATGCATATTTCCTTCATCTGACCTATTAGCATGATGCATTAATTAAAGAATTATTTTACAACTCCATCATCAACCTGCAAGTTATTCTGCTGGATATTATTTCTTAAAATATTTAATGTAAGAATCATTTACTTCTATTATTATTATTATTCATTGTTCTATTCTCTACCTTAGCATATATTTTTATTTGTATTAATATTGGTTTTCTTCTTAGAGTCACATGTGAAAATTTCTTGATAATTTAGATATATTTTTCAAATTAAAAACTAGTAACAATGGGAGATGCAGTGGAGAAGTGAGTTGGGGGAAATTGGAGGGGGAGACAAACCATGAGAGACTGCAGACTCTGAGGGTTTAGGAGGGAAGGGAGGTGGGAGGTTGGATGACCCCGGTGGTGGGTATTATGGAGGGCACATATTGCATGGAGCACTGGGTGTGGTGCATAAACAATGAATGCTGGAACACTGAAAAGAAATTAAATAAAATAAAATGAAAAAAAATGATAACAAAACGATCACACTGTTCACGGGCAAATTTCATGCCTTATTTTCCCCTTGAGTGGACTCATTGATGGGGCTTTAGCTGTGTCTGTTTGAAAGTCTTAAATTGAAATTAGATTGAGAAATCTTGGGTTCTCAAACATTGGAATGCCATCTTTACAAGATACATTGAAGAGAGCTGAGCAAGTATATCACTATCTTCCCTAGCACTTGGCTGAGCAGCCAAGCAGTTTTTCATATTACTTGTGAGCACAGTGTGAGCATATCACATCCATGTATTACAAGAGGACTGTGCAAAAGCCTCTGTGTTATTCATGCCCATGCAAGCATAGATATCATTTTTAATATTAGTGGGAAAATGCCACTTCATACAGAACAAAATTCTGTCTCTATGTCTAAAATGATTATAAAAGAATAAATCATGCAATGTGAGTATCTCCAAACAAAAACAAATTTCTAAAATAAAAATTGCCAATCTAGCGCCAAGGAACATCAACTAGCCAGTCATCCACCTTGCATGCACTGGAAAGGACATTATTTCAACCTACAGTGGGTATCAAATGCTTTGATGCAATTTATTTCAGAAGATAATTGGATACACAATTTCCTAAACAGACTATATACAAGTCAATAAAACTAAACATGTTTTTCCACTAACATACTTTTGTGATTTTCTTTGTCAGCTTGTTATAATTTTGTTCACTGACAATGCTATTATTTACCAAGACTGCCATTGGACCTTGAGTGGTTCTTTCAATAAGTCAAATTATCTGAATCACAACTGGCTGAACATCACTTATAAAGAAGATGCACCACACTCAAGAAATATATTACAATTTCATGTTCCCAAGCACGAATAAGCTTTACTATTTCCACTGCTTCTCACTTATTCTTCCAGTCACCATCTATTACTTGCAGTATCAAATTTAAAAAACAAATATTTATATATAGAGAAATTATATATCACTTTATATATATATGTATATATATATTATATATATATATATATGGTGGGGTTGTTTAACTCAGTTCTTTACTCAATAAACAGTCATTAAGCTCTTTATCTTTGTTTATTCAATCAACATACTCAAGCAACTACCTTGTAGGGAACACTATTCTAGGTGCTGGAGATAAAACAGTAAACAAATTCCTTGCCCTCACGTTCCTTAAATTCTAGTTTTAAATTTATATTTATTAAATGTATTTAAATAAATAAATGTAAAATTTATTTAAATAAATACACTTAATGTGGTGAGAACTACTTTAGGAAGTGGTGAGGAGATAATGAGTGAAGGACTTTGTGGTGATAGTGGTATTATTATTATTTGTCAAACAGATTCATCACAACTTCTCTTTTAGGGTTATACTGAAGTTAGCACCCAAACAAAGCAAAAGAGTAATCAATACAAGTGTGTTCTCTTTAGAGAGCAAGTAATTGCATAGGCAGGTATGCCAGAGGAATAGAGAGAGTTCGGTAATTTCACCAAATTGGAGTCAACCAGGTGGCTATAGCAGGGTAAGGGCAGTGAGTTAGTCAAAGTAGGATATATCATGCTCTGTAGAACTTATTTTTATAGAATTTTGAATTTAATTCCACATAAATTGAATTTTAAACATATGCATTTCATTAGATCATTCAGATAATTTTGTGGAGAGTAATTATAGTAAATGTAGTTGTAGGCACTACTTGAAGTGCAGGGGAAAGTGAATACAGTATTGAACTTGATAAGCAGTGACTCTCCTCTCAGGAAGTTTACATCATACTGGGGGAGAGGAGCATAATACAAGAAAGTGAAAATAAATACATAAAAAGGATATTAAATAGTGATAATTTTCATATAAAAATAAAACAGGTTGGTATGGTAAGACTAAAGGTAGAGGGCACAAATTCTTCCGTGCAAAATCAAAGATCTAATACAGAATTACATTTAACCTGAGACAAGAATGAGACAAGAAGACAGTCAAGGACACACCATAAGGAAGAGAGTTCTGGAAAGACAAACAGCATGTAAAATTGCACTTATGTAAGAACAGAAGAAAGGTCAGTATTTTTAGAGTAGGGGAAAGCAGAGGGAAATCAATATTAAGTGAACTGGGACAAAAGAGGCAAGATGATGTGAGATCTTATAAAGCATATGCCATGAAAAGTTTAGATTTAACTCTAAGGAAGCTGGGAAGCCATGGGACACTTTAATGCTAAGGAAGTTAACACAGTCTGACTTTATATAGTTGGAGGATGGGTTATTCTTTGGAAAATAAACTTTGGTGGAAAGTACTATGAAGAAGGGAGGCAAAAATACCATTTTAGAAAGTTATTTCATTAATTTAGAAGGAACATTTTATGGTTTAGATTACATGTTAGGTGAGAAGATAAAAATACATGAATGAATTTGAGAGATATTCTGGCAGTACAGATGACTGGACTATACTGATTATAGCTATAATTGGGGGGTGATGAGGTTAGAGGCATCAAGAATGTCTCCTAGATATTGGGTTTTAGTAAATGTGTAGACAGGGAAAGCTACTAATTAAGATGTGGAAGACACAGCTTTAATAATTGTGGGAAAAGTATTAAGGAAGCATTATTTCTCCTTTGGGTATGGCAAATTAGAAATATAAACTAGACATTCAACTAATTATATCAAGTAGTCAAGTAGGCAGTTCCCCTCATCTGATTTAATCTAAAGGAATACCTGAGGTCCATTTTAGTGAAATAATTTCATTTTACTGCCAATAAAAAAAAGAATCCTAGATTGGCTTTATCATAATCTCTAGTTTCTATCAACTTTCCTACTTTCATAATATGATCTAATTTTTTTTTTTTTTTATTGTGACAGACAGATCACAAGCAGGCAGAGAGAGAAGAGGAAGCAGGCTCCCTGCCAAGCAGAGAGCCCGATGAGGGGCTCGATCCCAGGACCCTGGGATCACAACCTGAGCCGAAGGCAGAGGCTTTAACCCACTGTGCCACCCAGGTGCCCCTCTAAAATATTTCAATAGTGACGCCTGAGATCAGGACTGAAGACTAAGGGATTGATTATTGACTTAACAATTTAGGTATCAATGTGGCTTGTTTGACCAAAGTGGGTTCTACTATAATATTCAAATCCCTAGGTAAAATTTCAAGACATTGGCTTGGCCCAAAAGAAGGCATTTCCCAGTTACCTCCCTCTGCCAGAAGTTTTCTTTTTGTTTTGTTTTATTTTGTTTTTTAAGATTTTATTTATTTATTTGACAGAGAGAGAGAGATCGATCACAAGTAGGCAGAGAGGCAGGCAGAGAGAGAGGGGGAAGCAGGCTCCCCACTGAGAAGATAGCCTGATGCGGGGCTCAATCCCAGGACCCTGAGACCATGACCTGAGCTGAAGGCAGAGGTTTAACCCACTGAGTCATCCAGAAGCCCCTCTACCAGAAGTTTTAAGAAATTTGTTACTAAGAAGAAAGCAAAGTTTACCCTCTCGACATATTTTTCGAAGCTTTGAATATTTAACTCATATTTCTTCCTAAGTAAAAAAGTACCCAATGGGGGTGCCTGGGTGGCTCAATGGGTTAAAGCCTCTGCCTTCTGCTCAGGTCATGATCCCAGGGTCCTGGGATGGAGCCCCGCATCGGGCTCTGCTGAGCAGGGAGCCTGCTTCCTCCTCTCTCTCTCTGCCTGCTTCTCTGCCTCCTTGTGATCTCTGTCTGTCAAATAAATAAATAAAATCCTTAAATAAATAAATAAACAAATAAAATTTTAAAGAGTACCCGATGGGAAAAAAAAAAAAAAAGTACCCGATGTATTAAAAATTGAAAAAAAAATTAACCTTAAAAACAGCCTAGAATTTGTGATGGAAGCCACTAAATGCCAAGCAGTATCTACAATAATAAATATTATTTGTTATGTAAATAGAAGCAAATATCGAAGCATATTCATTCTTCATTCTGTTCAGACAATAAAAGACTAAAAGACAAAGCATCTGAGATATATCTGGAAGTTACCATAGGAATTTCTAAGAAGGCAGAAGAAGAGAAATGGTAAGCTGAGTAGCAGAAACAAAATATGAGAAAGAGCTAATGAAAATGAAAATAAACTTTTTAAAAAAATTATAGCTAGTCATTATTTGAAAAGCATATAGGATACCTGAATGAGTGACTGTAGATAAAACTGGAATATTAGGTAGGCTAGACTGTGAATGATGTTGGGGTTTCATACAAATAGTTTGGATAGTAAATAATATAAATTATATTTGAGTAACATAATCATATTGGGTTTTAGAAAAAATTTACAATTACAATGCAGTGAAATAGAGGAAAGGACAAGATTTCAAGAAGAGGTAAATGAAATGTCTCAATCAGTAACAGTATGTGCTATCCTCTGGATATTTGTGTCCCCCCAAAAATTCTTATGTTGAAATCCTAACACCCAAGATAATGGGACTAGGGAGTGGGGCGTCTGGAAGTCATGTTGGCAGAGGACTCATAAGCGGGATCAGTTCCATTATAAAAGAGACTTCAGAAAGATCCCTGCCCCCTCCCTTCTACCATGTGAGGATAAAGGGAAAATGTGTTGGCCAGGAACCAAAAAGCAGGCTTTTATAGACACCAAATCTGCCACAATCTTAGGAATTCTGGCTTCCAAAACTATGAAAAATAAATACCTGTTGTTTATAAGCCACACAGCCTATGGCATTTTGTTATAGGGGCCTGAACCAACTAAGACAGTGAGACTGAAGAAAACAAGGGAGAACTGTTAGAAGTCCACAAACCTACAATTAACCACCTCCTAGTCACTATGAGGAAGAAGCTGGAAAGTTAAGTGCCCAACATGATGCTGAGGTGTGTGCTTAAGTGAATAGCGGTATCTCTTAATGAGGAAAAGAAACTCAATTTCATGAGGGGTGTTACAGGAAGAGTTCAATATTTGCAAATTCAGAGGAGATGACCAGTAAGCAAATGGAAATACAACTGGTTGATCAAGAGAGAAATCAAAGCTAATGTCAGAGAACTGCGAGCCATTAGCAAATTCAAGAAAGTGGCAATTGCTAAACCCAAAAAAGTCAGGAGTATATTAAAATAAGAAGAGACTCAAACTTAAAACTCTGGGGAGCATGGCGTGGACTTTCATGGAAGAGGCAGAGGAAGCCAGAGTAAATCAAAGAGAAGGACCCCTCAGAGACATCATGGGAAAAATAAAATAAAGTAGCTAGGGGCAAGAGTGCTAGAGGGGATAGGGAGTGGAGTCAGTTAAAACTGACTACAAACTAAAGTTATTATGTGTAAATTTGCGTTTACTAGATTTTTCTTTTCTCATTTTAAACATTTTTATCTGAGAGTTTTCATCGATCCTCTCTATTGCTATAATTCCATGTGTCTTTCTCAAAATCGTGAAAAAATTATCTCCTTATTTTCTATTCTTATGTGCATTTAAGAGAAAATTAGTTATAAAATCAATGAAAATGCATAAAGGAAAAAATAAGACTCAAAATATAATAAAAACTCCTATAATTCATTTTTTTTTTCTGGGATTGAAAATGAATATATATCACAAAGGCTGTTTCTTCATAATTTTTTATGTCCAAATGACACTTTCTAATCTTCTCTGGGGGCTCTACATGTAAGAGAAACATTATTGTGGGTTAGCTTAGTCATTTTCAAGTATTTATCAGTCATGTATTGTTAATTGTAATATTGAATATACGACCTAAGCCTAGAAGAAATTCTCAGTTAGGAGAGAATCACATCATTGGCAGAAATGATCTATTACCATGAGGGGTACAGATAAAGATCTCTAGTTTTCTTTAAAAAAAAAAATAGATTGCTCTGGGCTACAAGAAAACACATTTTATGTAACATTTAATTTTAAAGGCATCACATTATTATGTTAGTATGTTGAATAAAGTAAGTGAGTGAAATAAAGTGATTGTGCTGGTTAGATCTGTAACTTTTACAATAATTGATTCATGCTGATCCTGGGGCCACTGAGTAATTAGTAAATCATTCAGTAGTAACAGACAAAAAAAAAAAAAGATTCTGTAATTGTGAATTTCTGTACCTTCATATAGTGTCAGATAAGGTATTTATAACATTCCTGAAAAGTCAGACTTAAAAATAAAACATAAGCCCCCAAATGGTGGGAAATATTTACAAATAAGATAGTGATCTGAAATTAAATTTTGTGATTTCAACACCTTGTTATAGGACATTAGGGCTTCTGAAATTGCATCTTGGCCTATTTCTTTGGGCACTTTCTGTAACAAAGATTGCTTTTTAATCTGTAAAATGCAAATAGTATTGATATTTTCACAAGCTGTTTATGAGAAATAAATCAGATAGTAATATGAAGGGTTTCATACATGGCACAACACAAAGCATGCATAGGGACTTTTTTTTTTCCTTTAGTTGTGTTTATTACTTGATTTTCAGTAAACTGAGCTAACCATAATTCTCAAAATATCCCAAACGTTTCACTCTATTTTAAAAGATAGAGTATATGAAATGAAAAGACAATTATACTTGCTCTATCACTTAGGTTTTGCTCACACCATCCTTCTCCCCCTCATGACCCTTGCTCCACCTTCCTCCCCCACCCCAGTACCACCACCAATGACTATTGCTTTTCCAGTGCAGGAGAAGTATAGAGAGGATAGCAGAAGCCTCATTTAGTTTTATAACCCTCAGCTATCAGTTTGAAATCCTGGACCAATTAAATATTGTATGCATTCATCTAAAAATGTTTATTTACTTAATTTCCTTTGCATGTCTGACACAATTGTTGGCATTTGGGATACAATGGTGATTGCACAGTAAGTTTCTACCCTGCCTAATGAAGTGTGTATGCTTGTGAGGATGACACAGAATCAAACCAAACCAAACAACCATACAAAACAAAACAACAACAACAACAAATACTTTTAGGTATAGTGTGGTCAAGGCTCACCTCTCTGGGGAGGTAGTATGTGAATAGAGATCTGAATAAAGCTGAAAAAAGTAGCCATGAAAAGATGTAGGGAAAGTGTGCCCAGACAGAGGAAACAACATATACAAAACACCTCGGACAGGACAGAGATTGTTTGATTTAAGGAAAAGCAAAAGAAGTTTGTATTTTTCAAGCACAAGCAGCTAAGAGGAATTGTAGGAGAGAAGGAATAAGAGCACTGAAAAGAGCTCAAAGTATTTAGACATTGCAGACGTTAATATGGACTTGGATTGGGGTATATGACAGGAGGAAATACTAAATGAATGGAGAGAGGCATGAAAGAAATGACAGCTGAAAAGGCAAACATAGTTAAATGTGCTATCAAAAAATAAATGTCTAAAACATGAGAGAAAACATAAATACAGGCATCAGATTGATTCTTAAGTTGTTTAAGTCCTTTAGAACTGACAAATCACATTTGCATGCTTAATCTCCTGCTGTGTCTCATGATAGCTTCACAGACATAATGTTTTAGTCTGGATCCTTGTGGAACAGACTATTCGTTTGGTGTGATTACATGGGAACGTTCCTGTTGGAATTCTATTTGTCTCTTCTCCTTTAGGGGTTTTAAATAATGAGAGCACAGGGGAAAGACTGCATAGAGGTTAAAGTATCTCTCCACGTATGGATGTAGACACAGTATCTGGTATAACTGATTCTGTTTAATGATCCCATTTAATAATTTCACTTAAAAAATAAAATCTAGAGGATAATTTTCAAATATGATAAAATAAAGAGAGGTTGCAGTTACTAAGCACACTGGGGAATATAGTCTCCCATTATGAAATCAATTGACGTGATCTCAAACGTGGGAACACTGGAAAGACAAGGCAGCTCTGCAAGTGTACGGCAAAGAGAAAATAAGTATCAGTGTGGGATAGAAGAAAAACACATTAAAGGTAACATGAATAAAAAGGTAATAGTGGATAAAAATTTAAATGTAACTTTGACAGTTGCAAAAATGGAAAATCACTTGTAGCATGATGAGTATAAAGATTTTGTAAGATGACTTTCTAGTATATTTCAACAGATTTTGAATTTATCAGGGGAAGTTTTAGGTATAGGTGTAAACTTTTAAAATAAATATTTTGCACTTCTGGGTAACAATAGGATCTCCTAAAGATGTTGATGTTGTGTCTTCTCATCTTCTCATTTACCTATAAAAGCAAACACACACACACACACACACACACACACACACACACACGACAAAGCACAAAGGATCACTGAAAACACCAGTCAGTGTTTGGTTAGAAATACCGAAACTACACTAAGTAATTATAAGTGAAATTAAAACGGGGAAATTATTGGCACAGTTATCAGAGGGATCAAAGAACAAAAACAGAATCATGAGGTAACCAAAAATAATAACTTCAAGTGTAGCTACTCCTCCTAAGGACAGGGGAACTCAAGGAAAACGTGAGGTTCACCAGAACCCTACAGCATAGAGAGGTCTCACAGAGTGAAAAGTCAGATCTCCTAGGAGATCTGCTGCTGGCTATACCTGTGAGGACCTCTCCTATCTTAGGATTCTAATAAGAAGTGTTTGGGTAAAGGAATCTGAAAAATGCAGTTTGAAGAGCCCCAAGACTATCATCACAGAGTAAAGGAAACTTTCTTTATATCTGAGAAGTAACAAGCAAAATCTGACAAACAACCTATTAGCATAATCTAAGAGCAATTTTTAAAAAAATATTTTATTTATTTATTTAAGAGAAGAGAGAAAGCAAGCCAGCACAAGCAAGGGGGAAGAGTGGAGGGAAAGGAAGAGCAGGCTCCCCCGTGATGCGGGGCTCAATCTGAGGAGCCTGAGATCATGACCTGAGCCAAAGGTAGATGCTTAACTGATTAAGCCACCCGGGTGCCCCTCTAAGAGAAATTTTTAATGAAACAAGATTGTTAGGAACTTTAGGTTTCACTTCAAAAATAAAAACAACCAAACACTGTTTAAGTCCTATTTGTCCCATTGCTTTGAATTATAAGAGAGAGGCATGAAAGAAATGACAGCTGAAAAGGCAAACATAGTTAAATGTGCTATCAAAAAATAAATGTCTAAAACATGAGAGAGGCAGCTAAGACACTGATTTTATAATTCTTACTTCACCAAAACATTCCTGCATTTAACCGTATATTAGGTAGAGAGACAATAGTCTCTCTAGGAATCAGAGGGACAGGAAAACAGAATATGGCTTGCTATTAGAATTGTATCCTGATGAACACAGATAGGCATGAACGTCTACAGGAAAAGAAGAGATAAGACTAGGCGCAATAGCAACTTAAACTCAGGGCTGTGATGTCTTCTGTGTATTCCAAGGCACAAAACCACAGACTCTAGAAGGAGACATATCCTACTTAGATAGTAGAACTACACTAGTTCTTAGCTTTCCAGCAAACTTCACACAGAACACTGAATGTTAGTTCATTCTCTAGTCTGCATGAAAACAGGTTCATTTATCACTCACTGGCAATTCAGAGTAGGTTAAAATGTCATCCGTTTGTGTAGTCTTTTCACCAAGTTAGGGCACAATGGATCCTCATTGCTAATTATAAGTGAGCTGTAAGTGCAACACCATTGTGTTCATGGAAAACACCACTGTGCTTATTACAAAGCAAAGAACAGGTAACCTAGTTATGGAAGACCCACAGAAAACTATATATACCAGATGAAGAATTTTTAAATCACCAAATATTTGGGATTAAACAAAAAGATATAAAGAGAGAAAGGCTGGAGACAAAGTTACATTGTGATATCATTAAAATGTAGATGGAAACTGCATCAGGTAAATGGATAATTATTAGTACACAAGAATTCAGATTAAATTATGTGTGATAAAATAATAACTGGGGGGCATGGAAGAATACGGTAATCCAAGATAAGGAAAACAGGTGTTTTCCATGTAGAAATAAGAGCTGAAACGGAAGAAATAATTGATAACATTTTTTTTTTAAAGAAAACAGAGGGAATCAAAGATGTATATGACCCAACCCAAAATTTTAATTACAGATAAAGAAATATGAAAACCCTTTGGCTTACTGTTTTATATTCTATGAACTTTCTCATATGATAGTCTCATTTGATAGCTACTTAAATTTAAATTTTAATTAACTATAATAAAGTTAAAAATCTACTTTCTCAATCTAGGTACATTTGAGGTAATTAATAACTGCATATGGGTAGGAGATACTGAATTGAACCATGCAGACATAGAGCACTTGATCACTGCAGAAAGTTCTGTTGGCCAGTGCTGTTCTAGAAAATCACTCTAAGGAATAAGAAGAGGTGTTCTGAATGATTTAAGCAAAAGGAATGTTATCTTAGTAACATACAAAGAGGAAATTTTTTAAAAATCCAGTAACATTATACAGTTTTGTTTTGTTTTTTAAGATTTTATTTATTTATTTTACAGATTACAAGTAGGCAGAGAGGCAGGAAGAGAGAGAAGCAGGCTCCCCGCCAGGCAGAGAGGCAGAGAGCCTGATGTGGGGCTACATCCTAATACCCCGGGATCATGACCTGAGTGGAGGCAGAGGCTTTCACCCACTGAGCCACCCAGGCGTCCCAACATTATACAGTTTAAATGAATTTAACCATAAAATTATGAGCCATTTAAAGCCATTATTTGGAAGGAAATTCAATTATATTAAAAAACATTCCCATAATAACATGTGAAAAAATATATATAATTAAATGTTTGGCATGCTCCTAATTTGGGAAGGCAAAGCTTACATGTATTTTGAAATTGTATTAATATACAGTATCAATGTTAGTTATCTTTAAGTGGTTGTCCAGTATTTCTTTTCTTTAAAAAAATGTTCTTATTTCTCCTGATAAAAAGTGTTATTTATAATCAGTCATGTTATTTAATAGTTAGAAATAAATTCCTTTAAAACAAGATGGGCATAAATATGTATATAATGCAAATTAAGTGAATAGAAATTGTGAAATTATTTAAAACAGTATTTTGAAAGGGAGAGTGTATTGTCTATGGAACAGTGGACTGTCTCCCCATATGCACAAGTACCCCTCTACAGAAGGCTTATAGCTCATTATTTGTAAGTATTTGCATTGGAATTTTGAGAAAAACATTCTCTTGCTTATAAAATAATTTGAAATCAGGTCTCTACAACTAGTTTTCCTTTGCCAGTGCAATAACCTAAGACAGTTTTACATGTAAAATATTGTAATTTTTCATATACATTTGGAAAATATGTAACAAAATGAGTTCTTAAATTAGGAATAAAAGGCAAAGATGAAATATTTATATTCATCTGTTAGTTTTTTATATATTTATGTTTCAGATTATATAGTAATTTATCTGTGAGGTTTACCTAAACTGAGTAAAATAAGTTTATAGAATTTGTGTATCTCTACACATGTCTATATGCCAAAAGTTCATAATATATGAACATCCATATCATATGCATACAATTTCTTAGTACCACAATAAACAATGTATCACAAAATATTAATTTGCATAAATGTACAGAATGTTGCAAAAAGAGTTTTATAAATTCTATTACCACAATATAAAATTAATATAAACAAATATACTACATAGACCAAAAAAGGTCAAAATATAAATAACATTTATGTAAAATATGAAACACCGTAATATTAGTTTTACTTTGTTATAGTGGTAAAGGCATTTTTTCCTATTAGAACATTCTGAATGAAAATAATAATACAGAATGTCTAAAGTGTTGTACATGGTCTGGATAGGTTTAATAAAATTCTATATAAATACCCTATAACCAAGAACTTTAAAATTGTTACATGGTCAGTATTCAACAGTAGCTGGTATAACACAAAAATGTATTATTTTTTTATTTTTTATAAACATATAATGTATTTTTATCTCCAGGGGTACAGGTCTGTGAATTGCCAGGTTTACACACTTCACAGCACTCACCATAGCACATAGCCTCCCCAATGTCCATAACCCCAAACCCCTTCCCCCTAGCAACCCTCAGTTTGTTTTGTGAGATTAAGAGTCACTTATGGTTTGTCTCCCTCCCAATTCCATTTTGTTTCATTCATTCTTCTTCTACCCCCTTAACCCCCCACGCATGTTGCATCTCCACTTCCTCATATCAGGGAAATCATATGATAGTTGTCTTTCTCCGACTGACTTATTTCGCTAAGCATGATACCCTCTAGTTCTATCCACATCATGGCAAATGGCAAGATTTCATTTCTTTTGATGGCTGCATAGTAGTCCATTGTGTATATATACCACTTCTTCTTTATCCATTCACCTGTTGATGGACATTTAGGTTCTTTCCATAGTTTGGCTATTGTAGACATTGCTGCTATAAACATTCGGGTTGCACGTGCCCCTTTGGATCACTACGTTTGTATCTTTAGGGTAAATACCCAGTAGTGCAATTGCTGAGTCGTAGGGTAGTTCTATAAAAACATATTTTCTTAAACTATTTGGCTCTAAAATATTCTATGATCCTTATGAACATTAATTATAGATACCAAAATGTTTTAAAAAATGGATTTTCAGTGACTTATGTCTATAGCCTAAGTAAAGATCAAGTGAAGATCACAATTATTTTCTAATTCATCTAACATACAACACATATATCACAAAGTTAGCAAAATCTTTATTTGAATAAAAGCTACAATGAAATGTGAATTGCTGAATCATATTAATTACATAATCAACCAATCAATCTAGAAGGTATTGAACAAATGGCCCTCATAAATGCTGCTTTATACTTATGGTCCATTAAACAGGACCAGGTGAGCAAGGCAATCAAAATATTTTACTCTGGTATCTGATTAGGAGAAACAAAAGAATAGCAAATAATCTGGGGGTCTATCTTTAGTGGGAAGTAAATTAATCTTATGGGATTGTCACCTAGAATTTGAATTAAATGTATCATTTTCAGCAGATCACATAAGTCCTTGTTTTTACATATATAAATTTAAAACTATTGATTTTAAACAGTCATCTAAATCTAATACCTATGGTCATTTCATTCAATAAATATAGTGGTACCACAGATGGCAATGTCTGTTTTGTAAAAAAGTGATGAATTCTAAAATGCTGGGAATCTGTATCGTCACTTGTAATAATATATCAAACATTTAAATATGAAAATCTTTTACATTTTATAAAAATTATCTAGTATGAGAATATATAATTTCATATATTTAAAATTATAAACTATTATATTATAGTTTAAAATTATAAACTATATATATTATATTATAATATAAACTATTATCAATAAGTATTTACCACATACTCTTCCACTTGCTTCATTTTTAGTGGTGTTCAAACCAGACCTGAAGCCAAGTGATGTAATGAGTGGTAGGAGTATCAGAGGAAGAAAAGTCCTTCAATTAGGATAGTCACTGAAGGCATTTCTGAGGAGGTAACAGTTCAGTTGATGAGTGAGCAAGAAGAGCCATGGAAAGAGTCATTTGAAAAACCTTGCAGGCCAGAAAGAAAAGAATACAAAAATCTTCAAGACCAAGGGTATGAAGGGAAGGCAGATAAATAAACTTGAGGTGGAAAGGTAAGCCAAGAACAAAACATATAGAGTTTCCTGGGCCTTGGGAGAAAGTCTAGATAGTATGCTAAGAATACCAAGGTCCCACCATTTCAATATATACTAAGTATATTCTAACTGTAATGTGAAGATTGAAGAGTAGGGGAAAGAGTAGAAGTACGGAGATCAACTATGAGATATTTTTCATTTTCTCAGCTGAGAGATATTTATAACCTTAACAGAGGAGGTGACAGCTAAACTAGAGAAAAAATGAATAGGACTATAAATTTTAAAACAGAATCAACTGGGTTTGTTGTGATATTATATGTAGGATCAGTACAAAGATGGCATCAAGCCTTTTTTTTTGTTTAACATTTTATTTATTTATTCGACAGAGAGAGATCACAAGGAGGCAGCGAGGCAGGCAGAGAGAGAGGGGGAAGCTGGCTCCCCGCAGAGCAGAGAGCCCGAAGTGGGGCTCGATCCCAGCACCTGAGATCACGACCTGAGCCAAAGGTAGAGGCTTAACCCACTGAGCCACCCAGGCACCCCAATCCTTTTTTACTTTTTTTTTTTTCCTTTAGTTTTTGGGTAAATCAATATAAACTTACTAAAGAAGGTGAGCTCAAAAAAAAAAAAAAACATGAAAGATAGTTGTGGAACATCAAGTGCTTCATGTTTTGAAGATTGTGTTTAATTCGTCTGTTAAATATATGCTGATAGAATTATCAAAAGAGATGGATGAGACTGACCCTTAAAGAAATCAATGACAGAAAACTTAATTTTTAATTACTGACATATATATAATGTAAGACATATATAATGGTCACAATTCCCTTCCCCTTCCCTGATTTGGTGATATTTCATGGAGGTAAGTGTACAATTTTGAAATGTATCATTTGGAGTTTGGGCAGGTGACTTGCTTTAGCCAAACAGAGCATTGGTGGAAATGGCAATGTACCATCTCCAAGTTTAAGGTCTTAAGAGGTATCAAGTATTTTCATTTATCCTTTTTATGTTTCTACCATCTGTCATGAAAAGAGCATGCCCTGCATATCTGTTGGTTCTAAAATCAGAGACACATGGAATAATTCTGAACAATCCTCAGGCTGATGCATAATTGTCCCAGGCACTCTAGAGATCTAAGAGCAAGACAAATACATGGCTATATTTCTAAGCTGTAGAGTTTCAAAGGGTTGTTGTTATACAGAAATATCTTACCAGAAATATCACTGAAAGGCATATAAAACAATAATTCAAAATAAGATTACCTGGGTTAGAATATAGAAGAAAAAGAGAAGGAGAATTAAGTCTAGGGCAACCCTTTCTGAGGCCTGGTAAAAGAGAAGGAACTAGCAGAAAATTTATTAGAAACATCAGGTATGTAAAAGTAAGATAAAGTAAGGCACTATTGATAGAAATGAAGATAACTCCTTTCAAAAAAGTAAAATAGAACCATTGTGCAGAGTGCCAATGAGCAGTAGAGAGAGATGAGGACAGAGAAGTGTTTATCCCTTAATTATGATCTCAGTGAATCCTAATTTACATAGGAGATAGATCTTCCAAATTTACACAATTTGAAGCATATAAAAATATACTAAGGAGCTCACAATCTTCAAGTAGATTTGTATGACATTTAAATCGAGAAAAAATAAAGCTTCACGGATATATATGTGTGTGCATACACACACACACACACACACATACATTTAGTAAGAATACATTACTATAGGAAATACGATTTCACGAGAATCCATCAGACTTAAAGTCCAAAAGAAAATGGGATAAAGATTGTTGATTGGTGAAGTCATGAAGAATATTCCACAGCTTAAGCTATATTTGTGAGCAGAATACAGTAGAGGATTTTCAAGTCTGCTTGGCAGAATGTTGGGGTATTAACAGCTGAAAGAAAATTAATGACTTTACTTTCTTCTACTGAGTTTAGAGAAATGCATTTTTTTTAAACGAAGAAATCTAGCTTTTACTAGATATCCAAAAATCTTCCATGAGATTCCCAGTACATTACAGAATGACAGTGCATTTATTTAAAAAGTATCCCACTAATCCATGAATAGAACTAGTGACAAAACATTAATTCTTCGTTTACTCAACACATTTTTATCACATACCTAGCAATGTACAAGGCCTTTGCTAGGTAGCAGGGATAAAATTGTGAACGTAAATAAGCACAATACTTGGCATCAATTGATCAAGGTAAAATAAGAACAAAATTAAAAGTATAACTGTGCAAGTATTACAGAGAGGGATGTATAGTGTTAGGAAATATAATATGACTCAGAAATTCCACTCCTATGTAAATACCCGTTAGAATTAATAACAGTGTTATCAATTGAACAGTATTCAAAAAACAAACAAAACAAAGTGAAATCTTCCATAAAAATTTCAACAAAACTATTCACAGTAGTCAAAAGATAGAGACAGAGTAGTCCAAATGTTCATCAGTTCTTAAATGGATAAACAAAACTGGTACCATTGGTGGTATATCAAACAATGGATATTATTCAGCTATAAAATAAAGGAAATACTGACACATGCTACAGTTAGATGAATCCTGACAACTTTATGCTCAATAAAAGAAGCAAGACACAAAACACTAAACTTTATAGAAAATGTTCTGGAGTCTAGGACATGACCAAAATAGGCAAATTTGTATATAGAAAGCAGTTTAATGGTTAACTTCATTTGGATAATGAAATTATCTGGATATAGATAGTGGTGATGGTTACACTGCATTATGATTTTACTAAATGCAAAGAATTATACAATTCAATTTTTTTTAAATGGTGAGTATATTTTACCACAACACACACACACACACACACACACACACACCAGTGTAGATTCAGAAACTCCAATTTCTGTGTTCAAATCTTGGCTTTGCCATTAATTAGCTGTGTGATCTTAGACAAATAACTATGTTCCTATTTGCCTCATCTATAAAATGAAAGTAATTTAGTACTCACCTCAGATACTTATTATAAGAATAGAGTTAATTCAGGCAAAGGCACCTTAAACAAATGTCAACATATAGTAATCATCCAAGAAAGGTTAGATACTACTGTAAATACTTTGGTATATTCCCAAAAAGAATAACAAATGTTTGAAAATCAATGTGGGAAGTGAGAGAACAGCAGATTGTAAAGCACTAAAAATGGATGTATGAAAGAACTCCATGAAGAGAATGAAAAAGTAACTTGCAGAATGGGATAAAAAATTGTAAGTCATACATTTGATAAGGGCTGATTATTTAGAAAATATTAAAAAAGTCAAAATCTCTCACAACTTATAACAACACTAGTTCATTGACCCAAAGAGAGAGCATTGAAGAAGAGTATTATTCAAGAAGGAAATAAGTTAAGTAAAATGTTTCAAGAAGAAAACAGTATTTTTTGTTTATTTTTCAGCTTCACTGATTTGTAATTGACAAATACAAATTGTGTATATTTAAAGTGTACAACACTTAATGTTTTGATTTATGTAAACATTGTTAAATGATCACCATAATTAAATTAGTTAGCATATCCATTATCTCATTTAGTTAGCATCTTATTTTCTTTTCCTTTTATTTTGTAATAAAGACACTTAAGACCTGCTCTTTTAGAAAATTTCAAGTATACAAATCAATAGAGTATTGTTAATTATAGTTACCAAACTGTATATTCAATTTCGAAAACTCCTATATCTTGCTGATTTAACACAGAATAATGAAAAAAGGTGCTTTATTAGATCATATATCTTGTAATATGAAGGTTAAAAAATATCCATTTTATTTGGTAAGATATAGACCCTCTTGAGTGCAGTGATGGAGGAGGAAGTTCTAAATAAGTGGTTTAATGAGTAAGAGATAGACAAAGAAAGAAGATAAAGATTTAGACAGTCATTTAAATATGTTTTTCTATGAGAAAGAGATTTATAGGGAGATACTATGTGTATATGGAGATAGGCAAAGTGTGTTGCTTTTTGTTTGCTCCTATTATATAATGGTGGTAATTTGAGCATGATTAGAAGCTGTTAGAAAGGACCAAACTGTTAATGAAAGGTCAATTACATAAAAGAGAAAATGTATTATCAATAAATTTTAAAGGAGAGTTGCAGAGAAAGAGAAATAGGATCTCACTATTTGGGAAGCTTAGTCAGATGATAAGAAAGAAGGCCCTCTAATTCTAACAGAAGGAAGAGAGTGCAGGTGAGGGTAGATGAAGGCATTCTATGGTTTGGCTGAAAAAAAAGGAAGAAATTGATGGATAATGATTTTCTTTTCTTTCTAAGATTGGGCTTAGGTGGAAAGCAGCAGAATTTAGAGGGTGAAGAAAAGTTTAAAAAAATATATATGTATGAAATATCTATATAATTATATATATAATAAAACTTTAATATATAAATATAAATAAATATATAATATGATATATGAATATATTATACTGTATATTATGAATTCACATATATAATATATATGAATATAATATATTATATATGGATATATTATATCTATATATTTATTTATATTTATGTACATATATCTATATTACACATTTATAATATAAATTATATATAATATAATATAAATATATAAAATAAAAGTTTATAAAATAAACTAAGTGACAAGAATTAAACTAAGAAGCTAGTGTGATATATGGGTAGCTTCTTGGATACATTTTAGATTTGGACTCTTGGATTTATTGCAAGATAATTTACTTTATTCTGAAATTAAAGAGTTTTATGTACTGCCCAACTGAAGGTGCAGAAAAAGTGGACAGGATTTTGAGAGAGATCTGTGACACATACATAAATTGTCAAGGAGTCTTAAAGGAATATTCTTAAAATGATCAAGCCATATAATCTAAGGCATATGGAGAAATGAGAATAAAGGGAAGGTTGATGGATTGGTAGGGAGTACAGAGGTAAATGAACTATGAAAAGAGAATATTTGTACAATAGCCACTTGAGTAATAAAGGGTAGAATGCATCACAGGCTACTTGCACTTTAAACATCTGCTCTTCTCATAACACAATAGAAGCAATCTAAAGATAAATTAAGTGATCAAGTTCTTAACAGAATGAGTCACAGTTCTTGCCTTTGCTTTACTCTCATGTAATTTTCTCCTAGATTAATTACATTGTGTTCCTTTATTTTTCCCATAACTGGACAGATTTTAAATACAAAATAGGAAAAAATACAAATAATTGGTGAATAATAGAGCACTGAGTCATCTCCATAGATTTAGCAACCATGTAATAAGATAAATGCATTAATGCAATTAGTTATGTTTTCCTCCCAAAAATTATTTCAATAAAGTATCCTCGGTTTCAATACTTCTTTTTAAATTTAATATTAGTTACTAATCCTCATCTCTTAAAAACATTTTAAGATAACAATATGAACTATTTTGGTTAAATATAACTACCAACAATGCAAAATTTATTTTCATGTGTCTATTTATTGGAGCCCCCTACATCTGAACAAAGAGGATACCTCACATGTGGAGGATCTTTTACACACTCCATGGCACCATGCTGACAGGTAATTATGTTCTTTTGAGTCATATTTTTTTAGAGGGCTGTAATTTGACTATCCATCATTTATAGAAGAGGAAATTTAAAATTTTCCAGTAGTGCTGTACGTATCTAAGCTATCATTGAATCTGAAAAATATATTTTATTATTATTATACAGATCACAAGTGGAAAAATTCTACTTCAAATTGTGTATGTGTATATATATATAATTATATATTATAAACATATATTATTTATTTATAAATACATATTTATACATAATATATATGTATTATAAATAAGTTTATTTTACATAATATATTTATATATAAACATATAAATATATATTTAATACATATTATTTAATACATAGACACCCATACCTATATGAAAAGATGTCAAATGTTTTAAATATTCGGAAGATAATGAGGAAGTGACTCCTAAAACTAAACATGGCAAAATCAAGAAACAAAGAAAAACAGCTTATTTAATGAAGTCTAATGGTTAAAAGAATTAAGTTCTAAAATTGCCCTATGTAAGTCCCCTCTCTGTCCTATTCAAAGAGAGAATCATAGGGTGACTCCTTACCAGTTTGCTATAATATTTTCATATATTGACAGAGAAAATTATCATGTAGGCTCAAAACCAATGAAATCTATGAGTATCATAGATTCCAATTCTTTTTTCTACTTTGATCATCAATATCCATACAAAAAGGATGAGTGGCAAAGAATGAATTTGCTCTTAAGCTGGGAGAAAATTCTATATACAGGCTCGTTTTTCTTAAGTGTTGCTTCATAATTAGATTTAACAATAAAATATTAGTTAATACCTTCTTAGTGAAAAGAGACTACCTCCTTTGAACGACTACAGTAATAATATATTTATGATTCCTTAAAATCCTTAGCTACCAAGGAATCTGTCCCTAGCCATTTGACTTAAAGGTAAAGGATATTCTCAAGAGAAGTCAGAAAATGAAAGTGGTAGTATGAACATTTCCAAGCACTGTGCATAAAAAGAATAGAAATGTTTCCTCTGAGAGTAAACCGGAAAACCCAAGTCAGCACCCTCTGAGGAGCAATCAAAGAGGTAATCTCTGAGCTAATGGTCTCCAGTTGAATGTGAATCAAAAGTACAAAATCTCTTTTGAACAATGTTTGCAGCCTCCAAGCTACAAGCACAGGCCAGCAGTACAAGGTTAAAAATCAAACTGGCTAAGGGGATTTAAGCAGAACCTTTCACAAGTAAATGGCTCATACCTCACCACCACTCCCTACTCCAAGGGCATTATCTCTAAACAGCTAGGCTGAAAGATAAAAACAAGGAAAAGAAATAATATAAGGAGAGAAATTACTTGCAGAAAACATACACTTCACAGTTAATAGGTAAGTTACTATCTTACTTAATAGATAACTTGGTAAGTTTGCTGGGGCGAAGAGACTTGACTCAGCGACCTACTCTGCCACTGCAGAGTCCCAGCTGTTTTGTTTTTTGCTTTTAATTTCAAATATCAATCATTCATTCCTGTCCCCAGCTTCATTTTCCATTATCTTCCCTCTTGCTATATTTGTTCCAGACACACCAGACTTTCTATTTTTATAAACTTTTTATTTTCAGCTTCTTCTTTCTTCTTGGTTTTCCACGTGCTCTACCCCTGACTGGAATGATCTCCGTCCACTCTCTGAGCTTCACCTTTTTCACTTGTATCCTCATCCTTCAGATCTCTACTTAAACAACATTTTCCAGTGTGGGCTTGGTAAATCACTACCCTTATAGACTGTGCTTCACATTTTCAACTTTTTTTTTTTTTTTTTTTTTTTTAATGGCAGCCTTAATTCTTTATTTGTGTTAGTATATTTATTTCTGTCCTCTGGGAAGACTGACAGCACCTTTAAGGTAAGAACCATTTTTTTTCTTCCTTCTTCCCTACTATATTCCACAATCCTAGTCTTTATTAATTGCCAGAATCTAGTACATACATAATAAATACATGGATACCTGAATTTGTGTGAGTCACCTTAACAAAAATACAATGAAATATAATGAGATCAACAATTGTCTCCCATTCTCTGTCCAAGTATTGTGATTAAAAGAATTGAAATGATGGGGCACCTGGGTGACTCAGTCAGTTAAGCATCTGCCTTTGGCTCAGGTCATGATCCCAGGATCCTGGGATAGAGCCCCACATGGGGCTTGTTGCTCAGTGGGGAGCCTACCTCTTCCTCTCCCTCTGCTGCACCCCATGCTTGTGCTCCTACCTCTTCCTCTCCCTCTGCTGCACCCCATGCTTGTGCTCTCTCCCTCTCTCAAATAAATAAATAAAATCTTTTTAAAAAATAAATAAAAATAAAAGGATTGAACTGAAAGATCTTACCATAAAAGTCATGTCTCTATGGGCATATAACAGAGAATCCCTCCCCTGGAATAGAGGTGGAAAGTAGGTCTCTATTCTCTAGCTTAAACTTCCTGGATATATGGACAATTTCAGGAGATTATCAGAATTACTACCACTGACCTAAAAGCTTCAATCATTTTGAGAACTGGAATCGTCCCTACTGGTATTTAAGGCTGGATGATAGTCTTTAGGTGGCGTTAAATTATAGTTGAGACTGGCCAGGTCGTAAGTGGTCTTCTCAAAGTCTCTCACTGATTTGCTAAATAGGTTTACCTCTTGGGGCACCTGGATGACATAGTTGTTAAGGTGTACCTCAAGTCTGTCCATTAATTTCACAATTACATGATCCCGCACTTAGAGAACTATTTTTTGGATCCTGTTTACTGCAGTATATCAGAGCATTGGTGCATTTATTGAATTAACTTTAGATATCTCTTCAAATCTTAGGACATCTTGAGTTATGATAAACTTTTATTCATACTGATGAATTTCACCTAGCATATCTATTTCAGCTGAACATTGCTCTTTCTTTTGTAATTTTTAAAATTAAGATTTTTAAGAAACAAGGAAACATCAAATAAAAATAATTTGTTGCCTTTTTCTACCACCATTATATAAAATCATTTAAAAACACTGTTTTTTGGTATCGTTAGTTTCTATATATGAGAAGGGATATAATCTTTGGAGCTCCACGTTCAAAAGTGCCACCATTTTTACAGCATTAAAACAGATTTTTCCAATTTAAGTCAGATTAATTTCTGAAATTAATAAACCACAATTTATTTGGTCAGTAGGAGTAGGTATACACAAAATGTTGACATAATTTGGAGATGACTGCATCCAGTATTTTGGCATCAAAGAAGCAGCAGCCCGTAATTTGGACTTCAATGAGATATGAAAGACATATGATAGCTGTTGACATCTGCTATGTTTTAAAACCTATGTAGGTAGAAAATTGAAAGTGGAATATGTAGAAATTCATGCAACTAACAGGAAAGAATAGAGTCACAGAGGAATCAGCAGCGTGGTATATTAAAATAACTAAAAGTAGTTCAGGATGGCTAGAGCAAACACTAAGGGTGGGTGAAAGATATTTTAAGGTGCTTAAAACCCCATCTTTTTAGCACTCAAACTGTCATGGAAACCAAGATATATCAGCTAGCATTGCAAAGAAATATGCAGAATCTGAGTTTGAGCCAGACCTTCTGCCTTAAAGTACTGGTGGAGAATTTTGTCATGGTTATTACAGAGGATGTCAAGATTTCATTCTTGAACATGGAAAATAGTATAACTGATTTACATTGTTCAAGTTTCTCTTAAATATTCAGAGAGGTTGTCATCTACAGCCGTACTGTGACTGAGCCACATTTAATCTGCTGGAAGTAAATTGAAATAAATGGAATATATATGACACTCTGAAGAGTGGAATGCATAAATGTGCAATGAAAATATGTGGTTAAACTGCATAATAAGACATCATAAGGGAAGAAGTCATAAGAAAAGTAGTTAGTATAAAGATCTGACAATTTCTCTAGTATAATTAGTTCATATATTACATTTCTCTTTGCATAATTAATAATGCTAAGGGGTACAAGCTGACAGAGATAATAAGAAATTGAACTATGAGTTAGGAGATGTGGGTTCCAATAACAGCTCTTTCAAAACAATGTTGTCACTTCAGACAAGTCCCTAATATCTTGAGTTTAGCATTAATATTATAAAAATTTTTTGAATCATACATTTAAAAAATGTATGATTCTAAGTAGTTTGCATTATTAATTTAGCAAAATTCTACTTGTTGATATTTGAAATATATGTACACTTCTTAAATGAATAAAGCAAGATATATAACAGTATTTTATAATAATTACCTATTATCATCATTAACATGTTAGTTTATGTATCAACATATCTTTAATATGATTAATAACTTCTTAAAGAGACAAATTTTAAAGACCCCGACTATTGATTTAAATATTCATAATGTTACCAAAATTTCTATGATGTCATTTAAAATGTACAAAAATAAAATTAGGCATACATTTTTTGGGCTTACATACTTAATTCAACTATAAACTAAAATAAAATTACAAACTAAATATAAATCTAATAAAATGAAAATTACAGTAATAGTATTACTTTAACAGATGACAGTTTGTGGTTACCAAATATATGCTTACAAGACCCATGTAGGTATTCACCAATGGTATGGGTTCTTTAAATTTTAACAGGTTGAAATCTTACATAGCATAAATACGGCTCAATGCTTTCACTACTTTTCTCAAAGCAAATTATGAAAACTTTCTTCAATAGAACAAGCAGGGACACTTTTGCTCTTCCTGTGACATAAACTAAACATTTATAGATTTTTTTTTTTTTAATTTGAGAGAGAGAGCAAGAGAGAGAATGAGCTCTAAGAGGAGAAGGGAGGAAAGAGAGAGGGAGAAGCAGACTCCTGCCAAGCAGGGAGCCCCATGCAGGGCTCAATCCTAGGACCCTGGGATCATGACCCGAATGGGGCTTGGTCCCAGGACCCCAGGACCATGACCAGAGCTGAAGACACCTTAACTGATTAAATCACCCAGGCACCTCAGATTAAATCTCCCTTTGTGATTTCTCATAGTCAATACAATTAACATAGTTTTTCTGCTAAAGCAAATAATCAGAAACAAATTCTAATGAATACACTGAAACTGAGTAAACTGGGTATGGGATGGGATGCCCTGAAGATTCAGTTGTGTTTATTCTCTCTTTCCTCTCCTAATTTATCTTTCTCTCCTAAACACAAACACGTTTTCATATCTATATTAGATATAAAATAAATACCTAAAGTATAAAGAAGGTAATATAGAACTAGTTAACCCTGAAATATATAGGTTCCCAAGAGTCTGCAGATTCCTTTTTGAGAAAAGAGAACTGGACTTTTGTAATAACTCATTTTATACTTTGCTCACTGCATCTCTACTTGCAGCTACTCAAAAATAACTAAAGTATATAAAACTCTGGTCTCTAATAAAGTCTCTCATCACAGACGCTTTCAGGACTAGTTGAAACTCCAATGTGTAAGCACTGTGAAAAAGTATCACTAAATTTTAGAATGTCCCTTTGGAGACAAAACAGTACAGGTTTATATAATTATAATTGAATGCAGCTTTCTAGTAGACATTTCATGTTGGTCTCAGGCAAATAAAAGGAGTGGCTTTTGTGACAATTAACAAAGAGGGGAATTGAGAAACTTCAGTAGGAAAAAATTTTAAAGAGAAATATGGTAGTGCTATATACTACATTTCTGTTGATTGCGTGATCTTTGTTAACTTGGTTGACTTGTATCCCCTTGTAAACGTGTCCTCACCTGTATAGCCGTGATAATAATGGTATGTCCATGCAATGGTATGTTCATCTAAGATTACCCATAAAGTTTAATATGGCAATGTTTGTAAAATGTTTAAAATTAATAAATTCTTCTGTTTAGGTCCTATTATTAATACTGGGATACTATCATATAAATTCTTCATTTTCTGAACTAGTAATCATACATGAAGTGATTTATAGGTATGAAAGAAAGGTGTATGATATGCACTATTTGATGAATGAACTACCACATCTAACTGGTTAGTTGCCATTTAAAATTATTTATTTATTTGACAGACAGAGATCACAAGTAGGCAGAGAAAGAGAGAGAGAGGAGAAGCAGGCTCCCTGCTGAGCAGAGAGCCCCATGCGGGGCTTGATCCCAGGACCCTGGGATCATGACCTGAGCCAAAGGCAGAGGCTTTAACCCACTGAGCCACCCAGGCACCCCGTAGTTGCCATTTTAGGAAGAGTCACAACATAGTAAAAACTAAGACAGTAAAAATTACTAAAATATTTCTAATGATCACAAAAAGAGTCTTGTAAAACCCTGGAGCTACATTTCCCTTTCAATTATCAAGATCAGTACATAATATAATAGCTTTAGTTATATTTCTATATGTTAGGAAACAATTATTTTATATCAAAGTTCTATTTATGTAGGTCATTCGTAGTTCAGAATCACAGAACTTTCAAGACTAACAATGTGAATATTCTCTTTTATAAAAGGCAGGTAGCTATTTTTGTTCATATTTTTCTAATTCCTTTGTTATATTTTCTACATTCAAATAGTATCATATACAGATGCTTAAGAAAAAAGCCATATGATCCTTTTACAATATTACAATTTAATATTAAATCCAATATTATTATAATATAGCATAGTATAGTATTTAGGATGGGCACATCAATATACTAATCAATAACACTAGAAGTAATTTTCACCCATTTTGTGTTAATATTTCATTGTATCCCTTGCAAGAAGAAATCATCCACAACAACATCATCATGCTTTTTCTGAAAACATCAGATTTTGGTATCTGAATTCCTGGCTTTGAACTCTAGGTCTGATGCATACTTATTCTGTGATCTTATTCAAATTACTAGACTTCTTTAATCATGATTTCCCATTTGTAAAACAAAAGCTAATGCCTCCTCAGTGTGTGTGTGTGTGTGTGTGTGTGTGTGTGTGTGTGTGATTGAGAGAGCCACAGAGAGAGGACAAGAGTATTTAAGTGTAATAACATGCATGAAAGCACTTAAAAAATAATAACCCAAAATAATTTTGCTATTATTATCAATATGATAACCATATTCATGCTCATTATCTTGAACTCCTCCAAAAAGAAAATTAAACCACAGATCAAGAATTCCCAGTATTAATGGTTTTGACAATGGTAAAGATAACTACATATTGGCTACACTATTCATTTCCTACACAATTTCATTTGATGTGATTAATAATACACAAGAAAAGGAAATGTCCAAGTTATAATAGCAAAAGTGAGATGGACAGGTATACAGAAATGTTGCTATTATGAGACTACTATGGGAGGTAAGTTACATGGTTTAATGGAAATAAAAGTACAAGGATTTTATTAATATTCTTGACAAAATATTCTTGGAAGAATTACTGAACTGCAAACTGCTGCCATGTTCTTCTTATAATGGATCAAAAAAGAACTGAGGACATCATAGGCTTACTAAAATTGTACTTTTCCAAAACTGTAGTAACACATTTTCCCTCTAAAATATCTACTTTAAATTCCTGATAGTGGTTTCCTAAAACATTTAAAAATAAGTATACAAAGACATATTCTCTTAATAATTATTCACCTTTAAATCTGAAGAAAGTATCAGATTCATGTTAAAATGGTACATAATAATTGTTTTTATCGAGTTTAAAGATTTTGAAATGCAATTTTATTTACAAGAAAACTTTAAAATTTGCACATCACTATTGATTCAATCTGTTTAATGGCATTATCAAAAGGAGACATTAAATATGAATTATGAATTAGATAAATTTAGGGTATTTATTTGAATTAAAGTGGCCATTTATTTGTGCCTTTATTGTTAATCTTCTTCATGCATGTTACACACATAATTATTATTTTACATTAGCAACATTTAACATCATGTCCTAATGTCCTAATGCTTAGTATATACTTTTATTCTTTCTCTATTCTGCACTAGAAAGTCAGTAACAAATGGGAAGTTTATAGATATTACAGAGTTGGGTGTATTTCAGAACTCATAATCTGACCCAGATCTTACTGCTTTTTACCAAGAATCACTTCATTTTCTCTTTTCCTTTGTTCTAATTTTTAACATAACTACATTTTACAGTTCTTCATAAAGTTTCTCATCTGTAGTTTCTGCTCCTTCTGACAGAACTGTTTCGGGGGTTTCCATCCACAATATATTGTATTTCTACTTATCAACTAAGGAAATCCTAGAATCACTCTTCTGTTCTTATGTGCCATATTTATGGTTCTACACTTGATTGATTCTTTCAACATAGATGGAAGGTATTTCTCAAAGGTTTGTCTGTGATTATCTAATCTTGCTTGGATAAAGGATGAGTAAATCAGGTGTCAGCTTGTATTTTAGGGATTGCTTTTACAGAGTATGGACTCCTGCTTCTCTAATACCCTTTGTTAAAAAGAACCACATGCAATAAAAAAGTTATAGGATCAAATATAAAGTGTACTTTAGGTTAAATTTAAAAAAAAAATTAAATATTTTACCAATCAGCAAAAATCCTATGGAGAGTTTAAAATAAACATTTAAGTGGATTACCTGCACAATGGCTCTACTCCATTATTTTTTTAAAAGACTTTATTTGAGAGAAAAGAGAGAGAGAGAGTGAACACAAGCAGGGTAAGGGGTCAGAGAGAGACAGAAAGGGAGAAACAAACTCCCTAATGACTGGATCCTAGGTCCCCGAGATTATGACCTAAGCGGAAGGCAGATGCCTAACCGACCGTACCATCAGGGCACCTCTGGGTGTACTCCGTTATTAAAAATAACTTTATGTGTAAAATTACTAAATATCATTTTTAGCAGTCTTATTGAGAAATCTAATGCATATACCACTTTACCTAGTCAATTTGGGGTTTTTCAGCATATTCAGAAATCTATCCAATTATTATCACAAATCTAAACTTAGAATACTTTTGTCAACATAAAAAGAATTTATGAGTTTTTAGTCTCCATATACTTCATATTTAGGCAACCATGCACCTAGGATTTTATAATTATAGATTTTCCTCTTTTGGATACATCATATAGATGGTAACAAATAATAAACGGTCTTTGCGACTCTCTTTTTCTTAATGTGTGTGTGTGTGTGTGTGTGTGTGTATGTACATTTTTTTTTTTTCAAAATACGGGCCTTCTTGGTGTCAGTTTCTATTCTCTGTTTTTCCCTGTATATTTAGGTAATGTTTTCCTGCTTCTATTCATGTCTTAAATTTTTGTTGTTAACTGGACATTTTAGATAATATTGTAGCAACTCTAAATGATTCACACTCCTCCCAACTCAGGCATTTTTGTCTTTATTATTTCTTTGCCTACTTCTTTAGTGACTTGGATGAGCTATTTTAATGAAGTCTATTTCCCTTACAGTGTGAAGCCTTTGATGTTTCTCCTCAGGGGTTATAAACTTGGACGTTCACAGTCTTCCTGACATAGTTTCACTAACTATGACTAAAATTTTAACTGCACTCTGAATCTTTTTTTCTAATCTCTCAATTTAGTTTTTGAATGATTTGCCACTACTGGAATCACATCAATGAGTTGTCCTCTACTAAGTGCTAGCTGATTATCTGGTGTTTCAACAACATTCTGGGGATATAAACTGTTCCACATTCTGATCCAACTAAAGTTATGTTCCTTTCAGAGGCTCAGTGTTACCAGGCTTGAGGTTTTCTCCAACCTCAGAAGGGCTCCTCTTAGCTGTCACTTTTACTTTTCTCTCTACTCAACTTCTACCTGGTCTTGTATTTTATCCCCTCTCAGTCACACTCAACCAAAATCTCCAATGTTTTCCACACATCTTTATGTATGAATTCCACCTCTCCCCAAAAGTCACACCCTTCTAAGAAAACTGTTGATGGTTCTCTTGGTATGGACTACTTTTCCACCTAGTTAGAACCTCTGTCCTTCTGCATTGAAGATGAGGAAGGAGACAGAGACCTGTTTCTCTTGGATTCTTAAGATCCCTGTTCTACAAGCAAGGCATTGAGTGCTTTAGTAGCTACTAGCTTTCTTCCATTTGGAATAAAATGATCAAACTCTATGAGTAAACTGTGGTTTCAGAGGTGGAGACCCAGTATTCTCAGCCTGCTTCACCTGGGGAAGAGCCTCCACCTTACGAATGGAGGTTGAGGGGGTCAGGAGAGCTCCCTGCAAAGAATAGAGTATCTGTTGGAATAAAATTCTTGCAACATAGCTGCCAGGACCAGAGAAATTGGTGGTCTGCCCATGCCAGGATGAAACTATAGCTTTAGAATGGGAATTATAGGAAGAAGGAGCTTTTATTCTGATGACTTTCTATCACACTTAACTGGGTTGAAAGGAAAGAGAAGGTAAGGGAGCAAACATGCTCAAATGCCAAGACTCTGCCCCTTCTTACTAAGAGTTGAAAGAAGTTTCTCCCTTTGCTATATGCCTTGAAGACAATTTTGAGAGAGTTGTTTGTTTAATAAAGAACTCACAATGCCATTATGGAAGTTTCTCCTAGACCAATGGTTGTGGGATTTCTTCTTATTTTGCTAGTTTTTATTCCCAAATAATATAGTTTATATTTTAGTAGCATACCTGTCAGAATGGCTATTACCAAAAAGATAATAACAAGTGTTAGTGGTCCTTTAAAAAGATAATAACAAGGATATAGAGAAAAGGGAATCTTCTGCATTGTTCGGAATGTAAATTGGTGCCTCTATGGAAACAGTATGGAGGCTCCTCAAATAATTGAAAATAGTACCACCATATGATCCAACAATTCTATTCTTAACTATTTATCTGAGGAAAATGAAACTACTAATTTGAAAAATATATATATATGTACCTCATGATCACTGCAACATTACTAACAACAGCCAAGGCACAGGAGCAACCTAAGTGTCCACTGATTTATGAATGGATAAGTGTGTGTGTGTGTGTGTGTGTGTGTGTGCACGTGTGCATGCATGCGTGTATGTATATATATAACAAAATATCATTTGGCCATAAAAATGAAGGAAATCTTCATTTGCAACATGGATGGACCCTGAGGGCATTATGGTAAGCAAAATAAGTCAGATAGAGGATGATAACATGTAATGAACTTGTATGTGAAATCAAAAACAACAACAACAACAACAAAACAAGCCCCAGAGAACAGATGGGTGGTAAGAGGCAGGGGGTGAGAGGTTGGAGAAATAGTAAATGTTTTTTTTTTTTTTCATTTTAGGCATTTTTTTTTAGTTTAAATGAGCTGAAAATTTTTATTTTAAAAATAGTTTTTGAGTCAATAAATGTAAGTTCACTCCCTATCATTGTTACAGTTCTTCTGCCTCCACACCTTGACCTGTGCTGAGAGGAGCCTATTTAAGCCTTGCTCTGATGAACAGCAATAGGTAGAGGTTGTCATGTAAGACAGATGAAGCTCATCCCTAGGAAGGCTGGCTATTTCCCAATTAACTTTAGCCATGAGTAACAGCAAAGCAACTAAAAAAGAGGGTCAATGAGGGATCATTACCATTACATATATATTTCTGTCTTCTTAAGACAGATGACCATATTGTGAAACTGTCATGTGAACAGTGATATTTATTAGGAGAGATCACTGTTGCAACATTTATTTTTGTCTCTTTACACAGATTAGTACATCTTCTTTTCTCTAATAGAGTTCTGTTGTTAATAGAATTTGACCAAGTGAGTTTGCTAGAGAGAGCTTAAAATTTACCCTACCTGCAAATGAGCACATAAATCATTCTTTAAAAACCTACTAGAAATATCTCCTTAAATAATTTATTTGTTCATATTACTTTTATTCAAAAAGTTCATACTGTTCCATAATGAATATACTCATAGCTTGATTTCCACATTAATTATAAAAACTTATTTCCTCTGTAATATCTATCTTTTGCTATGGTCATATTGAAATATTCATCACCCAGATATATGTGTTTCATTATTCCTATATGTATGGTCTTTAGACATACTGGAGTCTGATCAAAATGATTTGGCTTATTAAATTTCCATTACTTTAGCATAAAAATAATATAAATATTTAGAAATAATATCATAAAAATGTTGAACACTATACTGCTGCCACACTTTTATTAAATGTTCTACCTATTAAAATATTCCCTTGATCTCCTGTTGAACAGTGATGAGAATCTAAGTTTATCATATATTAGAATCATGTCAGTACATTATAGATGGTACTGCTAAAAGGCAGACATGAACTTGCTACTATAGCAGATCAAAACATACAAAAAAAAAAAAAAACAAAAAAACCTAACATATAAAAAAGAAAATAAAACTTATCAGAATATTCTGATCTTGTTTATTTTTTTAAAAAAATATGCAGTGGAAGATATAATCCAAGTTCAATGTCTATCTGAATTTACCTATTTTTGTAATATGTAGCCAACTTTAATTTACCCATGAGTTGAAGGTAACAGTAATATGGATAATTATTAACCCAGGTATTAACCAAAATGAATTTATATTTCATTCACAATCACAAGTCACATACAACTGCTGGTTTCAGAAGAGGCTGCTACCTCAGCTTGTTATTCTTGTCTCCACATCTCTATAGCCCTTTGCATATATGTACTTTCTCATAGTTTTTCTCTACTGCTCTCCTGAACTACGTTTTAAGGATGAGAAAATTTTTTCCTCTTCTTCCTTTTTTTGTCTTCCAAATTACATATTACCAGCATTCAGCATTTTCCTAAAGTTAGAAATCAGTAGATTGAATGCCTTCCTCCCCTCCAAAAAGGGCATTTAGGGTAGTAGGGTGAATGGATATTTATGGTTTGTTAAATCTGCAAATCTTGTGTTAAACATTTTGTTGTTGTTGTTGCTTCTGGTGTTCATTTTTATCTCATAATCTCAGCGCCATTCATGGACTCTTTTTGTTGCAAATTTTCGGGAGAGCAAAATAATGCAGAATTTATTTAACAACAGAATTTATTTTATCTTTTGAGTTCTGAAAAATATACTTGGGGTAATACTTACCTTGATATAACTGAAACTATGCCCTACCAAAACACTTCTCTTTTCATTTTTACTTCCCATATCTTTTATTCCTCCTAATCCACTGAGAATGAAGGGCTTTCAAATGCATGAGTAGCATGTGTGAGATATATAAACTTATTTTTATTTTATTTAACCTCATTTTCTTCAGTTCATGAAATGGTATTAACCTGTACTTATGACAGCTATCATGTTAACTATGTGCCTATGTGTGTACTAAGCACTATGAATAGATTATTCCATTGATTCCTCATGTTAATGTTATGTTATAATTATTATGTTTATTCTCACTTTGGTGGTAATAAAACCAAGGTGCAGATGGTATAAATGATCTTCCAAGTCTATATTATGAATATGGAAATGTGTAGGGAGAGATATGCAAGACATCAAGAAAACTGGGTCATCAATAAGTGTTTGCTGAATAAAGAAAAGACTGTTATTTTGTGGCGTTACTCTATTATTGATGTCCTATGATATGCTAGAGAACAAAATCAAAGCAAACTAAAGCATTTTATTTGGATGTAGGCTTCAATGTAGGTTTCTATCAATTATTATAGTTATATCCACAGTGAGTCAATCTGCCTAACAGAAGCTTCGTAGTCACTGGGAAACAGTCCCTACCAATATATATATATATATTTTTTTTTTTCTTTTTCTCTCTTTTGCCTACCCTCAACATCCTCTCATTCCTTCATATTGTCTTTTCTGAATGCAGCTAAAACATAGTATGTGTTACTAGGATCTCCTGGCATTCATATTGGAGATGCCTCTCCACCTCCCACCATGTGCACAAACACACATTTCTCAATCAAAACATTTAAAATATTGGGGAGCCTCGTGGCTCAGGTGGTTAAGCACCGACTATTGATTTCAGCTCAGGTCACCATCTCAGGGTCCTGAGACTGAGCCTTGTGTCAGCTCCAGCTAAAGCCTGGAGCCTGCTTAGGATCCTCGGTCTCCCTCTCCCTCTGTCCTTTCCTGACCCACCCCCTCTCAAAACAAACAAAAACTAAAACAACAACAACACCTTTCAAAATATCAAAGAACAATGGCAAGGTATGTAATGTGCTTCCAGGCCATCTTCAAAAAAAAAAAAAAAAGATTATTTCATATCCTGTGACAAGCATATTTTCAAATACATTTCTATATAACCATACAGCTAAATCAAAAGCCTAGAATAAATTGTGAAAAGAAGAGAACTAAAAATCTCTACTATTTCAGGAATTATTCTCTCAATCCCAGGTCTCACTGGAGAAAATTTAATGTGATAATGTGAAAACAGGCAAATAGTTCACAGGGTAATTTTATACTTTAAAATAAGTATTCCTTGAGGCGCCTGGGTGGCTCAGTGGGTTGAGCCGCTGCCTTCGGCTCGGGTCATGATCTTAGGGTCCTGGGATCGAGCCCCACATCGGGCTCTCTGCTCAGCAGGGAGCCTGCTTCCCTTCCTCTCTCTCTGCCTGCCTCTCTGCCTACTTGTGATCTCTCTCTGTCAAATAAAAAAAATAAATAAATAAGTATTCCATAGCTGATTCGTTATTCTTACAACTGAAGCCTGTGACTAAGCTGCAGATGCGGCAAATAAATAAGTTGTGCCATAGGCTCTCCAGATTTTAAAAAGGAAAATGTTCTTTACTAAAAATGCATTGGGAATGACTGCTGTCTGCCTTTCTTAAAGCCTCAGAACCAAGTCCTTAAATGATGAGTACCTATTAATGATGTTCCTTGTAATATTTAGAAGTTGTAACATTTTAAATTCAAATGGAATATTCAATCCATATGTTTACTAGTGCTTCTGGTTACCATTAAAAAAAAAAAAAAAACCTAAAATGTAACTTGGATTTGAATGACTTTTTTTTTCCCCTATTTTGGAATCTCTCCATGTTATGTCAATTTTTTAAAAAGTGTTTTTAAAAAGACAAAAGCAGCTTAGATAGCATCAATTCTTTTTTTTTTAAGATTTCATTTATTTGAGACAGAGAGAGAGTGAGCAAGAGAGAGAGCATTAGTAGTAGGAGTGGCAGTGGGAGAGGGAGAAGCGGACTCCTCTCTGCAGGGAGCCTAAGGTGGGGCTTGATCCCAAGACCCCAGGATCATAACCTGAACAGAAGGCATTTAACCATCTGAGCCATATAGGTGCTCCAGCATAAATTCTTGAACATCAATTTTATTTTTATCCTAAGCATCTGAAAACTCTCACTAGATTTAATTACCAAACTCCAAATGGCTATTTATTGGACCACATATTAACAAACAGTGTAGAAAAGTTTACTAAATCAGTTTATTTTGATTGTTAATTTAAGATTTGAAATCTGGTTTCTATGACTAGAACCTGTTAATGATCCTGGATCATTAGATTATAGGTCATTTCATAGGATCAATGAAAAATATTTTCTATATGACAGAAAAACAATTGATATACATGCTATTATTCAGATTTTGGCTTTTCATGCCTCCATATTATAGTGCCTAGAGTATTGTGCATCTAATAGCAGCAGCAGCAGCATCTGTTTATTTAAACTAGTTCCCAAGTTTTTGACTCACAGTGCCTAATTTCTATTGTTATTATTAAAAGTGATCTAACCATATTAATGTTTTTGATATTGTCTCATATTTAAATAATTACTATGTTCCTAAATTCTAATTTAAATTTCCAAAATCAAATCTCCTCGGTGTGTGATAAAGGTGGCTTTAATGATTGTAATCAAATAGTTGAAAGCACACTTGAAAATAAGCTTTGCAATGTGGAGGTATATGGTCACAAGAGTAAAGAACAATATATTATTTCTAAAAGGTTCCATGGGGCAATTAATTATGTTATCTTGTATATCATAATTTGGCATCTAGCTCTTAGAATATGAGCTTAAAAATCTGATTTCATCAGCAAGATAAATAGTAACAATAACAACAATAAATCACAGAGCATTACTAGCATATATTAGCATCAGACAGTAATACTACTCCCACTTTATGGGTGAGAAAATTTAAACAAGGAGGTCAAACTATTGTCCTTCTCCTCACCCCCACCAAGTTAACGTCAAAACTAAGCAATTACAGAAACTCAGAATATTTTATCTCCTCCCATGCACATAACCTTATCTTCTGTGATGGTGAGTTGGAAGTAAAAAGGGACATTTCCCATATTCCTTAATTCTAATTTAATAATTATCAGAGAATACCTCAAATTCTATTACACTTACTTTTTTTTTTTTTTCTTTTAAGAGAGGGGAGGAGGAGCACAGGACGAGGAAGAGAGAATCTTAAGCAAGCTCCATGCTCCAGCACGTGACCCTGAGATCACAACCTGAGCTGAAATCAAGATTGGACACTTAACTGATTGAGCCACCCAGGTGACCCCCTACTACATTTAAAGAATAGTGTCCAGTTTCCTTTGCTCCAGCCTCAGGAAACTTGGAACGTACATGTCTTAGTTTTGCTGTGGCCTGTGGTCATTTATTCATTTAACTAGAGATACATAGTCTTTTAAAATAGAAATCAGAGCATCTCAAAATTGCTTCTCACTTCATTGTAAAGGCTAAAGTACTTAGTACTCTGTTAGACCACAAAGTTACCCCATCCTCTCTAACCTGCTTTCCTACCACCTTCTCTCTCCTGATCACTTATGTCCAGCCATATAATCTTCTTTGCTTGTTCTTGAATATGCCAAATGCTTACCTGCTTTAGAACCTGTGTTTTCTGTGTCTGTCTCTTTCTTCAGATACCTATTTTCTCACTTCCTTCAGATCTCTTCTTAGTGTCAACTTCTCCAAGATGCCTTCATATAGGACACCCATACTCAATCCCCCTTTCTTGCTTTATTTTCTCAGCATCACCTTTTGATCCCTAATTGGTGATCTATTTGTTGCTTTGATTACTGTTTGTCTCCTCTAGTAGAGTATGACCTCTAGCAGAACTATAACTGTATTATCATCTCCTATTGCGTTTCCAGTGCAGAGAATATTATATAGTAAATGATGAACACTTAAAAATTCTTTAAAGGATGAACTATGTGAGAAAATACATTCCCATTCAATAATCTCATTATGTATTTTAATCTAATTATCAGACACAATAGCACCTATGCAACCCCTAGAAGAAATGGAGATTAGAATACATTTCCTCTTCTTAATCTCTAATTTTGTCTAAAATTATTTTTCTTTTCTACCATGTCTATACCTATTTTTCTTTATAGATACCCAGTTACTAATATTTTCTACATTAAAAAGAATTCTAAAATAATACCAGAATAACATGTTATTGATGTTATTTTTATGTTTTACAACAATAGTAGTTTGAGAGATCTTATTGATCACGCTTATTTTGGAAAAGGAAAAGAAAAAGTTTACATGTATTATAAAATCTATATAAAATATTTAAAAAACATACATTTGTGATTCTTGATTGCTTACAATTTCCCTAATGATGTACTCTGTAAAAAAAAGAAGAAGAAAAAGAAGAAAGAAAGAAACGAAGAAAGAAAGACACTCGGATTGTTTTTTCCCCTCCAGCTGGATTTGGCAGCTCAATTTGAACACTCCCCAGAGAGATCTCAGACATTTATGCAGTTTAATGGTCTACTATTATTAAGCCAGAGATATTTTACTTTGTTGTGATTGCCATAAATACTGCATTAACATTTGAATAATAGGCAATTTCACTGAGAATGTATCAATGTATTTTTTAGTGAATTAATCTATATCTCTTTCCTACAAATTGCTTATTGATGCACGATAAATGCAGTAATAACGATAATAAATCATCAAACATTCTAGCAGACTGTCAGGGAGGGGAGGTGGGGGGTGCACAGAATTGAGCTTGTTGAGAGACATTTCAATGCAGGAGAAATGACATGTGTCATACCATCCCACAGTGAGATGACAGAACACATGGGGATGCTGAATATCAGCAATGTGTACAAGCCTGACATGACTGGAGCCTCTGGTTGTGTTTCAGGTTACCCTATGTAACACGGTAATACTCGGTTCATTAAAACAGCAGTAGAATCCTATAGGAGATATTTCATCTAGGATAAAAGAGAGGAAAATAATGTGGGGGAAAAAAAAACCAGAAATCATATTCCCCTGTAAATCATATCTCCCAGCCATCTATAAGAACACCAGAAATTAGGGCGATAAATACCCAGAGCAGCAAAAAACAGAGAAACAAAGAAACAAAAAACTTATCGTGTGATTGCTTTGACTGGATTGGAAATAAAGGGTTAGACCACTCAGAGCCCACATTAAAAGCATTTATTTAAAAAAAATGTTAAATTTTTTTTTTTATTTTTTTTTAATTTTTTATTTTTGATAAACATATATTTTTATCCCCAGGGGTACAGGTCTGTGAATCACCAGGTTTACACACTTCAATGTTAAATTTAAAAAATTTTAAAAAAGCATTTATTATACGAATAATAAGCAAGCTGAACTGGCTACTATTGCAAAAGAGTTGATAACTGAACGGCATCATTCATGATATAGTGATTTAATTATTTGTATTGTTAGAGGAGAGACCCCTTAGGAGAATCATGAGGAAGTCCACATGGGAGATGTTCAAGTGTTGGACCCCTGGGGTGAAGACGGTGAGAGCTACAGAAAATACCTGACTCAGAGTAGGAAAGAAGATACTTAATGATGAGATAAAATACTGAAACCCTTGTCCCCACTTTTTTCACTTTTTTTCTTTTTTTTTTCCTTAATCTGTGCACTAGTCCCTAAGCAATTCTACGGGGTGGTAGTGGCTGATGATAACGCTAACCTGTGCTAGTTAGATCTCTGAGAAAGCAGAACTTTCTATTTGCTAAAGCTGTGATTCCAACAGGGTGGACCATCTACTTACTGCCCCTCTTCTTTCCCCTTCTCTGCCCTTTTTGCTGCTTGATCCCAGATATTCAATCACTAAAATACAGAATACTGTCTACAGATTTTAGACAAAAGGAATGAAAAAGGAGATTCCAGGGAACGAGAACACACAAGAGAGGTGACAGAGAGGGAGGCCAGTAAAATGACATGATCACATTTTTAATAAACACCTGGACTTACTTCTAAGCTGCACGATATGGGTCTGATCCTATTCTGCATACCAAATACAAGAATTTGACTAACAAACAGAACACCACTCATATCCCAGATTGCTACTGCTGGTACACACTCAAGACACATCTTAGTAGTACAACAGAACCTTTGAATAACTTACAAAAGGCCAGTTGGGTAGACCTAACCAGATCAACTTCTTGCTAAAACAACAACAGAACAATATTCTCAACAGGATTTAACAAAGATCACTATCCCAATGATATTTTAAATGGCCATCACTCTGTCTACAATTATTCAACACAGGAAGAATCAAAAACAAAACAAAACAAAACAAAAACCTCAAAGCACATGGGAAAATCCAATCAACAGAAGACAATGTTGATAGGTTGAATTTATCTGACAACGACTTTAAAGTAGACATTAAAAAATGCTCCAGTAATAGAGAACTCTATTGAAATGCATAGAAAAATGGTCTCTGCAAGGAAATAAAAGAGATGAACTAAATGGAAATTTTACAACCAAAAAATGAAATAACTGAAATAAAAATTTTCACTGGGTAAACAATTCAGAATGAGGATGACAGAGAAAAGACAGATCAGCAGAAAGTATCCTTTGGAATAAAGAGAAAAAAAACAATGAAAAAAAAAAGTATGGAGCCTCAGAGACTTGTGGGATAATAACAAAAGTATTAGCATTTGTGCCATAAACATCCCAGAAAAAGAAGACAAAGAATACAGTCCAAAAACAAAAAATTGAAAAAAATAATGGGTGAAAAAGTCGCCATTATTCTGAAAGACAATATCATACAAATTAAAGAAATGCAATGAAGTCCAAACATAAAAAAATAAACAAAATAAAACAAAATAAACCAGACATATTGAAAGGAAACCACTGAAAACTAATGACCTAGATGATAATGCAGCTTGAGATAAACAGTGGACCACTGGGTTTGAACTGTGCAGTCCACTTATCTGGACATTCTTTTTTCTTTTCTTTCTTTTTTTTTTTTCACTAAAAAAGGATAGTGCAGGAGATAGACAGGAGAGTTTTCAACACATAAGTCATTTTGGGCCATAGTTATATTTATGAAATAGATTCATGGAAGTATAAGCAAAAGAAAATTCTGGTTAGTATAACAGTACTGTGGAGAGGTACACATGATATACAACTTTAGGCATAAAATTATAAATAGAAACATTTCTTTTGTGAGTTATTATTAAACTTTCTAATGTCCCATTTTTTTTCTCTGATTTTCTAGACATCTCCCCCACTACAATATAAATGCTACTATCACAGACTCAATTCTCAGAAAACCTAATCTCACTGAAAAGATTAGGATTTAAAAGAAGTCTTAAGGTTGGAAGCTGAAAAGTTCCTTATATCTATGAAGTCATATAAGTATGTCAAAAGTTCTAAGAAGTACTGCGGAAAAAAACCTTTAAAATATACAGAGGTAGCATTTCTTTTGATAGACAGATTTACTTTAATCTCTTAGAACATTTTCAAATCACTTGGTCAGTTGATTCCTAATCAATCCCTCACAACACACATAGACATACAGATGTGCACACATATATGCAAAAATGTGTAAGGGACATAGAAATGCCTGGTTGGCCTATATATTAAAAAATAAGATATTTGAGGGGATAAAACATGTAATTAGACACATTTAATCTGGCCATAAACATTTCACCTCTATCTCTTCTTGATAGATTCCCAGTTAATGTACAAGAAGAAGCAAGGAATTTAATTTATGCAGGATGGAGTGGAGTAAGTTCCAAATGACATCTGACATCTGTTCCCACAGAAACACTGCTGGTAGAACGGAATGGAATGTTAATTTTAAGAAGAAAAATTCCCGTCTTTTAAATATCTTGTAGAGAAATCTTTTCTAAAGTTTAGTACAATGAGAAATTGATGGAAGTGGAACTACAAGTGTTAGATTTCTAAGTTGTTGTGGAAAGAATTATTCTGTAACATCCTTCAAGACTGTAATGGAAGGTACAAATTAGTTCTTACAGTTAAAAATAGTTGAAAGTTATGCACAGCTAATAATCTAAATGGGTATTTAATGTCATGAAGAATAACCTGTTTCTTTTAATACTGTTTCCTTCTGAAATCAAAAACACTGATCATTTGAAATAGTACAAAAGAGAAATCACAAATTTTTCCAGCATGAAGTGACATTCTGGTAAAGATATTACCATAGCTTTCATTTCATTTTCATTTTTGAAAAGCAAAGCATACTAATTTACACATTTTTAAATAATCTATGCCCATAATTTTCAAAATTTAGTGAGCAAATACATTACTTGAACCGCTTTGGTGAAAATAACTTTTAAGTTAAAAGTGAAAAATCATCGTTTGTATGGATAACACTTTGAAATAAGTTATAGGAAAAAAATATATAGTTGGAATTTAACAGGGGAAAAAGATTAGAATGGACTGAAAGCAAGGAAGAAGAGTTGATGCAGTAGAGGAAAAAACACCACTTTTAATTCAAAGTAATTTAATTCTGAATTTCCACAATTTTCAGTTTTCCTGGGTTATAGGTGAACCTCTTCTGAAAATCTGAATTCTTTTTTGTGGGAATAAAAGTTTCTAGGAAAGTTGGGTACGATGAACATTTATTTGCATTTTCCATTGTGTGGTAGTTAGCTTTAATCTCAAAGGAGAAAAACTGTTCCATGTTAAATACAGCATATGTCACAATGTATTGATGGTGGGGAAGGAGATATGTATTCTGACCAACAACTAATTTCAAAGACTGTGAAAAATGTCTTTCTTGCATAGGTCAAAAACTAGTAAAACTCCTATCAGATACTATAAAAGTAACATGATCTTGGTTTCCTGGTAACTACAGAGAAGTTTTGTGGCAAAATGTGATAAATGACTATTAATAAAACTGTGCCCATGTAGGAGATATAATAAAATCTATACTGAGAGTTTCTCGAAACCTGAATCTCCCATATACTTATGGCTAAAATTTAAAAGAATAATTTCTCTGTATTTTTTACCACTTGAAATTAACTGAAATTAGTAAACTTTTGCACAATGATATAATTGTAAAAATCTCTGTGAAGTCCATATACACTATGGAGTATTATGCCTCCATCAGAAAAGATGAATACCCAACTTTTGTAGCAACAGGGACAGGACTGGAAGAGATTATGCTGAGTGAAATAAGTCAAGCAGAGAGAGTCAATTATATGGTTTCACTTATATGTGGAGCATAACAAATAGCATGGAGGACAAGGGGAGATGGAGAGGAGAAGGGAGCGAGGGAAATTGGAAGGGGAGGTGAACGATGAGAGACTATGGACTCTGAAAAACAATCTGAGGGTTTTGAAGGGGTAGGGGGTGGGAGGTTGGGGGAACCAGGTGGTGGGTACTAGAGAGGGCATGGATTGCATGGAGCACTGGGTGTAGTGCAAAAACAATGAATATTGTTATGCTGAAAAGAAATTAAAAAAAAAAAAAGAAACTTTTTTTTTCAAAAAGAAAAAAAGTGGGAGTGCCCAGGTGGCTCAATCGGTTGGGCATCCAACTCCTGATTTTGGTTCAGGTCATGATCCTGGGGTCCTGAGATGAACTCTTCCCCACCCAAATCAGGCTCCATGCTCAGCGTGTCCATCTGCTTGGGATTCTCTCTCTCCCTCTACCCCTCCCCCAACTCATGCTTGCTTGCTCTCTCTCAAATAAATAAATAAAATCTTAAAAACAAACAAACAAACAAACAACAACAACAACAAAAACCCTTTTTCAAAAAGATTAAGAGAAACAGAAATGAACAGAAGTAGAAAAATCCTGTCTGGAGAAATACAAACTGGAGAGGAAAATAAAAAATTTTTATGATGTTCTGGGTACCTGATAACTAATATCATACATCAATGCAAGATGATTAAAAGTCAGCAGGATGATTTAAATTATCTGTCCATAAAATTTTAAAGCAAAATATAGGTGACAGATCTTGATGGCTTACTTGTTTCCTATCCTTCTATACATTTACTCCTTGAAGTAAGGTGAAGCCATTGGAGATTTTCTCTGACCAAGGAAAAGTGAGGGGTGATATTGTGCTCCAGATCAGGATAGAAGCATTTAAGAGTCCTTGCTTGGGGGCACCTGGGTGGCTCAGTGGGTTACAGCCTCTGCCTTTGGCTAAGGTCATGATCGCAGGGTCTTGGGATCCAGCCCCACATCCAGCTCTCTGCTCAGCAGGGGGCCTGCTTACCCCCCCCCCTCTGCCTGCCTCTCTGCCTACTTGTGATCTCTTGTCTGTCAAATAAATAAATAAAATTAAAAAAAAAAAAAGAGTTCTTGCTTGACCACTGCTTTCCTCTTCCTCACTGGTAGTTACAAATGGATATACAATAGATAGAAGCAGCTGGGACTACTGATCCACTAAGTGGGGGGAAAGTTGCCTCAGAGCTTCCCACTGATTTGCAGCATATTTTCTGTGAGTGAGAATTAAAAAAAAAAAAAAAAAAAAAAAGTCTGTGGTGCTCCTCTTAGGAGATTTTGTCTTTGAGCAGCATAGCAAAAAATATCCTATCCTGAGAGATAGATTCAATAAATAATTAAAAAATGGTTCATGTGTTTTTGTATGTATATGTAAATTTAGAAATTTAAATGGTCACATAGGAATAGTAACATCAAATATTACTAAAAAATGAAAAAAATAATTTTTAATGTTTAGAAAAATGACACACAAAGCCAAAGTGGTTGATTATTCACATACTCTATTGGCTCTGTATGACTTATCAGTAAAAATGATAAATCTTTGCATGGAATTTAACACTCAACATAACTTCTGTTTTTTACTACTATTAGTGGGAATGCTTTCCCACCAATCTTTCTGTGCTTTAAAATTTGATCCAGGGTGTAGGAAAATTAATGCTAATTTAGAATTTAGATACACAGGTGGCTTTCCAGCTCTGCCATCTGTAGAGACTGACCTTGGACAGCTCACACAATCTTTGTGACTACTGCTCACATGTAAAGTTAAGGGAGGTGGGACAGCTACCTAATAATGGCTCAATTCCAAAGATCTACCTGCAGATCCCCAAATATTTGCCCTATTTTACCATTACCACACAATGGCCCTTATGTCTATTGTTTCATTTTCCTGAGTTCGTTTTCTTCCTATTTCATTGTTTCTGAGTATTAAAAATATTTCAAATCTCCACCAAAATGAGGACTCCTCCATAATGTGTTCACTCCTTTTTCATTAAAAATAATCTTTGTTTGAACTCCACTAGCACATAATCACTGCTTCTTGTGGTATTTATTATTTTTGTTGATTAATTTTCATATTTTGCCTATATAATAATATACTACAAATTTTTCTAAAGTACACAATACATTCTTAAGATTATTTGTATACCACATGATACTCACAGTAAAGGAAAAATCTTTTGCTATATATTCTCTAAAAATACTTTTAATACCAATGGATAGAAAAAGCACAAAAGGACCCAAGGACAAAAGTTAGGAAAGAAAAAGCTAAACTAGAACTTCTATAGAATTATTTTCCTATAAGGACTTTTTAGAAAAGGGTCACTACTTTTATTCTATCAAATCAAATTATTTGTTCTTTTACTCTATTAATCCATTTTCCCAAATATTATATTTCTATTTACTTTCTACTATCTAAAACCTGAAAGCTTTTACTGAATCTAGGTCTCAGAGTTACCAAGTACTATAATCAACTCTTTGGAGTGAATTTACTTGAAGAACTTTGCACTTCACTGATCCTTAAAGAATAGAGAACAACAACATTTCAAAATGCATTAGGATCATTTTAAGAGCAGAAAATGTTTATGTAATTCAGGTTCTGTTACCTTATATTGCACATTACCTATTACTATAGTGTGGAATTAAAGAATTAAAGTTTAGTTAATGGTTGTTTTTTAAGTTTCTATATTTTGATAAGAAATTTTTAAAGTTTCTGCATTTTGAAAAGACATATATGTATGTCATCTAAATATTTACTAGGTGAGCACAAAAATAACAAAACAGAGACCATAGCTGTATGATGTCACTGTGTTCACCATGCCTCCGAAAGTGAATGTTTAGGTAGCAAACATCCAGAGCATCCTAAAAGGACTTCTTTATGTGTATAATAAAAGGCCAATACGTAACCTCTAAATAAATAATAGATTCAATTATGGTTTGCATAGTGATTAACAAAATATTTTTCCCACATACTGTTAAATTTAATACTCATTTAAGATAGATAAGACATATTAATATACAATATTTGTCTTTGAAGAAACTTGAAGAGGTTATAAGTCTATTAGAGAAAGACAATTATCATATGATCTCTGTGATATGAGCAATTCGAGCGACAGGGCAGGGGGTCGTTGGGGGAAGGGAGGGAAAAATGAAGTAAGATGGGACCAGGGAGGGAGACAAACCATAAGAGACTCAATCTCAGGAAAAAAATTGAGGGTTGCTGGGTTGGGGGAGGAATAGGGTGGCTGGGTGATGGATATTAGGGAGGGTATGTGCTATGGTGAGTGCTGTGAATTGTATAAGACAAAGAACACATTATATGTTAATAAAAAGAAGTGTGAAGAGGTTAAATTATTTGCCCAATATCAAACTGTTACAAGTTTTAAAGTCATGATTTGAGTCTAAGATTTTTTTAATTCTAATTTATACTGCATTCTTTCTATAATCATAAGTGGGATGTCAAAATTTTTCACTTGGAAAATTTTAATGTCTATTCCTTTAGCTCTTCTAAATAGTGGACATCAACTTGTGCATTAATCAGATGCTTTACCAGTGTACAAAATGTTTGCTGTTTTCCGGCTGTGAAGCTCTTCACAGCAACCTTCTGGAAAACACTCCAATATTATTTTGAGGAACTGTCTCTTCTGTTGAACGTGATAAGTTAAGCCTACATCAGGGACATGCCCTCCCATGGTTAGTGGTTTAAGCTATAAAGTCAGATGTTTCCTCCCAATACTGAGTCTTACGATGTATAAAGAGAAGACTACTCATGTCAGAAAACCCATCCTGTATCCAGTCCTTAAATCTCTGTATTTGATTTAGCTCTTAACAGTGTCCAGGTGTCTTTTCCAAGCCTTTCTGTTAATTCTGAGAGCTTATTCTATCTTCCGGCAACATTCCTGTGCTTAAACTAACCAGAGGGGATTTGGGTTACTTGCATTTCAATCTGCAGTCTTCTATTCTTTGGCTATCTCCACTGGATCATCTACACTCAAATCTCAAGAATGCAGATTAAAATAGACCTAGGTCTTCCCAGATTTTGCTATATATCGCATGAAATTTTTGAACCTACTTACTTACCAGAGCATATTGTGGAAAATTAGTGAAAACTCTACCATTAGTCTTCTCCTTTTTAAGCCAAGTATATTAATAAGGGTTAATTAATACTTCACCTATGAAACACTGAATTTATCATTTATCTCCAAACCCACAGCTATACCTGAATACAGATTGCTTTCACTACCTTTAAACAAGGGTAAGATTGTTTATTTTGTTTTTTTAGACAGCTAGAATTTGATGTACATGGGCATTCACTTAAGAGTAGATAATCTTGGGGCGCCTATGTGGCTCAGTAATTAAGTGTCTGCCTTCAGCTCAGGTCATGACCCCAGGGCTCTGGAACTGAGCTGCACATCAGGCTACTTGCTCGGTGGGAAGCCTGCTTCACCCTCTCCCACTCCCCCTGCTTCACTCTCTCACTGTCTCTCTCTATCAAATAAATAAATAAAATCTTTAAAAAAAAGTAAATGATTTTGATAGTTTGGAAAATAAATGGACCTCAAAATATAATTACTCCATCGTCTCCTTAAATATTTTTAAATTGCATATATCAGTGCTTTTGATCCTTTTATTTTGAAGAATATTTCACTTTTGTAGTGAAATTAATGGAAATATACCAGATATTCAATAGTAATCTAAGTTTTAGAAATATCTAGTCCATAATTAGTTCATAAGCTATAGTTTATCATCAATTATTATCAGTATACTTTATAGATTTCCTTTATTTATATTATTATAAATAAAGATTTCCTATTATTATAGGAAATTATAATATATTATAGGATTATTATAAATATAGATTTCCTTTATTTATATTATTATAAATAAAGTTTGTCTCCAAAAGCAAGGGAAACAAAGGCAAAAAAGAGCTGTTAGTACTTCATCAAAATAAAAAGCTTTTGCACAGCAAAGGAAACTGTCATCAAAGTAAAAGATAACCAATAGAATGGGAAAAGATATTTGCAAAAGTCTTATCAGATAAAGGGCTAGTACCCCAAATCTATAAAGAATGTATCAAACTCAACACCCAAAGAACAAATGATCCAGTCCAGAAATGGGCAGAAGACATAAACAGATACTTCTCAAAGAAGACATCTAAGTGGCCAATAAACACATGAAAAAGTGCTCAACATCACTAGGCATCAGCGAAATACACATCAAAACCACAGTGAGATACCACGTCACACCAGCCAGAATGGCTAAGATAAGTAAGTCAGGGAAACAACAGATGTTGGCAAGGATGAGGAGAAAGAGGAACCCTCTTACACTGTTGGTGGGAATGCAAGCTTGTGCAGCCACTCTGGAAAACAGTATGGAGGTTCCTCATAAAGTTGAAGATAGAGCTACCCTACAACCCAACTGGGTATTTATTCCAAAGATACAAATGTGGTGATCTGAAGTGGCACCTGCACCCCATGTTTACAGCAACAATGTTCATAATGGTCAAGCTATGGAAAGAGCCCCTGACAAATGAATGAAGACAATGTGGTACACACACACACACACACACACACACACACACACAAAATGGAATACTACTTGGCCATCAAAATGAGTGAAATCTCACCATCTGCAATGATGAGGCTTGAACTACAGAGTATTACGCTAAGTTAAATAAGTCAGACTGAGAAAGACAATTACCATATGATCTCACTCATATGTGGAAATTAAGAAACAAAACAGGATCACGGAGGAAGTGAGGGAAAGTAAAAACAAGAAGAAATCAGAGAGGAAGACAAACTATAAGAGACTCTTAATCATAGGAAACAAACTGAGGGTTGCTGGAAGGGAAGAAGTAGGGGGCTGGGGTAACTGGGTGATGGGAATTAAGGAAGGCATGTGATTAAATGAGCACTGGGTATAAGACTGAAAAATCACTGAACTCTACCTCTGAAACTAATAATATACTATATGTTAATTAAATGAACTTAAACATAAAAAATTATAATTATATATATTTACCTTGATCTATTAATAAATATACAGATCATAAATGTAGAAATGGGAAACAAAGCCCCATTTTTTTAAGGTCTTGCTTCTTCTAGAAATTTTCTATACATGTCTCAGCAGCCAACACTTTGACCCTGTCTTTTCAGAAGCACTTATGATCAAGAAGTGCAGGTTTAGAAGCATGCCTATTGTGCTTTATGCAAGACTATAAAGCTCCAATTTTTTATTATTGCTAGAAAAATATTTATCATAAATAGTCCTATAATATTCTTTCTCAGTTTTCTACATCATAGTAATTTTCCACTGGAAGATAATTATAATATATATGATAAATATATAATATATATAAAAGTATTATAATTTTTCCCCAACTCTAGATAATTATCTAGATAATTATCTAGAGTTGGGGAAAAATGTCTAATCACATAAAAAAGAAAGAATACTATCTAAGCATCACTAGCCAGTGGTATTAACCAGAGTCTGCCTCAAGTTGAGAGGATCAGACTTGGCAAAATAATTAGCCATAGCCATAACACAATGTCTGCAGGAGAGTTATGCAGCAGTCTAACTAGTGTTTACCACCAGGGAATCATCCCAGCTGTAAGAAATCATAATTTATCTGGATGGAGCACAAGAACATACATTTTTAACAATTCCCTTTGGTGCCTATCATTCAGCCAGGTGAATAAGCCAGGTGAATCCTAATTCAGGTTAAGTATTGGAGAATCTGAATACCTAAACCCTAAAACCAAAACAAACAAACAAAACCCACTTTCTACAAAGTATGGGATATTTTTAATTGTTTTATGCATACCCTTCAATAAAGCAGCAACGGGTTTCCTATCAAACACTTAACCCTTCCAAAGAAAGCCAAGAAACTGAAATTAATCTAACTTAAAAAGCCTCTCTGTCACACAGATGTACATACACACACATACATAGATACAGAATTGACAATTATACCTTATTATGCACAGGATAACTACTATAATAAGTTCTTATATTCAGGAATTATATCTTGCATATTTCATAAGTTTATCCTATAAAGGTTCAAAGAATGGTTAATAAATTACAATTTTTTGAAACAAATACTTATGGAAGCACCTACTGGTGTTAGAAATAAGTATGAGAGAATCTTTGCAAATAAACATGTGAAATAGATTAGAAATAAGTAACTAAAGTTGATTCTGCCCATTTAATATATTTGAGTCCTACCAAATTATTAAAAAGATAAATTTTACTAGGTAAATGATGGTTTTGGATATAGATTGCATAATAAAAATGATGGATTATTCATAGATTTGGAAAAGACCATGAATATTATGTATTTAAATATTCTACTTAGGGTAGAAAAAATCTAATATTTATGGTACTTATATATAATTTACATCCTCCAATTTCCTCTATTCCTCCAAAATGTGAGAGAGCTTAATAAAAGAATAATATAAAATAAGGTCATTGATAAAAGATAGGCAATAGTCACAAAAGCAATGCTCTGAACATAGGGAAGAGAATGGAAATGTTTATGAAAGTTTACAAGCCTAAGTTAAGACAGTTATTGAGAATGGAAACAAACATCTCATTTAATTTTCGGGCAACTATATCAAACTAGGAAATGTGGGAGGATTATTTATTTTCATTCTTTAAGAAGAGGCAGAACATTAGTTTATCTGAATAGAGAAATTGGTGGAACTAAACTCAAACAGAACTTTTTCTATAATATAGCATGTGGCATCTTCAATATCAAGTTTTAAAAAGATGTCAAAATCTCTTCATATAAATTTGTCTTATATTTATAATATTCTATTAATGGTCAGCTTTATTATAAAACATCAAAAAACTAAATCAGTTCAATAAGCTTTATTATCATTCTGACTTCAGGATTTATAATCAGTCACTTAACTATTTATATTACAAATATTTTTAAAATTTTAAAAAATATATATGAAGGCAAATATCATCTACAACTAATTGTCTTTATTCAGCCTTTTCATCACCCTGTTCATTCTGTCCTGACTCCATAAGCTCATAAGCTCTGTGGGCCAGTATTAGCTCTAAAACATGGCAACAAAACCCTACTCAATAATTCTAATAGTCTCTAGTCAATCTACAGCTTTGAACACACTCCTTACATTTTATAATCACCCATGTTAGGTGTCCTGCTTCCTAAAATAGAAGTTAAAAACAAATAAACAAAAATACATATGTTTAGGTGCGCCTGGGTGGCTCAGTGGGTTAAAGCCTCTGCCTTGGGCTCAGGTCATAATCTCAGAGTCCTGGGAGTCCAGGGAGCCTGCTTCCCCCTCTCTCTGCCTGCCTCTCTGCCTACTTGTAATCTCTGCCTGTCAAATAAATAAACAAAATCTTAAAAAAAAAATGAAAAAAAAATACATATGTTTAGAGTGCCTTGCATTGGGTTTATGCATTTGACTCAGGTTCTACCAATCAGCTGTCCAAGGGAGACTTGAATTCCGAAGTGAGCAACCAGAGGAGGCAACTGTACATAACAGGGATGCAATGTTCAGACAAGCGTCAGGTAGCCAGACAGACATATTTGTTTTTATAATTTTCAACAAACACTGACAGAATGTGTAGCATCCAGTCTTGAGTTTCATAAGATTGGCTTTTTGTTTCTGCTCTTTTCATGCTTGGTTTTTGAGTTTGTCCTATTGGAGCCACTATGGTGTGGTTGGACATGATTCTTGTCTGTAGAGGTATAGACTCTGACTTCTAGCTTTTAAGAGACTATTGCTATATTAATATTATTTAATAAATCTTTCTCTACTTAAACCTCCCAGAGTAGATTCTCCTTTCCTATATCTAAGCTTCTTGATGGACATACAGTCTTACCAGATTACAGTACAAATATTACCAGTCTTGATATGTATGCTATGCTAAATCACACCCCCCTTACATACCTTATGTATACATGCTTATGATAGGTCATATAAACCCAGTCTAATCTAAGTACATGTTGGAGATTCAGATAACTCAGGTCAATTTACTACATTTGTCCATAAAATGAGTTTTTCTTACACAGCTGTAATTTTCCATGTCAAGAGATTTTGGATCCTGACTACTTTTTACATCTGAGGGTCAATTTCAGGTTTATTCACTATGACGTTAATACATTTAGTTCATTAATGTATGACATAGTAATGTATTATCTGTACAAATTCCTACTGACCACAGATTGTGGGACCTGTCAGCCACCATAATCGTGTGAACTAATTCCTTAATCAATCAACAAACACAAATATATATAATACACACACACACACACACACACACACACAGATTGATATATATGCATATATATATAGATATGAAGATATACCTACACAGGTTCTGTTTCTCTGGAGGATTTTGACCAATATAGATTTTGGTACTAAAAGTGGTTCTAGCGAAACGAAATTGGAAGAATGAGTTTTCTTAGCTTGTACTAGGATATGTGAAATTGGCTTTCTAATCATATTAGATTTGGAGTTGCCAATGACTTTATTTCCAATAGTAAAGAGTAAAGATAGTCCATGATGTGATCTGGCAATAGAGACATACAAAATGTTACCACTGAATCCTCCAAATCAAGCACTTATAAGAAGCAAGGATCTGGGTGACAATGTATACTGTACTTTCAAACAATTTGCTTAAACTAATAAATTTATATTATGACACTGGCTGGCTGCTCTTAACATCACTGGACAAAGTGAGTAAAGAAAGGATGAATTCCAGGATTTGAATTCTCGAATAAAATGTTACATAAATCACCTGAACATCTCTATGTGTGCTTTGAAGGAAATCCTCATGTGCTCTAACCACAGAGCTAACTAAGACTGCTGAAAATCAAAGAAAGAACCTCATCCTTTGACTAGCTGAATCACAATACAAGTTAAACTCCCAGGCTCACAGCATGTCTATTGTTAAAGTGAGGGCATTAACTGGGAAGGAACTAGATGTATGGGAAGAACCTGATAGAGCTGGGAACACCAAATCTCTAAATTTAATGATTGATCTTTCCCAGTGGAAGAGACCGTCACCCCGAATGGGCCTCTCTACTTCCTTAGGAAATTAACCCTGCATTGCCTGAGGAAAGAGCAATGGACTCCCTTGAGGAAATGCCATCCATGACAATGCCAATTCTTCTTAGGACCCCACCCTTAAAAACTCACCTTGCTTCTAGAACTATTATTAGACTTAATCCCAGAAGGCCCCTAAAGGTGAGGTAGAATGAGTGACCCAGTACTCTCCAAAAGAAGTACTTGAGTTTTCTAACTTATACAGATAGAAATTCAGAGAACATGTAGATTTAGATATTAAAGGTGTGCAATAATGATGGAAGGGATATTAAGTTGGATCAAGACAAATTTATTAATATAACTTCTACAAATAAAACAAATTTTATGTGCGCTTATGACTATTAAAGTTGATAAAGTTAGTGTCTATTATAATTCAATGATATAATGAAAATCCAACTATACTTCTTTGAAAATATCTCAGCTTATACATATATCCAGCTTAAATTTTGCTAGTATAATTCCATTCATCATTCATATTTAATGTATACATATAAAAATACAAATTTACTAAATGGTTTTACATATATAATTAATCTCTATTACTTTATTTGATACCTTGTATCAAGCTAAATAAATACATGTATGAAAGCACAGATAGGTTGTAGATAATTAGATGAATAGATTGACAGAAAAATATATAATGCATTACTTTGTTAAGCTATGTTTTTAAATGCCTAACACTGACAGATTTTATGAAGCAATAAACTTGGATTACTCTATAGCTTATCAAAACATATTTTATTAATTCATATTATGTAGCATTCATAGAGTAAGCTATTAATTTATTAAGTACTCATAAAGGAATTCTATTCCTAATTAAATGAAATACTGTAAAATATTCTGAAAAATAGGCTAACCTTCTTCTCTCTCTCTTTTTTATATACTCATGGGTATTTGATATTTTCTGGCTATCTTTTAGGTCTGAGTGAACTGGAATAAGTGTTCTCTTTCATATCTTCTGATATGACATAGATTACTATTGTCAATCTTTTTTTTCCCCTGTTTTAAGGTCTCATTAACATTATTGCACTTCCTTGAAAGAAAATGTTTCAGAAACAAATTCTAAACCTCAACATTCCTATATAACCACTAAATATAACAGTAATTTGTTTTTTTTTTTTTAAGATTTTATTTATTTCTTTGACAGAGAGAGATGACAAGCAGGCAGAGAGGCAGGCAGAGAGAAAGGAGGAATCAGGCTCCCTGCTGAGCAGAGAGCCCAATACCGGACTCGTTCCCAGGACCCTGAAATCATGACCTGAGCCGAAGGCAGAGGCTTAACCCACCGAGCCACCCAGGCACCCCAAATATAACAGTAATTTGAAAGGTAGTATAAATCTTTTCTAAAAATAACAACATAAATATTAAATTTTAAAATAAGAAATGGATAATTGGAAAATTGGATTTAAAATGTCTATGTCATTTTCTGATACATTTTCTGGCTTAAGTCTCTGAAATATAATTTTGTGATCATTTTATTGCTATTTGTACTTTGACTAGTTTGTCCATTTTTATTTCTCAAAGAATTTAAATTAAAAATCACAATTTTCACATTTGTGAGGCCAGCCCAAGATTACCTTTAAGTTGTATCTAAAATAACAGAAGATAGAGAAGATCCCACTTTCTGAGGGATACAGAAAAGTGCATTTTTTCCTCTGTTGCATTTTTGGCTGCTATTTTGTAATACTTTTTAGAGTTAGTCAGCATTTTTGAAGCTTATACAGATTAGAAATCTCCTTAGAAATACCCTGACAGCAAGAAAATCCATGTTATCTTCTATGCATAAAAATGATCATTCTGGAGAGGCACTTTCCTTTCAATAGCGCTTGGGAGCTTGTTTAAATAATGTAGCAGCAGAATGAAATTTTCAGATAAATTATAAAAGTACAAAAATATAAAGAATTATGAAATGGCTACCCACAGAAAAATTATTAATAGGAAATTTTGTAAACATACAAATATGAGTGGCATAGCAATTTGAATTGTGAGTCCAGAAGTAATTTAGTTCCTAAGGCAAAGAGAATGAAATTTGGGAACTACATAGTTTAACTTATGACAGTATACAGAAAAGTCAGGAAGAAAAATTCCCCAGCTACTGCTGGAGCTTAACACATCTTGTAACAATATTCTGGGCGATGATGTCATGGACTACTTTGGCCTCTACCCACGATGAGTTTGCCGGGACTAGCAAAAAATGCTTCCTGGGATACAGGCAACCCGGGAACCAAAAGAAATTTCTGACCTACCCCAAATATTCTCCCCAACCATTTCTTTATTATGTCTATTGGATATCATAAATACAGAAAATACTAAGTTAGATTTTACAGCCAGTAAATTAATTCTACTTGGAACAATGTTATTTCCATACCTCTACCTCTATATAATAAAATATGTTTATTTCAATCTTTGTTTTTATATATTCTCATTCTGCTATTGCTCAGTTGTTTAATAATTAAAATTACTATACAGTATGTATGTATCATACTTCCAAATTAACAATCTAGTCCTTATATATTATCTCAATCTCTGCCAAATGTAGACATGTCCTACTGTCATTTGTTATTTCTTGTTTTGGGTACCTGTTAATTCAATAAGCTTTTAAAAAACTCAGTTTCATTCCATTAGTCCTTCAAGTATTATATTTTCTAAGCCCCAAGGCAAAATTATTGACTATTTATTGACATCAAGTCAGAATCTTGGTTGAATTAAAAATAGAATTTCTACATCTTTTGAATTAAAAATTAGGACCTAGAAACCCATGGAAATATATAAATATCTTCAACACTTAACATATAATGTCTTTAATACCAATAAAAATACATTATCCCTAATAAGTAAAAATAATTCTTTAAAAGAACTAAGAATGCTTTGAGTGAAAAGAAAAAGAAAAATATCAAAATAAGTTGTCAGTAACATGCTGACATTTATTTATGGTGTGCAGCTTCACAGTGAAATTTAAATTCTTTGTGGCCATGGGCTTCTTCATATTTGATGCAATTTAAAATAGCTAGTGGGGTTTTGTTTTGTTTTTTGTTGTTATTATTGTTTGGATGGCTGCCAGTTTGTTAGCTGGTTTATTGATTTTTTTTTTTTAACTTCAATGGGAAAATGTAAAAAAAAAAGAAAAAAAAAGAGATTAAGTTTGGACCAGCTAAAGGACTCACGCTCTAGTAATATTATCACCTCCCATTAATACACTGGATTTCTTTCAGGAAACTCAAGATCCATTCAGTAGTTCTAACATTTGAGGTAAGTAGACAAAGGGAAGATGGACTGTCAACCTATATAATAGGGAAACTGAAAAAGAAGTAAGATGCTTTATAGAGATTACTGTCCCTATCTGAAACAAGACCAAAAGCCATTTCTCCTTTCGCTACTTTGGTCCAGAATGGGTCAACTTCATGGTTATACTTTTACTGCCATGTGCTTTGGAATACTCCACAGTATAAAAATGAGCTCAGCATAAATAATAAATATCTCAATACAAATATCTCATGTTAAGATGAATATACTGGGTCATTTCCCTTGAGAAGTTAATTTGTACTACTTCTGATGAAAAGCTGCTAATCTTCCTTATTACAAGATCGCTATTTTATAACACTTTAATATAAATGCTTGACCTTTAGAAATCCAGTTCTTTTGGAGAAAATCCCCGATGTGCTTACAATTAGAACCAATGTTGAATATTTTGTGTTGCCAGATCACTAATTAAATTCCTGCACATAACCTTTTTCTTTCTGAAATGCAACATTTAGTAAATTATTTTATAATTATGCAAACATTGTTTTGCATATTGTTTGCATTTTAATGAGTTTAGGGGAAACCACAATTTAGAATGAAATCAGAATCTGAAAGAAAAGGTGTACTAAAGCTAAAAAAGCTGCCATCTAATCCTCATGACACATACTACTTTCAGCGAGGCTGTAATTCTTTTACCATTTTAAATTTCCATATTTTCTGGGTTTTTTTTTTCAGTTTTTGAAGAAGTTTAAATATAAACCCATGAAGGACAGAATAAGAATCTTCCAGAGTGAAGAGGAACTGTCCTCTTTCCCACAGCTTTTTAATATTATCTCTCAAATATGTGTCTGTGGCTCCTGTCTTCTATTTGGTTAAAAGAGCCTTCAGTAAGCTCAAAGCCTAAGGATCAATGTAGACAGAAGTATAATTCCCATCATAATTCCCTTGATTTCAGTAGTATTTCAATCACATGAATAGAGCAGTATATTAGTAACATGCTAAATATATATTAATTGTTTAATTTAAGGCAATTTTGTGACAGAATTACCTAAAAATATTTGAATTTCTTATTTTGTCAAACATTTTGATCTCACGCTCATTTTCTATTCTTTAGAATATAATCAGTATACATAAGCCTCAAGCTTGCATATAAGAGAATATTATAAGTAAACACCTGGCTCAAGTCGTGGCATGACTCATGTGACACATTTGGTATCTCAGTTGTCTGAGCCTTTTGCTAAATTTTCTGTGCCATGATGTGCTTTATAAAATAAAATACATGAACCAATAAATAGGAGTAAAATATACTATAAGACAAGCAATATCACATGATAGACATGTAGATGACAGATACACACATGCACATATATGTATATGCATGTGTGTGTATTTTATATATATGTAAAATCAGCAAAGACATACATCTTTAAGTACATCACTACCCAAGACATTTAATTTGTAGTCATAGTCACTTCATTCATTTAACTCATCTACTGATCTCTTATTATATCTTTTAGGTACAAACATGAAATAAATGTATATTTAGGCAAACAAAAAATGGAGAATTCATCACAGCAGAAATGCTTACAATAATATGCTAAATAGTGATTTTCATACATATGGTAAGAGAAGGCCATTGGAAGCCTGGAAGTATACGAAGGAAATAACAACAATAAAAGACCAAAATGAAGGTAAATCAAAATAAATATTGTCTATATAAAATGATAACAATAGTGTCATGCACAGTTTTAAGTATTTGCAAAACAACATATTCAAAACTAAACACTTATCTGGAGGGTAAATGTGGCAAAAGTGTGTAAGGCCTACGCATTTCCTGAAACATGATACAAACACTAATTTATATTAAAATACGTTAAACTAATTAAAATGATGTAATCTGTAGGGTAAGCATCTAAGAAGAGCAAAAGTATATTTAAGAGGAATAAATAGAATAAGAAAATACATAATTAACCAAAAGAATATAGGAAGGGAGAAAAAATGTATTAGAGAACATACAAAACAAATGGAAAACAAATAATGTAGGGACATATTTCAATCCAAGTACAAAATAAAATAATTATGTGAAACATAAATGAACTAAAATCTCCATATAAAAGACAAAACCAAAAGTAATACTAGACAAAGGAGTATCCCAGAAATAGGTATTAAAAAGGAAAATATATTTATTTTATAAAAATATGATTTATAAGATAAACTGAAGTTTGGGAATATAAAACATGGCACAGCATAACATACTTTGAGCTACACAAGACAGTCCCAATTAAAAAAGCAAAATTTTAGAACTACTTGGAAATTATTAGAAAAAAAAACTGACATGAGGACCTCTAACTTATTTTTATTGCATGTATATATATGTGTCCATTTCATATGTATGTTTATACCTATGAAAGCATACAGGGAAGTGAATCCAACATTTTGCTACACATCAAAACCATATGGGAGTCTGGTGTACAGAGTGAAAGATTTTTGTTCTTCAACACTACTTTCAAACACTTGAATATGCTACACTTGAGGTGGCACTAAAAATCTCTCTTCCTCAAAAATCTCTTGAGATTATTTTTCTCCAACCTGATATGAAAATCATAGGAAAGAAATTTTAAAAAATATACACAAATTTTATTATTTCTAAATATCCAACTACTATTCTAAAAGAATTATCATATGTTAAGCCACTATGAACCCAATATTCATTACTTTTGCCCTCAAGGCACACACTGCTAACAAATTACAAGAAATTATTACAAATTATAAAAGACTTCACAGTAGGGATTTTTCTCAGGAACTTTCCCTTGAGCCTACCAGTAGCTACCAGTAATCCTCTACAGTTAGGTAAACTATAAAAATAATTTCATTTCTCTGTATGTTTTCAACATAAAAAGGAAAATGAATGCAGTAAGGGGCACCTGGGTGGCTCAGTGGGTTAAAGCCTCTGCCTTCAGCTCAAGTCATGATCCCAGGGTTCTGGGATCAAGCACCACATCGGGCTCTCTGCTCAGCAGGGAGCCTGTTTCCCCAGCTCTCTCTCTGCCTGCCTTTCTGCCTACTTTCGATCTCTGTCTGTCAAATAAATAAATAAAATATTTTAAAAAAAATGATGCAGTAACATTGGAAATTAAGAACCAAAGAATAAACAAAATTTCCAAGTAACTTAGAAATCTTATCTTCAAACACCATATTGACTCACAGACAAAGCTGGAAATCAAGCATGAAATAAGTCTACTTAGAAAGCAGTAAAACTAAAAAAATAAATAATAAAAACCTGTATATCGAATTTCTAAACTACAGGCGAAATAATACCCCAAGTAAAATCTATAGCTCTAAAAGTTCGCCATTAAATAACAAATTAACTAAAGATTACAAAGAATCAAAAATTAAATAATAAAAAGAGCAAGACCTTGTGATGTTTCCTAAAGCTAAAGAAAGGAATTCTATTGTTAAATATATAAAATACTAAATATAAAGCAGAAAACTTGAGAATTTTAAGTTTATGAATAGTAAGGTCCTCGAAAATAACAACTGTATTAAACTACAGCTAATCAGAAAACACACATGCATATGTAAAAATCAAGATAAAATTGAAAAATTAACATTAAGTCAGATAAAATTATTATTATATGAAAATTACAATTCAAAGCCATTAATATTAATAACTAAATCAAGTCACATAACTTAGTAAAATAACTCAATAAAACCCTGGAAAGTGATGACAAATTTTTAAAAAGAAATAATCTTCCTAAGACTAATATTTAAATTATTAGTTATTTGCAATAAAAATAAGGAATTTTTATAACTTTCAATTTTATTTTAAATATTTCAAGGTGCAGAGTAAAAAGGAATGTCTTTCATGTCTTTGTATAAAGTAAGCATAAATGTGTAAGACTGAAAACAAAACTGCTAAAAATACATATAAAAGACCAATTTGTGAATGCATGTATATATTCAAAATTTATTTAAATTTAAATTAAAAAATTATAAAAATAAAAGTAAATGTTATTGTACTAAATGGCTATTATGCAATATTATTACTTCACCTCCTATTAAGATTTTTTAATTAGAAATGAAAGATTCCACCTTATTTATTATCTGTTCAATATCAAGCTGAGACTTTAAAAAGAAAAGAAAGTTGTCATGGGGAGGGTAGAGAACCACAGAGCTGTGCAAGTCAAATTTATAAGACTATAGCAGAGAAGAAGTTTGCTTTTAAGATAGAGGCCCTTACTATATAATCAGCTGAGAAGAAAGCAGACTGCTAAGGAGGCTTAGCTCAGGCCCACTTTATTTATTTTTTATTTTATTTATTTATTTATTTATTTATTTATTTATATTTATTTTTTTTTAAATTTTTTTAAGGCCCATTTTAAATATGGGAAAGCTGGGCCTAATTGTCAAGAACTACTTGGATCCTCCTGCTAACCAAAGAGCTTCCTAGCCTTTCCCTGTACCAAAACAACCATAAGAGGAGGAAAAGGAGAATTTGGTTACTTAAGTCAAGGGCAGGAGAAACCCAAAATATTTTAAATAAAGACAAAGATAACTCAAGAATTTATCCAACTAGCTCACAGCTCTTATTTTGACTATAAGCCATTTTAGAAACCAGCAATGTTGAAAGTGTCAAACTGACAAGGAAAAAAATTAACTAAAAATAAAATTTTTATTCCATTACTAAAATATCATAGATATGAATAACAAGATAATTTGAAAAAGGCTATTGCCTGAAAAAAACCCACTGGAATTACTCCCAGATTTTAAAATCTCTAGACAACTTCAGATAATCACACTGGAATTAAGTTTAAATCATGTAAGTTCCACCCAAGTATATGGTCTTCCCATATGATGACATCATCTTGCTCAAGAAGTTAATGCTCACCAGGAGAATAGACTAGATGGGTTCCTCACACTGTGCTGAGTGACAGCTCTCACTTGAAGCTGAATTTTACATTTTCGTATCCATACCAACCTTCTTCACGAATATAATAGGCTGGAAGAGCAGTTCTCTGAGTGTGGTTCATGATCCAGCAGCATCAGCATATCCCAGACCTACTGAGCCCCAGAATTGCTGAATGAGAAACATCTAAGATAGGGCTGACACTCTGAGGTTTAACATCCAGGCGATTCTCATGAGCATTCAAGTTTATGATCTCCTGGGCCAAATATACAGGGACAACATTTAACCTAGAAGTTTGCATATAAGGCTGAAAACTCCCCCCAAAAGTGATGGGATAAAGAAAGAAGTGATTATACTTATGAAAGGTATGGGAATATTACCTTATACATTTCTATAGGAAACACATGAGTTCATAGATGGAGGTGGTGAAGCTAGATTAAGGGGATAAAAGAGAGGGGGTAGAAACCAGATGGCAGAGGAGAAAAGGAAAGGAGAAATAAAAAAAATAAAGGGAAAAAAATAAAGGGAAAGAAACTAGGTAGAAGAGGAGAGACTGGATAGAGGAAAACTCCAGATGAAGGGAGAGAGAATGGACATGTGGAGAAGCCAGACAGAGGGAGAGAAAGAGGTGGAAGAGAAAAGGGGCACTGATTTTAAATTGCTGCCCAAATATTCTGCTTTCAGTGGGATTAACTGTGCAACTTTGGGAAAGTTGAGACTAATCAGTTTCTTCACATTTCACTGCATGAAGACTTTAAAGGTAGACTGAATATTTAGATATGAGGAAACCCACAGAGTTCTTTGCAATTCAGTAGAAACAGAGAGACTTCATAGGAGATATAGGCCTGCTTCATAATACAGGCTTGTAAATCTTAAATTGGGTTTAATTTTTTATCCCCAACTGAAGAGTGAGTCATACCGATTTTCTACAATATGTCAGTGAGTGCTACATGTGGTTTAACTATATAGTGTGTGTATGTGTGTGTATATATACACATAAATACAAATGTAATGATTATATAATTTATAGCCAATATACATCTTGATATATAAAATGACAGGGTGCTCGCTGATTATTTGTGCACATATACATATGTACATATGCACACAGACTATAAAAATATAAAAGGACATTTTCTCTTAGTAATGGTATTAAGAGGAGTTAAATTCTATCCTTTATTCCATTTTATGTACACTTAATGCTTAATATATTTTCACTAAATTTTGGACGATATCCTGTTTATAAAACAGGTGTATGTATGTATTTGTTTTTCCCTAAGGCAGATACCTATGTTTCAACAACACTAGCACCTTTTATGCTATTTTATTTTTACGAAGAACATGTTTGAAATGTGAAATTTGAAGTAATGGGACAACCTTTTTAGCAAGCTTACCAAAATTCGTACACTCAAATATATTTTCATTAAAAAAAAAAGAACAAAAAAAAGAAACTAATCTAGATAGCCATACATTTATTCCAATAATATTGCCATTCTATTCTTGAAACTTACCTTTTTCAATTGCTTCTAAAACCTTCAGGATATTACTTTAAATATTAAATAGATAAAAATATTTTTCATTTTACGATGGAAATGCAAATAATGTTTAGAGTTGGGTCTGCTTAATAAAAGGGGATATCAAGTTGCACAGAACTTTTTTTTATTATTTTATATAAAGTTTAGGTGTAATTTAAAAGTGACAGTATTATTTTATTCTGTGTGGCCTCCATACTGCTTTTTATAAAGCAATTAAAATAGTCCTGAAATTATTATTAATAATCATTTCAGTGTAAGAACAAGCACATAATCTCAAACAACATAAATGTGAATGCTTAATTTGTTATATTTTTAAATCAAAGGATGCCTTTTACTACACAGCAACTGTGAGTATCATCTTCTGTGACTTTACAGAGGATATAGTATGTTTGTACTTTTATGGAATATTTTTAATCTTACTAATGGAGCATTAAACTGACCTGGAAAATACAGAATTAAGTTTTAGTTTTAATCTAAGCACTCAGTGTGCCTGGCAGCCAAACAGGAGGTTGAAGGGCAATATCATAGCTGTTTAGGTGAAATTATTGAGAGGTTAAGGCTGCCTGTTCTTCTCCTCAGAACTTTGACATATATATCACAGTCTCTACAGTTCAGCCTGGCCTTTTTAGCCTCATTTGCATGAGCCAAGGCTGTATAGTCAGCAATGTAACTGCCCAAAGAACCAATCCTATTAGTCCAAGTGAAGATATTTCTTCTTTGCTAAATGAGAAAGCAGGCTACAATACCAATCATTAGATACATTTTGAAAAATATTAAATACATGTATTATCATTAGCCCCTAGAGAATTTGATTTCTCAGAAATACTTGCCTGTAAATCCTGGGATACATTTGCAGTAGAAATAGCCACTTAAATGTATACCGGTTGCTTCATTTTTGCAGGGCACAGATTTACAATCTTCAGTTTCTATTTCACAGATGTTTCTTTCAGATCTTTGCGGACAGCTACAGTTGCAGTTGTGCAAATGGACCAAGCAGAAGCCATGCACTGATGTACTCTGGTTTCCTAAGCAATCTTCAACACTGAGGTTATAGAATCCGTCCATGTAAACAGGAGAACAGCTGCATCTGCAACATGCAAAAACAAAAAATCCAATTAGTTATAAAATTTAAATATATATTCATTTAAATACATAGGATAGCAATACCATAGATATGGTTGTGGGCACACTTTTAAAATATTCTTAGAGAAAATGTTGGTTCTTGGCAAAACTTAATATTGCTTATTGTACAGAGTGAGTAAAAAGAACTTTAGCAAAAGACAGACCTAGACTCAAACACAGGTTCTGCCACTAATTTCTATGTAACCTAGGATAGCGTCATTAACCTCCTGAGGCTAAATGACAAGGTTAATGTTTGTCAGAATTTCTGTGAAAATCTGCAGTGTGAGAGCCTGACAATTAGCTTTTTGATTGCAAGGTGAATGCTCAACATAAACTTTTGAGTGTCAGGCATTCATTTCAAAGATATTTATCCTGAATAAACACACTGCCAGCTACATAAATAGATGAAGAGCCAGCCTGACCCACCTGAAGTTCCCCTTTTTACAAAACCTTGGTTGACCTAGATAACCGACCTTATGCGTGACCTTTCTTTTCCCTTCCTGCTCTTTAACTTCCGTTGGCTGGCGTGTTTTAAGAGTGTATTTATTTATTTGACAGACAGAGATCACAGGTAGGCAGAGAGGCAGGCAGAGAGGGGGAGGGGTAAGCAGGCTCCCCGCTGAGCAGAGAGCCTGATGCAGGACATGATCTAAGCATCCTGGGATCATGACCTCAGCTGAAGGCAGTGGCCTTAACCCACTCAGCCACCCAGGCGCCCCAGCTGGCGTGGTTTAAATTCACCAACAGAGTGAATCCGAGAAACCCTAGGCACCAACTCCCCATCTCAATAAAGCCACAACTCTAGGTTTGCTCTCTTTTTACTTGATATTTAACCTGTGTGGCCTGCCCTGTTAGCGGGAACCCGAGATTAAAAGCGCAAAAAAAACAAAAAACAAAAAACAAAAGAAAAGCCCTTGCTCTTTCACTGAGGTGCACCTTGCAATCCTGAGAAAGAAAACAAAACAAAACACAGGAGACAGTCCTGCAACACTGGCTTGAGGAAATGCCTGTGTAGGGTCTCCAGAAGTTAGCACCGACCCTAGCAAGTGCCCCAGAATTCCCCACAGGTAGGTGAGTGTCCCAGGCATTGGCAGCCAGCGACAAGTGGGTGACGAGCACCCCAGGCATTCCTAATCAATAGCATTACTATCGACAGCCTGAGAGAAGCACAAAACAAATTTGAAATATTTAACCTCATGCCTAAGAGAAATGGGGTTTTAATTAATAACAGTTTCTATTGAAAGTATCCATTCATTCATTTCGACATTCATTCCTTAGATACAGATCTTTGTGTTTTCTATATAACTGGCATTGACCTAAACATACCAAACAAAGATTCTTGGGTCTTCTTTATAGATTAGGCACCACCTTTGGTAAAGTGGATTATGAGATGCTATCTTATTACAATTATACACTATATAATATGCACACATTATTCCTTTGCATATTGTATATACATGCACATAAAGCATCAGAAAAAGAACATGTGAGGTAAGAAAGAAACCTAAATCAAAGATAATCTTTGGTCTAAAGTATAGTGCTGTAATTTTGAAGTATCCTTCACCAACTATTCAAAGGACACTTAAGATAATCATATAAACATGTCAATGAGTGGAGAAGAGCAATGTCAAATTACTTTGCTTGTTATTATTAGTGAAAATTAACCTACTGAACCTAAGTCATTACACTCATAAATTTATATGATGGTAGGTGTTTGGAGCCAGCAAGAATGTTAAGGGTCGATTAGTTCAAACCTTTCTTCTTGTAGTTGTGAGAAACTTAGCCATTTAATGCAATTTGCCAAGGATCACTGAGATTGTTAATGGCAGTCAGGATAGTTGATGCTTTGATATATTCAAAGCACTGGCCTTGGAATGGGAACCTTGATTCTAATTCTTCTCTAACTTATTTAGAAGTTTTTGTGCCCTAGTTTTCTCATCTGTAAAATTATCAGTACTACATCTATTCCACAGAAGAGGATTAAGTGTGTTCATTACTGGGCAGGTAAGGCTGATACCAACCATATCATATGTGTATATTTTAACTTGAAATAAAGTTATTGAATACGGGCATGGCAGCGATAAATGGAGAATGATTATAGTAGTTTCTTTTTAGAAATTCAAGTAGGATGATATGATTTTCCAATATGGTTAAAAAATTCTAATACACTTTTGAATAAAACATAGTATGTCCTTGATCAACATGAAAGTTTCATTCCTGGAAAATTCAATGATTATTAAAATTTTATAAAAATATTTTGTGTCACTGTGTAAAATGAAGTTAAGATATTGGCTCAGATAGTTATAAAAAGGTTTTATATCCACATTAATGTATGCTGGGACTTTTGGAAATTGTGCAAACCGTGGAACACTCTTTGTTGTTCATGGAATCATTGTGTGCATTGAAAGATTTATAACATTCATTGTCCATCACTTACCTTCTAAATGTTAGCTGTTTCAACCAATTATACTGAATATTAGAATGGCCCAGAGGGGCACCTAGGTGGCTCAGTGGGTTAAGCCTCTGCCTTAGGTCATGGTCTCAGGGTCCTGGGATCCAGCCCTGCATTGGGCTCTCTGCTCTGTAGGGAGCCTGCTTCCCACCCCCACCCCGCCTGCCTCTCTGCCTACTTGTGATCTCTGTCTGGCAAATAAATAAATTAAATCTTAAAAAAAAAAAAAAGACCCTTGAATCCAAAATGTCCCCAGAATATAAGACCATCTCTTTGAAAAATCATTGACCTAAATAAATTTCTCCAGTTTACTAAAGCACACAACCAATCATGTGCAAGTTTGTGGAGCATTTTGTCATCCCAATTAATAATATGCATGTAAATGCTGGTATACATGCATATATGGATACCTAGTTCTAAGATAAATTGCTATTAAATTAAAAGCTTTTCAGTGATAAATACATCAATTTTGTTAGAAAAGAAAGTCAAGGAAAGTATAGGGGTCAGTTTGAATCGTACTTAAGTTTGAGACAAGACTGAAAGAATAAAGCAAAACATGTCAGTGAAAACATTATCTCATATATAAATATTGTGATTTAAATTTTTTCATCATTTAGTATTTTAATGGAAAAATATTCTAGGTAGAGATGAAATTAAGGATATCACTCTATCTATTTACCCTAAATCCTAGGATTATGATCCATATGGCTGATATACAGTGGATGCTCCATTAATATTGTTTGATTACATAATCATCACATGTATTTTAAAATTGAATAATGTTCAAGAGAAAGGTCATCTTAAAAGTTCTGAATAAATAGCTTCATGAAATTCTAAGTTTTAGGAGATAATTTGAAAAGTAATACCAAAAGGTTAGACTTATAAAAAGCTATTTAGATATAATGAAGTAAAATAAAAAATCTGGTCCAGATAGCACAAAGTCATATAACATGTATACATTTTTTATTGTTTGACATATAAAAGTAAAGCATGAAAATTCATAGAGCCTGAAGCTATAATATAGTCAAACTTTGACTCTATACCATAACATATGCATTGGTTTGCACCCGAAAGAAAAATACATATATATATGGGAGATAATTATGTATACATTAGCTAAGTTTCAACCCAAACTATAATTGAAACTAATTATACAAAAGTACTTCCTTTAATGAATTTATTATAATTAACTTTTGGCATGGAAATGGAAATTACAATGGTATCTACTTTAGAACTGCTTAAACAAATTAATGACCTCTATATCATTTTACTATAAAGCTTAAAGAAACAAGGTTATCTCATTTTCCAGGGGACAATAAAAAGGGAAAGAAAGGGGCGGCTGGGTGGCTCAGTGGGTTAAAGCCTCTGCCTTAGGCTTAGGTTGTGGTCCCAGGGTTCTGGAATCGAGCCCCGCATCGGGCTCTCTGCTCAGCGGGGAGCCTGCTTCCTCCTCTCTCTGTCTCTGCCTGCCTCTCTGCCTACTTGTCTGTCAAATAAGTAAATAAAATCTTAAAAAAAAAAAAAAAGGAAAAATAAAAAAGGAAAAAAGAAAAAAATCAGGAAAAAATATATATATACATATATATGCATGTAAGTGCAATACAAAAAAGAATCCAGTCACTAAAGAAATGTTGTTTAGTAGCAGCAAGACTAACCAAAACAAAAACATATACACATACATAGGGACATACAAGAAACCATACTGATAGTAGTTCACGTTCCTTTTTTGTTTCTCTCCCTCTCCCACCCCCTCCGAAAATAAAATGTAACAAAACTTTTGCATGGGACTCAGGAAAGTTTGCTGTAACACACCCAAAATTAAAATTAGAGGCACCTGGGTCAGCTCAGCATCTGACTCATGGGTTTTGCTCAGGTCATGGCCTCATGGTTCCTAAGACCTAGCCCCCTATAGGCTCCAGGTTCAGGGGGAGGCCTCTTGAAGAGTGTCTCCTTCTGCTCCTCCCCCCTCTCACGTGTGCATGCATGTGTGTGTGCATGTGCTCTCTCTCTAAAATAAATAAATCTCAAAATAAACACAAAACAACACATTCAACTTCTTTTTTTTTTTTAAGACTTTATTTATTCACCTGACAGAGGGAGAGAGATCACAAGTAGGCAGAGAGGCAGGCAGAGAGAGAGGAGGAAGCAGGCTCCCCGCCAAGCAGAGAGCCCTAACGCGGGGCTCGATCCCAGGACCCTGGGACCACGACCCGAGCCGAAGGCAGAGGCTCAACCCACTGAGCCACCCAGGCACCCCACACATTAAATTTCTTAATTAAAAAGTCATCAATATCATGGCAAAAATAAAATAGTCTTAGAAATTAATAATTATCAGACTTCCTGGTTAATAGGTAATTTAAGAAAGCCATAATCAAAATATATTTCTGTGACAAATTCACATAAAGCTATATATATTATATAAGCCTCCTGGCTCTACAGAAATAGGATTTGTAGCTATACTTGATTTTATCATGGACTTCAAGATTTTACACTTTAAAATAGAACTTTTGCTTATAACTGAAAAATAGAGTCTTGGTTATATTTAGCATCTTATGGAAAATGTGAATTTTTAAAAAATAGCTCATAAAAGAAACAGGTTTATTTTAAAGTTCCCAGAAAGAAAGCCAGAAAATTCATTCCTATAACACAAACTACTTGTATGTTTAGAAAGTGGAAATAATAATTATTTTAGTAATATAAAAAGATATATTCTTTCTACATGATATAGAGTAACCATGAAATGTGTTCTGAGGAGACCATTAATTTATTTATGGATACCTGGGGTCAGGTATCAGATATCATTTTCACATTTTGCTCAATGTTTTCCAATTAGGGAATACTCAAATGTTTAATAAATATATGAATAAACAGATTTCATTTTGATATGATATTTCTGATTAGTACGGATTGGTGACTTGGTCATAAACTTAAGCTTCATAAATGGTTTGAAGCTGTGAACACTTCACAGTCTGGGCCTGGTGTTGCAAAGTTAATACCCCATAATTACAAAAACTATACCAAGTCCAGAGGCAAAATGACCAGTGAATTTTTTTTCCTCCCCTTAAAGGTTTTCCAAATTCCCCCCAAAAATGTTTTTGTACATTTTAGGTCAAAAATGTGGTGACACTCAAACCTGTGTAAAATACTTCATTTCCATTATGCCCCGTAAGCTGCATTCAGTAGAAAAATATTTATGATTAGCAACTATCAGTTAACATTATTATCACTGTTGTTACTGTTAGGGTCTTTTGTCATAAAGTAGTTCTTTAATTTAATATTATCACAGTACTATCATTGCTACAGTGCTATCATTGTTTTACTTTTAAAGTTGTATCTTGGGCGCCTGGGTGGCTCAGTGGGTAAAAGCCTCTGCCTTCACCTACGGTCATGATCCCAGAGTGCTGGGATCAAGCCCTGCATCGGGCTCTCCTCTTTCAGCAGGGAGCCTGCTTCCCCTCCTCTCTCTGACTACTTGTGATCTCTGTCTCGGAAATAAATAAATAAAATCTTTAAAAAAATAGAAAATAAATAAAAGTTGTATCTTGTGAGTTTCATTTTAAAAGTTTTCCATCCCAAAACTGCAAAAATATCTTCCTACATTTTTTTCAGTTGCATGGCAATTTTGCTTTTTAATTTGTTTCTGAACATATTCAGAGTTTGCTTCTACATAAAGTGTAAGGCTGCAGTCAGTTTTATTTACCATCTCATAGTGAACCATTTCCCCAATCCCTTCTACTAAAGAATCTGGTCAGTATATTCCCATTAAATTATGGGCAAATTTCCTTGTATATCAAGATCCTATTTGTACGTGTATTGTTCTCAGAGCCCTCTGTTGGTCCACTGATTGTTTTTACAGTGACACTATACGGATTTTATAGTTATCATAGCAGGTGTTACATGAAGTTACACCCGATAACTTCCTTTTCAAAGAAGAGTCAGCTGTTTATAAAATGTTATTATTTTGTATAGTTCTTGGAACTTGATTAGTTTCTAAAATAATAAGCAATATTATTGGTATAACATTCAATGGGTTAATTAACTTGATAAATTGGTATCTTGGCCAGATTAAGGTATACTATCTAAATCCATGGTTACATTTTAATGTGTTCACAACATCTATTATTTTATCTTTTTAATTAATTAATTGTGCAATAAACTTTGTTTTACAGAGAATATGAGCATATTTTTCAAGTTACTTCTAAGATTTTGCATATCTTGCTATTATAGTAGGTGATATATTACATAAAAATGTCTATATTTTGTGACTGGTATAGACACGGTTAATTTTATATAAAGAACTTGAGTTGTAAACTCTGCTAAGCTCTATTTTAGTACTGAGACAATGTCAAAAGCCATAACAATACTGATCATTTTTATAATTACAAAATTGTCTGAATATCACGAAAGTTAAGCATAAACAAAGAAACACAGAAAAAATAAAGTTATATCACAGAACAAAAATGTTTTTAATAAATAACTCCTGAAAATTATTTTTTCATTACATAAATATTTATTTAGTTCTACTGCATGTGTCATTTGTGACTGACTTCTTTCCCATAGCATAAGGTTTTCAAGGTGAATCCTTGAAACCTTGTAACCTATGTAACCAGGTATTAGTAATCCATACTTTCTTATTGCCGAATAATATTCCATGTATAAATATAACACATTTTATTTATCACTTGATAAACTTTTTCAAAGCACCTGTATGTATATTCCTCCAGCAGTATATGAGGGCTCCAATTTCTCCAAATTCTCACCAACACCAGTACTTTTTATTAATCTTTCTTTTTAATCATATTGACAATAGCACATGTTAACTGTTATGTTTTTTCATTTACATTTCCAGTCTTCTTTCATCATTAAACATAATGTAATTATGTTGCTCCTGCTGTTTCTGATTCTTCCTCTCTCTTTTCTTCTCCTCCTTCTTCTCCAGAATTCTTGATCAGGTTGAAGAACCTCCACTTTATTCTTCATTTTTTTATTGTTTTTATCATGAAAGTTTATTAGATTCTGTAAAATGTATCCCCCAACACTTCAACTATTGGAATTATGTGTTTTCCTTTTTTCCTGTTATTCTATTGACATATTATATTTACATTAATTAATTTAAGGATGTTAAAACATCCTTGTTAAAATTCCATGTTAAAGTATGAAAACCTTGTATTCCTATGATAAATTCCCCATGGTCATGATGCATAATTTTTTTATATGTTACTGCATTTGTTGTACTGTGACTATATTGAGGGATTTTGTGTTCAGATTAATAAGACATATTGGTCTGTAGTTTTCTTTTCTTGTGATGTCTTTGGTTTTGTTATCATTGTAACATTGGTCTAATAGAATAAGTTTAAAAATGTGTCCTCCTCATTTAGTTTTGAATGAGTTTGTGAATAATTTCTATTAATTCTGCTTCATTGTTTGCTAGCATTCCCCAGTGAAACCATTTAGGCCTGAATATTTCTTAGTGTGATTTTTTTTTATTTGTTTGTTGAATCACTAACTTAATCTTTTTGCTTATAATAAATATATTCAGATTTTCTATTTCTTTTGAGTCAATTCTAGTAGTTTGTATTTCTTTGGGAATGTCTCCATTTCATCACAGCTACCTACATTTTGAGATATACTGCTGTTCCTAGTTTTTTCTTATAATCTTTTTTCTTTCTGTAATTTATGTTTTATCTCTCTTGCTTTTAGTAATTTGAGTGTTCTCTCTGCTTTTCTTAGCATAGGTAAGTCCTATTCATTTTGTTAATCATTTCAAAAACAGATATATTTGCTTATACCCTATTTATTTAATTTCACTCTACAGTTTACGATTTTTCTCCTTTGGCTTGCTTTAGATTTAACTTTTTTCCTTTTCCATTATGTTAGGGTAGAAGTTTAGGATATTGATTAAGATCTTCTTTATTTTTAACATAGGCATTTACAGCTATAATTTTAATTCTAAATGCTGAATTGCCTATATCCCATGACTTTTGGTATGCCATATCTTTATTTTAATTAATATCAAATTATTTTTTTAATGTCCTCTGTACTTTCTTTTTGATTCACTGATTTATGTGGAGTGTGTTATTTAGTTTTCATATATTTGTAAATTACTGACTTGCTTGTTGGTTTTGATTCCTAATTTCAATCAATTGTGGTTAGAAAATATATCTTTTCTATTACTGTAATCCTCTTAAATATATTGTAGCTTATATTAACATATGACCTATCTTCGAAAATGTTCAATATGCATTAGAGAAGAATGCCAGTCTGCTACTGTTGAGTGGAACATTCTATAGATATCTGCCAGTTTTACCAGATTTATAGTGTTCTTCAAATTATTTTATATTTTTGTTCATCTACCAAACGTTATATCCACTACAGAAAGTGGAGTGTTGGAGTTTCAAACTGGTATTGTTGAATTGGCCATTTTTTTCTTTAATTCTGTCAGCTTTTATTTCATATATTTTGAGTCTCTGTTGTTAAGTGCATATATGTTTATAATTGCTTTATCTTCTCATGATTCCTTTGTCATTTTAAAATGTTGTTTCTTTTTTTTTCAATTAACCATTTTTTCTTTTAAAGTCTATTTTGTTCTAGCACTTTGAGAAATACCATTGGTATTTTGATTTGGGATGACGTTGAAAGCACAGATTGCTCTGGGCAGCATAGACATTTTAACAATGTTTATTCTTCTGATCCATGAACATGAAATGTTTTTCCACCCTTTTGTGTCTTCTTCAATTTCTTTCATGAGTGTTTTGTAGTTCTTAGAGTATAGATCCTTTACCTCTTTGGTTAGGTTTATTCTTAACCAATGGTTTTTTGATGCTATGACTAACATAACATAAGAAAATTTAAAAAAATTTAAAAACAAAACCAAGGAAGTCCATTTTTTCTGACATTAGTAGAGATACTCTAGCTTTCTACGTTTGCTGATTGAATGGTATGTCTTTTTCTAACCTTTTACTTTCAACCTATTTGTACATTTAAGTGCATAGTGTATGTTCTATAGATGGTATATATTGTCTATATTCAGAAATTATCTAACTTGAAAATCTTTGCCTTGGATTGGGTTTTTAACCCATTTTATTTTAATGTTATTTTTAACATAGTTGGATTTATGCTTATCATTCTCATTTATGTTAGCCTCATTTTTATGTTATTCTCATTTTTATTATGTTTTTTATCTCTTTTCTTCTGATGATACTTATCTCTCTTTTTTTTAAGATTTTATTTATTTATTTGACAGAGAGAGATCACAAGTAGACAGAGAGGCAGGCAGAGAGAGAGAGGGAAGCAAGCTCCCTGCTGAGCAGAGAGCCTGATGCGGGGCTCAGTCCCAGGACCCTGGGATCATGACGTGAGCCAAAGGCAGCGGCTTAACCCACTGAGCCACCCAGGTGCCCGATACTACTTAACTCCTAAGTAAATATTTTGTAGGGCAAATTTTTAGTATTTGTAATGCTGTTTTTACTACATTAGCTGAGTTATTTTCTTAATTGTTGCTCTGAAGGTTACCGTACACAACTTAACATATATCAGATCTACCACAGATTTAATCTATCACAGATACTAATTTAATTCTAGTGTGATATGTAAAAAGTATTACTGTAGGTCTTTCTGTATTCCTTATTTTTGTGCTAATGTTGTTATACATAATAAAATATACATTATATAAATAATATATAACTATATATGCATATGTTTGAGATATAAATGCCAATCATTTTAAAGAAAATGTTTGTATTAATTACTATAAAACAGTTCAGGAGGCTAAAAAAGAGGCTAAAATTGGCAAGGATGTGAAGAAAAAAGAACCCTCATGTACTGTTTGGTAAAGCCACCATGGAAAACAGTATGTAGGTTATAAAATACACACACACACACACACACCAGAATATTACTCAACCATAAAAAAGAATAAATCTTGCCATTTGCATAAACATGGAAAGACATAGAGTGTACAATGCCAAGAGAAATAAGTCAGTCAGAGAAAGACAATTACTATATGATTTCACATGTGGAATTTAAGAAACAAATAAAACAAAATTAGAAAGCAACAAGAAACAACAAAAAACACCCCAAACTCTTAAATACAGAGAACAAATTGGTGGTTGCCAGAGGGGAGGTGGGTGAGGGATAGTTTAAATCCATAAAAGGAATTAAGAGTACATCTGCTTTGAGAGAGAGAAATCAAGGGAGAGAGTGCAAAAGGGAGGGGCAGAAAGAAGGGGGAGAAGCAGACTCCCTTCTGAGCAGCGAGTTGGGTGCAGGGCTCAATCTCAGGACCCCAAGGTCATGACGTGAGACAAAGGCAGACACTTAGCCAACAGAGCCACCCAGATGCCCCCAAAGTACATTTTTTTGATGAGCACTGAAAAATGTATAGAGTTCTTGAGTTATTAAAAATATCAATTTTCGCTTGTCAGTACAATTATAACTTTTTGATAAATAGGTAATATTCTTATTTCAAATGATGCATAGATACCTGGATTTATTAATTCCATCTTTATAAAGAGCTTCATGTTGACATCCACTTTCTTCATAATCAGTTGTATTTTCCAAAGACATTTTGCAAGGCCATCTTGGAATACACAGGCACCAGCATCTCTTACTGTCTTCTTTAGTCAAACAACTGCATTCATTTTCACACATCTGTAAAAAAATTAAAAAAAAGAATTTTGTAAATGTCCATCACATTACAAAATTACATTCTTTTCAAAGTTTGAAGTTCATGCTTTCTTTTATATATTAAATTCATGTATTCCCTTAGCAAAGGTAAAATAAACTCAGTTTTGATTTATTTTAAATTATTTTAAATAATCATATTCAGTTTATAATGGAAATATATACATTGTAAAAAGCTAAATAAATCAATATCCATTATTCAGTTGTTTTCAAACATCTTTAATGTAATTGGAATCAAAATTTTATAGACATTGCTTGTATGTTAGCTGATATGATAGAAGTAGCATCCTACTGATAACCAGATCCATGGAAAAACTATTTCTTGTATCACTTGTTTTTTCTCCTTCATTGAGTTATTTGGACTCATGTTTGAACTGACTACAGCACCTTATTGCATCCTTTGTTAAAAATGAATTACATAAAATCATTAACACATCTTTGGCTCATATTTGCATGGAAATCATAATTTTACCTGTTTAGAAAAACATATATCTAAAATTATTTAGAGGCCTTTCACAAATATGTCCAGTATGTTTACCGTAAAAGATTAAGTAGATTTTGTTGCCAAAGAAGTGCATCTCTTATGGACAGCTTAAAACTAGGCATATCTTTTCCTAGCTCTCAGAAGTGAATTCAGAACCACAAAAGAATTTTGATAGTCCTTTATTTTATTTTTTTTTTTTTCATTTTCCTCTCAATACTTTTATGTTTCCTTTATGGTGTTGGTTTATAGCCAATAAATTATTTCCCACCAATGGCTACAATAATTAGAAATTTAGTTTCATGGTCTAATTATTGGTGATAGATTAATGATTTATAGAGATCTAGCCTCTGTTGGGTAAGAGTCAACTGAGGGTCTTCTTTCTCCATTTTTCTACTTGGAGTTCTAGTCAATTTAGAATTTTTAGTCTACTGGGAAGGAGAACATCTCTTTGCATGGGCAGATACTTTTTTTGCTTTTGTTTTTGTTTTGTTTTCAATTTTATTTATTTGACAGAGATCACAAGTAGGCAGAGAGGCAGACAGAGAGAGAGGAGGAAGCAGGCTCCCCGCTGAGCAGAAAGCCCAATGCAGGGGCTCGATCCCAGGACCCTGAGATCATGACCTGAGCCGAAGGCAGAGTCTTAACCCACTGAGCCACCCAGGTGCCCTGACAGATATGTTTTTGTTTTTTCAAATGCTATTTACCCTTAAACTACAGCTAAAGTACTATAAATTCAATCTCTCAGTTTTCTCTGCATGTGTTTGTATGTCTAAGTGTTTGTACTTCACAAAAAAATATTTATCCCTTATTGTTTGAAAGTGTAATATTTTTCTACATGCAAGGGGTATTTATTGTATCTTAAATTGAAGATTTCATGTTAAAATTTGCTTCCAAAGTTAAATTAGCACTTATAAAAGAAGAAATAATTATTAGCATTTTATCACATATATTCTCTCTTCATATGTTTTATATAACAATATATGTATATATGCACATATTTTTGGCTTTTTCTGAAGTTTGTGATTATAATGCACTTTACCAACCCAATCACATTAGTGTGCAGTTTTTATAAAAAACTAAGGATATTTTCTTTTCATTACTTCTGTAAAATTATCAAATTAGGAAATTAACTTGATATATTATTCATTATTATTGATGTAGGTGTGTAACATAATACGACACACAAAAATAACTTTGGGTGAATAGAAATTAAGCTACAAGAATATCTACAGCATACTTTAGAAAAATCTTTTGTACATATAAGCAAATGACTAAATAATGCCATAATTTCAAGGAAAATCATATTGTATAAATTATTTTGCCATTTGATATTATGTTAGTAAAATCACTTAGTAAAGAGATAGGAAAGGGGAGAACCTTTAAGACCTAATAAATACTTGACATATTTACCATTTTAGGGCCCATGTCAATTAAATAGATCTGTAAAGAGATTTCACCCAATAGGAGTGAGTGACTTCTTTATAAAATATGTAGAATCCTGGATTCTTAGAAAAGTATTCATCAAAGTAAAAAATGCACCCGAATTTATGCTAAGTGAAATAAGTCAGTCAGCCAGAGGAAGACAATTATCATATGATCTTACTGATATAAGGAATTTAAGAAACAAGACAGAAGATCATACGGAAGGGAGGAAAAATGAAAAGATGAAATCAAATAGGGAGACAAACCATAAGAGACTCACTCAATCTTAGGAAACAAACTGAGGGTTGCTGGAAGGGAGGAGGCTGGGAGGGATGGGGTGGCTGGATGATGGTCACTGGGGAAGGTATGTGTTATGGTGAGTGCTGTGAATTGTATAAGACTGAAGAATGACAGACCTGTACCCCTGAAAAAATTAATACATTATATATTAATTTTAAAAAATGCATTAGACAAAATTCAACAAGGAAGAACGACTATTTAAGACCATTGCAGTAGGTGAGAGAAATGGAACTCAACTTTGCTGAAACAAGACAAGAGCAATTTTAAGTGCTGGTGTTAGCTAGAGGAAAAATACCAGATGAAATTAGGTGAGAGACTTTTCAATGAAATGTGTAAAGCACATTGAGTTATTCTTGAGTTTGCAAAGGTTTTGCTTTGTTAGTAGGCCTTCTGTGTTTGCTAAGTGGTGCCCACTGAAGTTAGGCTCCTACTCTTTCACAGGATGTTTACATTTACATCTCTCTGTCAAGGTTTATATCTCAAAGAAATAGTTCCCAGGTCCTTGAGAAAGACAGTTCCTATGTCCTAAAACTGGCAAGAGACAGAAAGTAGATTTGCATACATTTCAGAGAGATAGAAAAAGAATTTATAATTGCAAATTTTCTGAAGTAAATGCTCTAAAAAAAGGGGGCCAGGTTTTTTTGTCAATAAGAAGCCTATCTAAAATTCAGTTAAGGTGAGGGGAACATTAAAAATGCCTAGGTCATATTTTTAGCTAAATAAAAATATATTTGGTTGAATTAAAATCTAAATTTAAACTGGCCTGGACCTAGTAAAAAATACAGAAATAATTAAATTTGCTAAAGATCTTTCTTATTCCAACTTTTAGTGTTCCACTGTCTCCTCTATGTTGTTTTAAAAGCATCCCCTGTCCCCAGTAACTCATAATAATATAATAAAAATAATAAATTCATAACTCATAATAATATATAATCTCATAGCTTTTTTGTAGCAAGAATGTAAAAAAAAAATAAACTCACTTATATTTATGTGCTTTCCTTCCAAAAGTGTTTGCATTTAAAAAGACATGAAGAGAGGGCCTTTTTTAAACAAAGAAAGGAAAGAATACTTTTGGAATTTTAGTCTTTGATGATGAGAACTGAAATGAACCAAATTTCCTGTCCTATATTTAAAAATACTGAAAAAAAATATATAAAAAATAACTTACTCTTTGCTCCATGAAATACTTTTTCTTGGAAAGTAAGACTGTGAACCAACTGAAATAAATTATTTACCAAGCATAACAGCTTGTTCATAAACTTCACTTTAAGATTCTCATCACATTCTGTCCACCAGCACAAAGCTTTATTCATGAACTCTAAGCAGTCCTTACAAGGACCCACCTACTACAACTAAGGCTCTAAAGCATTTATCTTTCCATAAATTCTCCCTCTGAGACACTAGTAAGACTGACTGTATTAGGTGTTGCTTCCTATTATTGTGGTAAACCTAAAAGAATTAGTTTCTCGTGATCAACAGAATTGTTTTGGGAGGATCAGTCATGAACAAACACATGATTCTGCAAAATACAATTAAAAATCCCTCACTATGAAAGTTCATGACCCTAGACAGCAAACATTGCTTTACTCTGGGACCATGGGACATTTCTCTCCCCAGCTGTGACAGTGACATAGGTATCGTATCAGATCTGAACTCCATTTTATTTTCATCAAATTCCCAAATGATATTTTTTTCTTCTTTTAAGAAAAAGAAAATATTTTAGGATTCTTTGATTATGTGATCCAATTTGATCCAAAGAGAAAAGAAATTTCCTCACTACTCTGAAGAGTCTAAAAGAGTATTCCACTGGAAGAGGAAAAGCATAGCTTTCACAATTTCATCATTCAGATGACCTAAATAAAAAATGAATTGAGAAAGTCCCAGTAATCTACATTCCTTGAATAGAATTTTCTTTGTGTCACCTTTTCAAAATCCTGTAAACACTTTTGTCCAGCCCTCAGTGTGGACTGACTGCTCTTTGGTAGGTTTTGGTGACATGACATTGCACAGGCACCTACTAAGTCTTCATGGGGTCTCCTCAGTCTCATAGGCTTCAGCACCACACATTCCTCCCTTCATGTTGTTAAATTAGGTACACATCTCTCTAATTGCTATAATTTCTCAAAGGACAATCTGAAATTGCAGGGGCCACTCTGGAGAAATTTTGACATGAACAAGATTGTTCATTTGACAGATACATTAGAACAAAAAAAAAGAAAGACTCTCATGGAAGACTCTCCATCTCATGTGTCTAAATAGAGAGATTACTCTGTTTAATGCACAAGAATCCCTCATCATTTTCATGCTTCTGGGATTAATAGCACTAGATTTTTAATTATATGGCTCTATGGAATTATCAAGGATGTGAGCTATTGTTTAAACTGTTACCAGGTCACTAGGTTATTGTCCCAGATGCACCAAAGTCTTGGATACCTGAGACCAGAAAGAGAAGATAGAGTTTACTGAGTAGGTAAGTATAGTACACTTTCAAGAGTGTTTAAACTCTCTGTAATAATAAGTGGTGTGTACCTGTATGTGAATGTGTGTGAAAATGAACTTTTCTGCATTTAAATCTCCCCTGCTCTTTGAAGATAGAAGATAATTAACCTTTAAGAGTCATGTGTTTGCCTGAAGCTAGGTCCCTGTTGTTTTTTTCATTTTTGCTATTTCTTCCTTTCTTTTCTGGTTGGGAAATTTTAAAAATTAAATTATCATAATAAATTTTCTATCAATATATGTACATTTAGGACTATTTTTCAGATAAACAGTCAAAAATGAAAGGAAAAGGATAATGACTAACTGTGCTTTATTTATACACTTTCCCTTTGCCAAAAATTTAACAAATCAGAAAATATGTACCTGTATTTGTAATATAATTAGTCTTTTAGATGAAAAGAAAATTATGCCCTTAGAATTCTGGCATAAAGTCAAAAGTCTTGCTTTTTAAAATACATGAATGCTGAGATTTATTTACATTAAAAAGAGGTTATGTAATTTCCTAATTAATAAATGAATGAAACAAGATGCGATTGGGAGGGAGACAAACCATAAGTGACTCTTAATCTCACAAAACAAACTGAGGGTTGCTGGGGGGAGGGGGTTTGGGAGAAGGGGGTGGGATTATGGACATTGGGGAGGGTATGTGCTTTGGTGAGTGCTGTGAAGTGTGTAAACCTGGTGATAAAAATATATGTTTATAAAAAATAAAAAATTATAAAAAAATAAATGAATCTTTAGACAAATTTAGAATGATTTAATATAACTTCTAAAGAACTATTCTATCATTGTTTCCTTAAATTGTTTATTATTACAAAAATACCAAATAGAAATAATTGAAATTTTAATAATGGATATCACTTAAGAAGGTTTTAATCTTGTCAATTCTTATTGATTCTACTACATTTATGTACTGGAATGTTTACTGATGATACTACAAATCAAAAGGTCTTAACATGATAGTGTAAATTGCAATTTCCAAATCTTTCGTTAACATCAAGACCTTACACTGACATTAAATTGAATTAACAAATTATATTGGATACCTGCACAAATATAATTTAAAGTTATCCTTTTTCCTTACAGAATGAAAACAAGGACATGCAAATGTTAAGTGATGTAAATTTATGTTTATATGTGTATATTTATGTTTATTTTGCCTAACATAAAAGTTGTCAAAGTGATATAAAATGTGTGATCATGAAAAGATAAAATAACTAACAGTTATTGGATTGCTGTCTTTGTGTTTTCTCTTGAGGCTAAAAAAGCAAATATTAGTTATTTTATCAAAGTTGGTAATTAAGGGTACCTGGGTGTGTCGGTTGATTATTGTCTGCCTTAGGCTCAGATCATGATCCCATGGGGTCCTGGGATCTAGGGTGTTTGGCTCCCTGCTAGGCAGGGAGTCTGCTTCTTCCTCTGCTCCTCCTCCACTCAATCCCTCTCTCTCTCAAATAAATAAAATCTTTAAAAAAATAAAGTTGGTAATTATTTTAAACGAATACAGAGAAATATGTATACAAGATGATTATGATTTGCCCCTTTTTTTTCTAAAAGAAGGTATTCATTTACTTCATAAGTAAATTTAATATAATATGTAATGCTCTTTTATAGGCTGATAAAATTAAATATATCTTAAAGATGAAAACTTTAGTCATCTATGTGTATAGTTCTGTATCTATGAATGGCTAAGTGTATACATGTAAAAGTATATTAAGCTTAATACCAATGAATTTTTAAAAAATGAATAAATTTTAAAAATTTCAAAAATATGTATATAGTTGAGGGCGTAAGTGAAAATAAAAGTTCTGAGAATTTTGTAGTCTATTTGCCTGTATTTGTAATGCCTCTCCAGCTGGTACTTTTTGAAGTAAACAGTGACTCATATTTTATATTGTTAGCTCAGTGCTACTGGATTTATTCATAATAAAAAGGCTTTACTGAAAATTTTATATGAAATATATACCAAACAAAGTTAGAATGTGGTTTTTATTTCTATAAAATAACCAAATTAAAGTTGTGTCCAGATAAGAGAGGTTACACATATTCTGTTAATTCTCTTAACTTTTTGGAAAACTCCTCAATCTCTTGGACAAAATGTTCCTTACTTATTTAAAATTAAGATTCTAAAATTTTTTTTCTTACTGTTATTTATTTGATAATATTACCTAATTTGTATAAGATGGAGGTGAGATGGGGAAAATAAGAACTGTTCTTTGTTTTCTTGCCGTAGGCCCCGTAATTGTAATTGTGCTACAACTGCCCAGAGATTAGATATCACCTAGAAATTTATGTATATTGTAAAAGGCAATGGAAATGTTTTATGATCTTTACACAAAAGGGTGACATAATCACATCTGTGTTCAAGAGGCTTTAATTGGTAAGCAAATTGTAACATGAATAGAATACAAAGACACTAGAGATAAAATGAAATAACTTTTTATTACTGTCTATATTATAAATACAAAAAGTAAAAGATGAAAGATTTCCAAGTAGATTGTTGAGAATTTGTTTCTGAGGTTATATTTAAACTATACATATCTTGAACCTGGATGTACAACTTTAACAAATTTAGTTTTCTTTTTAAACCATAAAATTATGAGTTAAAGAGACAAATCAGGGGACACCTGGGTGGCTCAGTTGGTTAAGCGTCTGCCTTTGGCTCAGATCATCACCCCAGGATCTTAAAATTGAGTTCCACATCAGACTCCTTACTTGGCAGGGATCCTGCTTCTCTCTCTGCCTACCACTCCCCCTGTTTGGCTCTCTCTCTCACGTAATTAAGTAAATAAAATCTTTAAAAAAAAATAAAAGAGACAAATCAGGAACAACTACATAAATGTACCTTACCTCTATCGTTCCTTCACATAGGAACCAACATACATAATCAAGGTCTTCAGATGGGTTTACATAGACTGCTCCTTCAGTATAGTTTGCAGAGAGAAAAAAGTAGGCATCAATGGACACTTCACAATTTCCATCCTCAGATCCTTTCAAAGAGATGGAAAATTAAATAATCTTTCACAAACTTAAATTTACATAAATTATTAAAGACGGTCATCAAATTACTTGGTAAGATCAATTTGAAAATGTCTACCACAAAATAAGCTTCTACATGTATAGAATGCTAAATTTAGAATAAGGCTAAATCTTCTCATTTTGAAAATGAACTGAGAAATAGAGCATCAAAACTTCAAATAAATTTCTTATTAATGATTATAAAGATGATTTAATAGAGAAGATATATTTTGCATTAAAAGAATTTTTATTCTTTATATACTATATCTGCATATGTAATTGTTTCAAAAGATATTTGGAAAATATCCTTAAAACATTTATAATAGGCAAACAACTAACAACTTGTCCTAGTCCTCTGATAAAAGAAGTGTGTTTATGTGGGGTGGGAGGGTGTCAGTAAAATATAGATATGCATACATATACATACACCTATATAATTCAGCTATTTTGCACTCTTTCAGACATAATATCTGTAATACAATAAAAAATGAAGTTGCAAGAAAGCAAAAGAATGTGACCTCTATTCAAGAGGAAAGAGTAAAAACAGATGACTTAGAATTATATAGACTGTAAAATACCTATAATAAATATGTTGAAGTATCTATAGGAAATTAATATAATTGGAAAACAGGGAAGTAGGAAATGAGAATTTTGGAAATGAAATGATGAAATGTAAACAAACAAACAAGCAAAGATATCCCAGAATTGTGGAAAGGAACTAATTATGCTGAACTGAGAACCTGTGATTTTTTTTATTAATGATGTAATATTCTCAGGTAGTGTAACAACAATAGAAGACTGGATACAGTCTCTTTTAAACATACCAAAACCTCCTGGTAAAGTGACCAATAAAATTTTTTATGTAGATAATATTTATCCACAGAATCCTAGCAAATAGTCCTGTTTTAGAATTTTAGGTTAACAAACCTAAAATCTAGTGTTTGTGAGACATGATTTCACAGAAAATATTATGTAAGCTATACAATTCACAACTTAATTATGAAGTAGAGATGGTTCACAAGCTGAAATCTCCCCGCTGTGTGCAAACATATTTAGATATCTTATATGTAATTCTGGAAAAAAGAAAAGAAGGTAGGAAGCCTTGCAAAATGTTCCAAACCTTTCAACCTTACAAGTGTAATTAAACTGATAGTAATTTTAAAATTATAAAAATTATTATTAGATTACTAATAAAATAATCAGCGGCTGAGATTATCAGCAGATCAGCCATGAGAGAAGAAAATATCAGTAAATTTAATGATGCCAGTAAGAATCATATCTTCAGTGTGCTGAGATAAAAATAACTCAAATATGGCTATCCTAGCCTATATAATCAATAAATGTTCCTTTCTGTTTTGTGAAGGAGTTTAAATAGTATTAGATTTAACTTTTTATTGAATATTTGGGAGAACTTTGATAAAGGCAATATATTATCTTTATCTTTGTGGAAATATATTTTAAAGCTATTCAATTATTTTAGAGCTTATAGAACTATTCTAATTTTATATATATTATTGAATCAGTTCATCAACTAGTATTTTTCTGTGAATTTACCCATTTCATTTAAGTTGTCTAATTTACAGGCACAGAGTTCTCTATAATGATGTATGTGATTAAATATTTGTACCTGAGTTATCATTCCTTCTTCCTCCCAAATACTCAAAAAGGAGGTAATAAAGAAACAAAATGTTAATTCACAAAGGTAATGAGAATGAGGCAACAGTGAGCACATATTTTTTGAGCAAATATTTTCAATATATTTCAAGAAGCTAAAAAGATGGTGGAAACATGACAAAATTATCAGAATGGCAATAGTCAAAAAGACAAAAGTATAATTAGAGGGCATACTTATTTAAAAAAAAATTATGTGCTTAGCAGATATCTTAAGATTATCAAGACTTAAACATGCCTGAGAATGTAATATTGGGTTCTGGCAACAGAGAGAATACTTGACATAGCTCTTCTCTCAACTCACAAATCCAGATAATTATTCTGACCCACCACTCATCTCCCTGCTGGCCCACAAACAAATAATTTTCAAGATTTATTCTCATGAGAAAGAGGATCTTAGAGGCTCCAGCTTCAGGGATACCAAGCTCATTGGGATTCTGCTATTGAAAGGTCAGCTGTCAATGTAGAACCCTCCAATAGAGCTGGCAGTTATCAAAACCCATGTTCACATGGCAAGCTTCCAATAAGTACTGCTAGGTCATCGCCATTAAATATGATTATCCAACATTTGGCAGAAAGATTTCAAATAAGAAAGAACAAACCATCATTAAAAATATTTACAGAGGGGCGCCTGGGTGCCTCAGTGGGTTAAGCCTTCGGTTCAGGTCATGATTTCAGGGTGCTGGGATCAAGCCCCACATTGGGCTCTCTGCTCAGTAGGGAGCCTGGTTCCCCATCTCTCCCTGCCTGCCACTCAGCCTACTTGTGATCTCTCTCCATGTCAAATAAATAAGTTAAAAAATTTACAGAAACCGAGGCACTGAATAGAAGACAAAAATTTAAAACAAATCAAAACTATAATATTCTTAGAGTTACAAGAAAATTTGTTTTATCTATATAAAAGAACAGAGTGTCACAAAAATGTGCAATTTAGACAAGAGTAAAAATGTCTAGAAAAGTACAAAAATAATAAAAAATTCAACACTAGTTTTCATATTTTTAATTGGAGTAATAGAGTAGAAAATAGGGCAAAATAAAAAGAAGTGGAAAAGATAAGAATTTTGAGAAAATGAGATCAATTTAGGAGATGCAATATCAAATTTTTGGACTTACAGGCATAGAAATAAGAAACAGAAATGATAGATTATTGTTGAAATAATATAGAGACTACCCCAAAATTGAAAGGCACATGCTTCCACATAAAAGGGTTTATCAAGTGCTTACACATGAGCAAGAATAAAAATCATGAAAAAGTAAATTCGTGCAGCCACTACGAAAATCAGTATGGAGGTTCCTCAAAAAATTAAAAATAGAACTCTCATATGGTCCCACAACTCCACTTCTGAGTATTTATTTAAAATTAACAAAAATACAAATTTAAAGAGATATATGCATCCCCATGTTCATTGTGGAATTATTTACAATAGGTAAGTCATGAGCAATCTAATTTTCCATCAGTGGATGAATAGCACACATGTGCACACCACACACACACGCACACACACACACACACGTTACTTGGTCCTAAAAAAGGATGAAAATTTTGCCATTTGCAACAACATAGATGGGACTTAAGGGCATTATGCTAAGTGAAATAAGTCAGAGAGAGAAAGATATATACAGTATAATTTTACTTGTACGTAGAATCTAAAAGGGAAGAAAAAACCAAAAACTCATAGATACAGAAAACAGATTTATGGTTGCCAGAAGTGGAGTGATGGATAGGTAGAACACATGGTGGTGATCAAAAGGTACAAACTTCCAGTTAAAAAATAAACAAGTCCTGGGGATGGGGTCGATGTACAGCCTTGTGATTATACTTAAGAATGTTGTATTATATATTTGAAAGTTGCTGAGTGAGTAAGTCTTAAAAGTTCTTATCACAAGAAAAGAAATGTAACTATGTGTGGTATGGATATTTTTTATAAAATTTTATTTTTTTAATTGACAAAGAGATCACAAGTAGGCAGAGAGGCAGGCAGAGAGATAGGGGGAAGCATGTGGGGTTCGATCCCAGGATCCCAAGACCATGACCTGAGCCAACGGCAGAGGCTTAACCCATTGAGAAACCCAGGTGCTCCTGTGGTATGGATATTAACTAGACTTATTATGGTGTAGTATGGATATTAACTAGACTTATTATGGTGACTGTTTTGCAATACATACGAATATAGAATCCTTATGTTATACATTTGAAACTAATATAATGTTATATGGCAATTATTATCTTAATTAAAAAAATTATAATCTGCAATATAAGTCCCAAGATAGTGGAATTTCAGGACACTGGAGCAAAGAACATAGAAAAAGTCTTCCAGGGAGATAACCGCAAGTTGAATATAAAAAATAAAAAAGTGGCTTATTTTATACACAATTACATATTACAGCATGCTTTCCTTTCTTTTCCCTGTATCTCAGGGATTGCCATATCAATACAAGGAGTATTGCATAATCATTTTTACATTTGTGTTCATTCTTTTGCTCCAATAAACAATGAGGCCAATTATAATCTTGTATAAATATTACTTAACATGTAGATGGAAGCATGTGTGATGGGAAAGCTAAGTCAAACAGTATACACATTTATAATATATCTAATGGATATAGTGAATGGGTTTGTTAGATTTTATGGTGATTTTACATTTCACGAGCAATGTATAAAATATCTCAGATTTTTGCCATATTTATGAGAGAAAAAGTATGTATTTATGATGTTTTTAAATTTTGCTTTGCTCTCATTAAGAGTTATAAGCTGGACACTTTCTTGTATATTTAGCAATACTTATTATGCCTTCTGAACAGTTTTTGTTTGTTTTGCTGTTTGTCTGCTTTGATGATGTCTTTCACAGACACTTTTTCTTGTCATGTAGTCAAAAGACTTGCCTTTTCTTTCTGGCAACTAAATTTTTGATAGCTATAAAGGGTCTTCCCCATCCAAATTTTATAAAGTAATTCTCCATCATTTTCCTGATATTTTTATCACTTAAATTTTTATTTTTAAAACTTATTGATATGAATTTAACTCAGAGTATTCTGTTAAGATACAAATTAGACTTTTTTTTCCAGATGACGATCCAGTTGTTCAACCTCAATTACTGAGTAATTCTTATTTATCCTAACGACTGAAATGGAAAATCTATTAGATGTTAAGTATTCTGTATGACTTGAATTTATTTTTGGCTTTGTTTTGCACAGTTTTGACTGTCAATATAACAGTAACGTGCTTTTCATTATTGAAGCTATACAATACGCTTTATTATTTTTTTCTTAAGGATTTTATTTACTTATTTATTTATTTGACACACAGAAAGAGAGATCACAAGTAGGCAGAGAGGCAGACAGAGAGAGTGGGGGGAAAGCAGGCTCCCCACCAAGCAGAGAGCCCAATGCGGCACTCAATCCCAGGACCCCGAGATCATGACCTCAGCCAAAGGCAGAGGCTTTAACCCACTGAGCCACCCAGGTGCCCCAGTACGCTTTATTATTTAACAGGACGAAATCTCTACCCCACGGTTCACATAATGTACTTTTACAGAGTATAGTTGGCTTTATTTATTTTGTTAGATTTCCAGGTAGACTTTAAGAAATAAAACAAACATAAAAATTTGTTATTGTTTTATGGAAATCTTCACAAGTATGTGAAAGAATATGGAGATATGAAATCTTTACTACACTAGGTTGCCTTGCCAATAGCATGGTATATCTGTACAATTTTTTTCCCCAGATTTTGTGTGTTTGTAACTATACTGTGGCAGTATTTGAAATTTTCTCAATGTAGAACTCAAGTAACTGTTAATTTTAATCCTGGGTATTTTAAAATTTTCAGTTTTTTTTTTATTAAATTAATTAATTGGCTCTTATCTCTATATGAAAGCCACTTATTTTTTTTATTATTTTTTTTATAATAAGAAAAGGCACTCTTGATCAAGATTGCTTGGGAGATACAATCTCCAAATAATCATCATAAAATTACAAAAGTCATTTTGAATAGAATATAATTAATATCTTAAAATATCTTCTACCACAAATAAGATCTTCTACTTCATAAAGAAAAAAGAAGGAGAATTTAAAATATATATTGGTTTGCAATATCAATTAGAAGCACAGAACTCATTCATTTAGAAAAAATACTTCACTATCACATATTAAATGTTATAAATTTGTGCTTCAAATTCAGTTAACTAAGTTGTAATGATCACAAGCTTTAAAAAAGAAAGGTATTCAGAGAATGTATCTCTTTATTTTTGCTATGATTTCATCTTTTCTTAACTATGATTCATATCATCTTATTTCACTTCACAACTCATTATCCACTCTGTCAGTATCTCCTTTTCTCAAACCTAATAATACATATAATGAACATAGATGATGACATTGAAAAGAAACAGTGCATGTCAGCTCTTTCTCAAGTTGTGCACTGTAGACCAATTGTCCTTGAAGGGTCTTCTTCTAATTAATTATCATCCCTTCTTTGTAGAGCAATCATATTGGCAAGAATTGATTGGGCGTGTAAGACACTCCATTTAGTTGGTAGAAAAATATCTTAATTAAAAATAATTTTACTACTGGTAAAATTAATGCACCCATGCAAATTTGCCAGCTTGATTTTAATGTTTCTCTTCAATTATATTTTATGAGGAAAGAAAGGAAATGAGATTTTAACAGCATCAACCAGAAAAAAATAAAGATTACCTAAAACCTGTAATTCTATCTACATACTTTTAAAATTTATCCTAACTTCTTTTTTTTTTTGAAAACTTTACTGAGAGAATTGCTTTATTGAATCTTTATACTGACATTAAAAAGGAATTTGGGTAGCTCTACTTAACTATTTACTGACTATTAAGCTTCATCCCACTGCCGCCTTTAGCTTGGACGGCTCAAGTCATTTAGATTCTCAGATGTGGAGGTCACATGATTCTTATTTTTGTAATCATTAGCTTATGTTCATCAAGTTTTGAACGAGTGTCATGAAAGGATAATGACTAAATACACTTACATTACTTTGATGCTAACTGCTCAAAGATGATTTATGCATTAACAATTTTGACTTCATATTACCCCATATCCTAAAGAATTTGTTTTACTTTAAAATGAGCTTACTCTATCATTCATTAAACTATGCTTAGTCAGAGACCATTGATCTACAAGCTGATTGGTTTCCTATTCCTCCTCCTATTTTTCCTAAAAAATATATTTGCTATTTTATTTTTGTGATTATGTTCCCTGAATGCACTTTTAGTTCTCAGAGAATTTTATTTTATTTTATTTTAAAGATTTTATTTATTTGTCAGAGAGAGAGCGAGCGAGAGCGAGCACAGGCAGACAGAGTGGAAGGCAGAGTCAGAGGGAGAAGCAGGCTCCCTGCGGAGCAAGGAGCCCGATGTGGGACTCGATCCCAGGATGCTGGGATCATGACCTGAGCCGAAGGCAGCTGCTTAACCAACTGAGCCACCCAGGCGTCCCTCAGAGAATTTTAATGTTTATAATTTAGTGAATGTATACATGCATTATTTCTACTTTGAGACAAAGGAAAATCAAGTATAACAATGATGCAGGCCCTGAAGTCCATGAACTGATTTGGCTGGGTACAGTAGATTATGTCTCATATTGCACATGTAAAGAATTTGGGCAGCCTTTCAAGGTCTCTACGTCCACCTCAGTACGATTCCACTTTGATTGTTCTGTAATGGGAGTCAAGCAGTAGGTTTTAAAAGTTCCTCAGGTGATTAGAATATGTGGCTAAGGTTTGAAACAACTAAACTAACACAATCCCTAAATAGTCCTGAGACCAAATACATTAGGTAACTTCTCTAACTTCAGTTGTTCTCGTTTGCTTGTTTTGTGTCATTCTTAAAATAGTAAATATTCATGGGGCACCTGGATAGCTCAGTGTGTTAAGCCATTGCCTCCAGCTCAGGTTATGACCTCAGGGTTCTGGGATCGAGTCCCGCATCGGGCTCCCTGCTCGGCGGGGAGCCTGCTTCCCTCTCTCTCTCTCTCTCTCTGCCTGCCTCTCTGCCTACTTGTGATTTCTCTCTGTCAAATAAATAAATAAAATCTTAAAAAATAAAATAAAATATTTTAAAAATAGTAAATATTCATAATACAATCTCCTAAGTTCCTTTTATCACTAGCATAAAATAATCAACAAGTCATTGCTCTCTTCTATCACTTTTGGTGTTGAGTGTGATTTGCTTAATGAACTGGTAACTATTTCTGTCATTAGGGGTTGTTAATTCTCCAGAATATCATTTTAGAGCATAATGAAATAAATTATCATGTCTACTGTCTAAAAAGCTAATTGTTAGTTTACTTCAACACTGTTTTAATATAATAGTAGTGCTGTAAGTGCAGCTGTTGTCAGTTGAATAAAATAAACCCTTAGTTGAGAACAGACATATCAGACCTACTCGTTTGCTGATTGTTGATAAACCATAATGCCAAAATATCATTGACAGAGGAAATAGTCTTAAAAGATTTAACTGAAGTACCATACAGTTTTAAGAATGTGTGCCAATTTGCATGAGCTAAGTTAACCAGTATACAAAGTGTAATCATAGAACAGAAAATTATGTTCATCAAAATAGATTTTGAAATAAGAACTGCCATTGTATAAAACAATTAAAAACGTATTTTAAAAAATGTGTTACAATTTTTTCAAGAGTTAAAGCCAGAAACCTAGGATTCCCATTGACATCTCTGTCAGTTGCTCTCTGTATTCACTTCAAAATAAGAACTTCCATGTATTTCAAGCTTCTATCCCCCAACAAGATGACTAATATTCAACTATTGATTTTCCATTCTCCAATCTATTTTTCTTTTGTGGCTATTTTTTAAATGTGTCAAACTCTATAGTGATTTCCTATTCCTCTTAGAATAAAAATTAGAAATATTTAACCCAGCACTTTAGCACTGGCATGGCCCTCTCCCCAAATCATATTTCTATTCTTGTTCTCAGAGATGCAACAGGTCTTCAATGGATTCATCCCTTCTAATTTAGTGGAGGTTTTTTTAAACCCATTTTTTTGGCGGTATGATGGACATATAAAAAGTTGTGGATATTTGGGATGCTTAGGTGGCTCAGTTGTTAAGTGCCTGCCTTTGGCTCAGGTCATGATCCCAGGGTCCTGAGATTGAGCCCCGCATAGGGCTCCCTGCTCAGCGGGGAGCCTGCTTCTCCCTCTCCCATTGTCTCTGCTGTGTTCCCTCTCTCACTGTCTCTCTCTCTCAAATAAGTAAATAAAGTCTTTAAAAAACAAAAGTTGTAGATATTTAATGTATACAAGTTGATGTGTCTGGAGTTATGTATACATCTGTGAACCATAATCAAAATCAATGTCATAAATTTATCCATCACCTGTAAAACTTTCTTCCCACCCACTTTGTTTTTTTTGTTGTTGTTTATTTTGTTTTTTTTCCATGATAAGAACATCAAATATAAGATCTACCTTCTTAGCAAAATTTTAAATATACACTATGTTACCATTAATCATAGGCCCTATGTTGTACAGTAGATTTCAAAACTGCTTTATCTTGCATAACTGAAACTTTGTATACTTTGAAACACAGTGTTTTTAAAAATATAATTCCTTCAAACTAAAATGCACTTTTCTCTAAATTCTCTACCCTCGCTTTATTCTTTGTATCTCTGTTCAAGGGTCATTTTATAATGGAAACTTTATCTGACCTCCCCATTTACTCTTCCAACTGTCCAATTTTTTTTCTTTTTTCTTTTTTTCCTCTTTGGTTATAAGATGTCATGAGAGGCTATTTCTTTCTATAGGAACATTTTATTTCATATTGTATCATACTGTATGTGCTCAATAATTCCTCTCCAAAAAACAGATCTACAAGAGTAGGGAATAGCTCTAGTTTTCTTCATTATTATATGTCTTGTACCAAGCAGAATTCCTGGGATGTAGTGAGTGTTAAGTGTATGTCTATTAAAGGAACAAATCAGAGAACACAGTATTAAATACATTCTTACTTTGTTTCATGTTTTGAGATATAAAATATTTTGTGTAATTGGAAACAGACCTACCCAATAGATTTTGAAGTGATTCAGACATACAAAAAAGAAAAAAAAAATGATTGGATTACCTTTGAATACCAGTTGCTGCAAATATTTAAATTGAGGAGGAGGATGGACTTTAGCTTGGCAAATGTCATGGCTTTTGGTTCCAGAGTAGCAGAGGTACAGATGAATTAAGCAAACATTCTTCACAAACCAACAGGAGTATCTTGTGCACTCTAAAGTACCTACATACTAGAAAAGGAAGCAATGCAAAATGATATGCATCTTATTAAAATATGTTTATGAGTATTTTGCTTATAAATATACAGTTGATTTCTAGAAGTATCGATTAAAGTTTATAAGACATACTTTTTATGTAACTTTTGCTTATTTCTTTCATTCTTTCCACTTCTCTTTCTGTACCATCTTTCATCATGTTCATGTTCAAAATGCTTATGTGATATTCTTTTGGCTAGATTGACTCATTGCTCAATCCACAACAGTCCCTTACACTCTGTTTTCTGGGATATATATCACAAGGTATGTTTCCGAGTGTGTATTAGCCTGGGTTTTTGTCCTGTTAAGCACATGGTCTGAGGGCGGGGCAGACACCATGACCGTCTAGGGATGACTGTAGCCAGAAGGAGTCCATGACTTGTAGAGCACCGTGAGGTACTCTGACCAAATGCCAGGGATCAGACAGATTTAAAACAACTCTGCCAACTGTTCTGATACCAGAGTTTCATACATGACCCAGCATGGGCCCCAGCCCAGAGCTGCCCTTCCAACAACTGTTCTGACAGAGCCATGAGGCGCAGAGCACCAGGCCAGTCAGTGCCTCCAGAGAAGCCCAGGGCTGCTCCCCTAACTGAAGGCACATTGCAGTGCCAAGAGATGCCCCACTTAGCATTTATACCTTCTCTAGAAGAAAAATAATCAGCATAAATAGCATAATGAGGGGTGCCTGGGTGGCTCAGTGGGTTAAAGCCTCTGCTTTAGGTTCAGGTCATGATCCCAGGGTCCTGGAATCAAGCCCCGCATCGGGTTCTCTGCTCAGTGGGGATCCTGCTTCCTTCTCTCTCTCTGCCTGCCTTTCTGCCTACTTGTGATCTCTGTCAAACAAATAAATAAATCTTTTTAAAAAATAACATAATGATTATCCAATTTCTGAGACCTATGTGTTCAACTTCTACCCAGACCTAAGTTAATTGGGCTTTCCCTCTTAAGAAGTCACAATTTCTGGGACGCCTGGGTGGCTCAGTGGGTTAAGCCGCTGCCTTCGGCTCAGGTCATGATCTTAGGGTCCTAGGATCGAGTCCCGCATCGGGCTCTCTGCTCAGCAAGGAGCCTGCTTCTCTCTCTACCTGCCTCTCCATCTACTTGTGATTTCTCTCTGTCAAATAAATAAATAAAACTTTAAAAAAAAAAAAGAAGTCACAATTTCTGTATAGGTATACTATAAATTAAAAATAACTATAGTATTAAGAGGTACATTATTTGAAGCACAAGTGAACCAATAGTATTAAAACAATGAAATGCCAAGGTACTTTTAGAAGTTGTTTAGTTTTTAAAAATTTGTGTATCATTTGAAAATGTTTTAATATAATTAGGGCATATTTTCTAATATGATTTGTCTATGGTGATTCCTAGTATCTTCAAAGACAGAATTCATATCTGGTTATATCCACAATGGAATTAATAAAATTTAAACAATTTCAAGTCACACTCAAGCCATCAATAAGTTTTAATACATGCTACTTTACTGAAGTTTTAGAATGACATAAACCAATAAGGTAAGTTTAAACCCTGGGGACAGACTACTATCACATATTCTATTTTTGGATACCCTACATTTATTTCTGATTCTCCAAGCTTTCAGTGAGAAAATTCCCCTAAATTAGCTAATCTTAGAAGAGCTGAGTCATGGGACACAAAGAATCACAAACATCTGAAATTTCCTTTATTGCAATTACTACAATAAGTGATCTTTGTACTCGTTGTTTCAAGTCATAATTACGTTTTACCTGGATTCACAACACAATTTCCTAGTAGCTAGACAAAATATGAATCTTGAAGTAGAAGTCTCTATATTAATTAATAAATGGCAATATAACAGGAATCAACACTAAAGATGAGAGATAATCTGAAAGATTAATTAATTAATTAAGGAAAAATAGTCATTCTGAATTCATGTGGACATGGTGACTAATATAATACTCACTGCCTATTAAAACACTATTTTCTTAATTCTCACAAACTTAAATAGAAAGACTTGATGATTCAGCATAATTTGTCTGACCAAATCGATGTCTTTGCAAAATTCAGTTAAAGTCGCCTCTTTTTTACATTGAAGTTAATTTATTTTCAGTAGGATGAATAGTCCTCTCTCCTGTTATCGAAATTTCTACAGTGACCTTAGATAACATGTTAATATTAATTTTTCTCCATCAATTTTGTTTATTCCCATGAGGATTTAAAACATTCACATAGAAATGCTTATTGATCTATTTTATTTTTTAATCTCACCAAATTAACACTTGGGCTAAATGCTTTAAAAATAATCCTTAGTTTTAATACTCTTCATAGAATTCATGTATTAGGTAACAAATGTTTGTTAGAAAATCTGTGGAAATCTGGAAATACATTTCAATGATCATAAGTTTCAACCTTTGTCTATAAATAGAAATATTACTCTTTGTATATAAAATGTTGTGATGGAGTACATTTAGGGTGACCAACTCAATTATTTGCCTGGGACCTGACTTTGTTAGTATTGAAATTCCTGTGTCCAGTGAAGATACTAAGTACTCTGCAAACTGTGATGGATAGTTGCCCCTAATAGATCATATATTCAAAGTATTATTCCTGAGTTGAATGAGATTGAGGAATAGAGCTGCAGATTGCACGTGATGACAGAAATTACCTTCTGTTTTAGGCTTCTGAAATATGTGTGCCTGCACCTGTGTGTTTGTAGGGGGTTAACCACCATAGCATAGCTTACCTAACACTCTTTTCAAAAGTTTCTTCCATCTAGAGGTCAGACTAAACTCAATTTTTGAGGATTGTTTCAAATTTGAAATATCTATCAATTGTATTAAATTTGTCCTTATCTTACAAAATATATAGCTCATATTTCTGTAAGAAAATTTTTTCTTTTTTTATTGTTATGTTAGTCCGCATAAAGTACATCATTAGTTTTTGATGCAATGTTCTCTGATTCATTGTTTAATTAATATTACATTTATTGTGGTAAACAGTAGGTGTTTATAAATTGCTAATAAAATATACACAGAAAATAGTAGTGTCAATTTATCCTGAACTTGACTGCCAAGTTTATATATAAAAATTGAAAATGGCAAGCGATCCAGTGTTTATACTACTTCTTTTGAAAGTGAGTGGGGTGCCAGGGGGTGGGGATATACAAACATGCATTTGGAAGTGAACATTTATCTTGTTGACAGTGAACTAATTAACTGGCACATATTAGAAACCTAAACTTGAACTGACTTTGAACTTCAATAAGCTTGTGAGAGCATAATTTTGGTAAGCAAAGAGTGAAATTAAGACAAGTAGTTTCACAATGGCAGTAAAAAGAAAGAAGAAAATCAAGAGAATGGTCCATAAAAAAGAAAGCAATCATTTTTCTTTTTTTGCATCGCATGTCAGTATATGTTACATCAGAAAGAAGCAAATTCTGCAGTACCAAAGTTTTGTGACTTTTATTTGATTGACACAAAATACATATTCATAAAATTTTTGTAATCCTAACCAACTGATTTAACATAGTTATGCCAAATGTATTTGAAGATGCTTTCCTTAAGGCTTTTCCTTTTTTTATAAAGGGAGACTGATCTTGATTGATAGTATGAAGAAGCTTTAAAAACAACTCTGTATGTTGATTTATTATTTTAGCAGCCACATTTCTTAGGCTAGATAATGATTTCTTTTAGATATCCTGCTTCTCTTGCTATATTAAGTATCTTAAACTTGTCTCTTTCAAAGAAACTATATCCCTAAATCATGCCTTATACCTACAACTGCACTATGTTCCTTGGTGATTCTATTTATATTTATTTTAAGCGCTTATCAGTTTTTATAAACTGTGTAAGAAAACATAGACATGTTTTTCCTTTTATATAATAAAGATATTAATAAAAAGGATAAAGGGTACTCCATCTCTCTCTCTCTCTCTCTGTGCTGTATGAGAGATATAATTTTACCATACATATAACCTTTACCATTCTTCAAATGTGTTCAAAAACATTATCTTATTTAATTCATTTCGTTTGAATACTCAACAGTCTTGAAAGTAAGTCTTATATTCTGTTTTTTTTTATACTTAAGATAAAAAGACAACAACTAAGAGGTTTTGTCTTTTTATTTTAAGTTTATGCACCTCAATTTTCATAAGACTAGGACATAAACCTACATGGTAGGGTTTCCAACCCCATTATCTTCTACTTTATTTTTGTTCTTTAATTTACACATTAATAGAACAATTGGTACAATTGTTAACTGACTGACACAACAGAAATGTTACCACAAAATTTTGAGGTACAGGATCTTATAAATCTGAAGTTTTCTTATTTTTGTGACCTTCACCTTCCATTGCTATTCCTTTTTCACTCATCCTTCTTTAGCTACCACTAATAAATCATTAGCATTTTATTTATTTATATTAAATCTTTCTCTACCTGGTTTAAAGAAATTTAATGACTTTTGAAAGAGCAGTGATGAATTCACAAGGAAAAAAATTAGAAAATATCTAATGAAATACTTCCTACAAGAGACTTAACATAGCTTTAAGAACACATGTAGACAGGGGTGCCTGGGTGGCTCAGTGGGTTAAGCCTCTACCTTTGGCTTAGATCATGATCTCAGGGTGCTGGGATTGAGCCCCGCATCAGGCTCCCTGCTCAGCGGGGAGCCTGCTTCCCTTCTCTCTCTCTCTGCCTGCCTCTCTGACTACTTGTAATCTCTGTCTGTCAAATAAATAAATAAAATCTTAAAAAAAAAAAAAAAAGAACACATATAGACAGAGTGAAGGGATGGAAAAATATATTTCAATCAATTGGTAACCAAAGTATAGTGGGGACAGTTACAGCAGGCAAAATTGACTTTAACCAAGAAATGGTCAAAAGAGCCAAAGATGGTTATTTAATGATAAATGGGTCAACCCATCAAGAAGATATAGCAGTTGTAAATATTTATGCACCTAATATTATAGCACCCAAATATATAAAGCAAATGCTAGAAGAGCTAAAGGGAGAAATAAATAGCAATACAATAATACTTAGGGACATTAATACCCCATTATAAACAATAGATCCATTCAGAGAATCTATAAAAAAGAACAGAATTTGAACCAAACTATAGACCAAATGGATCCAGCAGAATATTCCACTCAACAGCAGCAGAACAGAGAATCTATAAAAAAGAGCAGAATTTGAACCAAACTATAGACCAAATGGATCCAGCAGAATATTCCACTCAACAGCAGCAGAATAGGCATCAATCATATGTTAGGACACAAAACAAGTCAAAGAAGAGAAGAATAAGTTATATCAAGTGTCTTTACTGACCACAATAGAGTGAAGCTATATCTGTAATAGGAGAAAAGCTAGAATTATATGGAAGTAAAACAACACAACAATAGATCCAAAAACATATCAAAGGGAAATTTAAAGAAAAAAAAAAAAAAACTTGAGATAAATGAAAATGGAAAAAATGCTAAAATATAGATGCAACAAAATCAGTTCTAAAGGGTAAGTGTATAGTGATAAACACACAGGTCAAGAAAAAAAAAAATCTCAAATAAATAACCTAACTTTATATATCAAGGACTAGAAAATGAAGAATGAACTAAGACAAAAGTTAGCAGAAGGAAAGAAATAACAGATTATAGCAGTAATAGATGAAATAGAAAAACGATAAAAAGATTTAAAAAAAACTAAGATTTGATTCCATGAAAAAATAACTAAAATTAATAAATGTTTAGCTAGACGAAATAAGTGGAGGTGGGGAAGAAGCCCAAATATATTAAATTATGAATGAGGAGATATTACAACTTACACCATACAAATAGAAATATCATAATAGACTACTAGAATAATTATATGAAAAATTGAAAAATGTAAAATAAATGGATAAATTCCTAGAAACATATAACTGACCAAGACTGAATCATAAAGAAACTAAAAATTTGAACAGAGAGAGAGAAAGGAGATTGAGTCAGTAATCAAAAACCTCCCAAAAAAGAATTTACCAGTACCAGATGGAATCAATCATGAATTTTTAAAAAACTTCTAAAGAACTAATACCAATTCTTCCAAATGTCTTCCAAAAAATAAAAGAGAAGGAAACACTCTCAAATTCATTTTATGAGGCCAGCATTATCCTCTCATACCAAAACCAGACTAAGACACTATATTTAAAGAAAACTACAGGCCAATATCTTAATGAGTATTGATACAAAATATCTAAACACAGTATTAGCAAGTTCAACAGCACTTTAGAAGATAATACACCACTGATCAGGTAGAATTCATGTTGGGGGTACAAGGATGGTTCAATATATGCAAATCAATAAATGTTATATACAACATGAATAAAATGCATGATAAAAATAATACAGTGATCACAATAGATGCATGGGAGGTATTTAATAAAATTCAACATCTATTTATGTTAAAAACTCTCAACAAAGTGGATATAGAAGAAATGTATCTCAACATAGTAAAAACCATACATGAGAAGCACATAGCTAATGTCATATTCCATGGTAAAAGTTTGAAAGCTCTTCTGCTAAGATCAGGAAAAAGACAAGGTTGCCTACCCTCACCATTCTCATTTAAGAAATTACTAGAAGTCTTAGCTAGAGCATTTAGATAATAAAAAGAATTAAGAAGCATTGAAATTGGAAAAAAAAGTAAATTTATATGTCTGTTCACAGATGACATGATCTTATATGTATTAAAAAATTCTAAAAACTTAGGAATAATAATCAAATGAATTAAAGTTGTAGGATACAAAATCAACATATGAAAATCAGTTGTGTTTCTATACACTAAAAAGGAATTATCTTAAGAAATAAAGCATTTACAATAGTGCCAAAAGAAGATACTCAGTAATAAATTTAACCAAGAAGATGAAAGATCTGTATGCTAAAAACTATGACATAGATGAAAGAAATTGAAGACGACACAATAAGTGGAAAGATATTTTATATATATGTATATATGTATATTACTATGTTTGATGGAATTGCTGAGTTCCTTAATTTTATTTTTTTGCATAAATTTTTCTCTCTTTTGTTCAGCTTGATTACTTTCTATTACTCTGTCTTCTAGGTCATCATTTAATTCCTATGCTTGCTTCTTCCAGACTTCCATTCATTCCATGAAGTGTGTTTCTGATTTCAGTTTTGAGCCCTTTGTCTCTGCTATCATTTTTTATCTGTGTCAAGGGTCTCACTGATGTCCTCCAATCTTCTCTCAATTCCAATGAGTATCTCCATATTTTTAAAAGATTAATTTATTTATCTTGTGAGAAAGAAAGAGAGAGAGAGAGGGAGAGGGAGAGAGATAGAGAGAGAGAGAGGAGGAGGGGCAGAAGGAGAGAAAGAGAATCTCAAGCAGACTTCCTGTTGAACATGGAGCCTGATTTGGAGCTCAAACTCACAACCCTGAGATCATGACCTGAGCAGAAATTAAGAGTCAGATGTCCAACCAACTGAGCCACCCAAGTGCCCCCAGTGAGCATCTTTGTAATCATTAGTTTAAATTTTCTATCAGGTATGTTATTTATATCTGTTTCACTTATATCTCTGACCCTGGCCTTGTTTTGCTTTTTCCTTTATGATAAATTTCTCTGTCCTATCATTTTTTTCTAAGTCTCTATACCTCTTTTGTTGTGTTAGAAAAGTCAGTACATTGCCTGTTCTTGAGAGTGATGGCCTTAGGAAGAAGAGGTCCTGTAGCAGCATGCTGTGTAATGTCCCCCATTTCAGAGAGCCTAGTGCTTCTGGGAGTGTCTACAATGTGTGCTGCATGTGCTTTGTTGTTGTTCTTGGCCACTTTATCCTTCAGACCAGTCATCTGGAGAGCTCTCTTTTTGTCTGTTGTGGGAAGCATTTAGTCCCTGACCTGAATGTGGTGCATTTTACCTAGGTGTGCTCTGGTCTGTGAAATGAGACCAGTCACCATTGCAGCTGGAACCACAGCTACACACAACTTCCATGTCAAGAGACACTCATGATGTGAGTAAGGATTTGGATCAGTCTTCTGGGAGAGGAGTACTGTGCTGGGACCAAGTAAAGCAAGACTGGGAAGGACAGTCCACCAGATCACTGGATGGGGGTGGCGGTGGGAGCACATGGGGAGTAGGAGTGGGGAGGGTTGGGTGTAACCAAGTAAGGTAGAGTGTAGGCACGGTGCTGTTCAAACATCTGACCCTGTGCTTATGCTGAGGGGCAGGGGAATGAAATGTTATAGGCCAGTTCCTTTGTTCCTAGAGAGATCTCTTTGTGAACTATGACTCTCTGGCATGTGCTTGAGGGTGAGCAAATAACCTCCCCATGGTGTGAGGCATGCCTAAGGGCACTCTTCACATCACTATTTCCACACGGTATGTTCCTACTGTTTTCCCTATCTTTTCTTCAAGTGCAGCACAATGCCTTTCAGGATCTATCCCAGTTAAGCCCCTGACCTTTACAACTCTAGGCTTTAAGTCCTGCTGATCGCCAGAAGTCACAAAATTTGGCCGCTTTTGATTTCAAAGCCAACTGCTATGAGGATTCCTTTTTCTCATGAGCTCCCATGTGAATTAGTCTGTCTCTTGCCCTTCTCCATGACCCTGGCTCCCTTCCCACTGAAAGGATCAAGATTAGTTTTTCTCCCTAAACCTGTCTCCGGACTTGCAGCCCTCATTGATGTAAACTCTTTTCTAACTTATTTGGGGAGTTTGCTCTGTCAGGTTTCAGGGCAATTCCTGAGGTATTCAGGATGGTTTGATAGTTACTGAGTTGCATTCATGGGATGGGGTGAGCCTGGGGTTCTTTTACTCCACTATCTTCCAACTTCTCCCTCTCTTCCCATTCTTAAACATATAGATTTTGTAAAATCATTTTACATCAGTCTTCTATGTCAGTATGGATAAACTGTAATATTCTCCAAGGCTATCCTGTTTCCTAACATATTTATTCCCTCTGAAGGACTTTCGTTTTTAGATCTCTCAAATACACTGTCTATTATTAAACTCCTATCATTGCTTTAAACTAAGTGAAGAAAATTAGAAAGTGCATGGAAAATCTTCAAAGAGTGAAGTGATTCTTTTATGTTCAATCAGTTCCAAAGAACTATGAAAATAATCTGATTATCTTTGCTCCTAAATCAACTTCTGGCTATTGGGCTAAAAAGAATTTAACTAAGACACTAAACCATAGTGATAGTCTCTTGCACATTTTTTTGGCCTTGAACGCCAAATTATATGCAATTTCAGGAATGTATTTGACAGTCTGAGAGAGAGAGAAGAAATGGTTATCTTTATCATTTACAGTAATGTTAAAATTCTTTTTTTTAAATTTGTTATCTTCAACTTTCTTTCACAGACTAGGTAACATTCATTTGTCTTAGCCTGTTATCAAACAAATGACTGGAAAATCAAACTCCCTATTAAAATTTTCATCCCAGCTAAATCCCAGTGAAATTTCTTATAATAGCAGTATATCATTAAATAAAACAATTGTTTAATTAATTAAACAGCTTCAGTTTTATTTTTCAATTAACATATTCATTCTAGAGTTTTTTGGCTATAGTTAAATTTCACCTTTTCTGGAGAAAGAAAAAACTCTCAACTCCTTTAAAAATGTATAAATTTTGTTTCCACAGATTTTTAATTTTCCAGCTGATGCTGTTTTTTGGGGTGTAATCAGACATATTTGATAAGGTTGCCATACCAGGAAGAATACATTCTTAACAGACTGAATGGCTAAATTTTTTTTTTTTAACTTGCATAAGTAATGGAAGAAATAACTTAATATGTACTCATTTATTTGTTTTAATACAAGTCAATGTAACATTTTGTTACATTACTTGAACTCAATTGTAGTTAACATTTTGCTATTTAACTAAATATTTAAATTAAATATCTGTGTAAATATCTTCTCCATCTGTAAATATGTGTGTGTATCTTAGTTTTTCCTGTATTATTTTTTTAATTTAATTTTATTTTTTTTCAGTGTTCCAAAATTCGTTGTTTTTGCACCACACCCAGTGCTCCATGCAATATGTGCCCTCCTTAATACCCACCACCATGCTTACCCAACCCCCCAACCCACCACCCCTCCAAAACCCTCAGTTTGTTTCTCAGAGTCCACAGTCTCTCATGGTTCATCTCCCCCTCCGATTTCCCCCCACTCACTTCTCCTCTCCATCTCCTGGTGTATTCTGTGTTATTCTTTATGCCCCACAAGTAAGTGAAATCATGTGATAATTGACTCTCTCTGCTTGACTTATTTCACTCAGAATAATCTCTTCCAGTCCCAACCATGTTAATATAAAAGTTGGGTATTCATCCTTTCTGATGGAGGCATAATACCACATTGTATGTATGGATCATATCTTTTTTTAAAATTTTTTAATTTGGGGGGCGCCTGGGTGGCTCAGTGGGTTAAGCCTCTGCCTTCGGCTCTGGTCATGGTCTCAGGGTCCTGGGATTGAGCCCCACATCTGGCTCTCTGCTCAGCAGTGAGCCTGCTTCCCCCTCTCTCTGCCTGCCTCTCTGCCTACTTGTGATCTCTCTCTCTCTTTCTGTCAAGTAAATGAATAAAATCTTTAAAAAAATTTTTTTTAATTTTTTTAATATTTCTTTTCAGTGTTCCAGAGTTCATTGTTTATGCACACACCCAGTGTTCAATGCAATACTTGCCCTCCATAATACCCACCACCAGGGTCACCCAACCTCCCACAGCCACCTCCCCAAAACCCTCAGTTTCTCTCTCGAAGTCCACAGTCTCTTATGGTTTGTCCCCCTATCCAATTTCCCCCAACTCACTTCTCTTCTCCATGTCCTCCGTATTATTCTTTATGATCCACAAATAAGTGAAACCATATGATAATGACTCTCTCTGCTTGGCTTATTTCAATCAACATTAACTCTTCCAGTCCCATGCACGTTGATACAAAAGTTGGATATTCATCTTCTGATGGAGGCATAATACTCCACATCTTCTTTATCCATTCATCTGTTGAAGGGCATCTTGGTTCTTTCCACACAGTTTGGTAACTGTGGCCATTGCTGCTATGAACATTGGGGTACAGATGGTCCTTCTTTTCACTACATCTGTATCTTTGGGGTAAATATCCAGTAGTGCAATTGCAGGATCATAGGGTAGCTCTGTATTTAATTTCTTAAGGAATCTCCTCACTGTTTTCCAAAGTGGCTGCACCAATTTGCATTACCACCAACAGTGTAAGAGGGCTCCCCCTACTTCCCATCCTCTTCAACTCATGTTTTTTATGGTCCTGTTAATATTGGCCATTCTAAATGGTGTAAGGTAGTATCTCAATGTGGTTTTGATTTGAATCTCCCTGATGGCTAATGATGATGAACATTTTTTCATGTGTCTGTTAGCCATTTGTATGTCTTCTTTGGGGAAGTGTCTGTTCATGTCTTCTGCCCATTTTTTGATGTGATTATCTGTTTTGTTTATTTTGAGTTTGAAGAGTTCTTTATAGATCTTGGATATCAGCCCTTTGTCTGTAGTGTCATTTGTGAATATTTTCTCCTATTTGGTGGTTTGCCTCTTTGTTTTGTTGACTGTTTTCTTTGCTGTGCAGAAGCTTTTGATCTTGCTGAAGTTCCAAAAGGTCATTTTCACTTTTGTTTCCCTTGCCTTTGGAGACGTGTCTTGAAAGAAGTTGCTGTGGCCAATGTCAAAGAGGTTACTGCCTATATTCTCCTCTAGGATTTTGATAGATTCCTGCCTCACGTTGAGGTCTTTGATCCATTTTGAATTTATCGTTGTGTATGGTGTAAGAGAATAATCAAGTTTCATTTTTCTATACATAGCTGTACAATTTTCCCAGCACCATTTATTGAAGAGACTGTTTTTTCCACTGTATATTTTTTCCTACTTTGTCAAAGATTATTTGACCATAGAGTTAAGGGTCCATATCTGGACTCTCTACTCTGTTCCACTGGTTTATGTGTCTGTTTTTGTGCCAGTACCATGCTGCCTTGCTGATCACAGCTTTGTAGTAAATCTTGAAATCAGGCAATATGATGCTCCGACTTTTGCTTTTCTTTTTCAATATTTCCTTAGCAATTTGGGGTCTCTTTGGGTTCCATACAAATTTTAGGGTTGTTTGTTCCAGCTTTTTGAAAAATGCCAGTGGAATCTTGATTGGGATGGCACTGAAAGTATAGATGGCTCTAGGCAGTATAGACATTTTAACAATGTTTATTCTTCTGATCCATGAGCGTGGAATGCTCTTCAATCTTTTTGTGTCTTGTATTATCTTTATAATCAATTCTTACATCACTGATTTTACTTTTTATATCTAGCAACTTAAATCTTAAATGTTTTCCCAATTGAGCCACTGAATATATTTTCACAAATGGGTAGATATGGGTAGAAGGCTTTAACCCTTGGTCCTCATAAAAGAAATAAAACTGGACCATATTAAAAATATTAAAATTCACTGTGACATCTTCTTTTGGGGGTGATTCTAGATAATTTTATAATTCCTTCAGGTCTTTCTTATAGTTACCTTTTTAATCAGTAGTTTTAATGAGGAAATTAGGGATAATGTGCTTCTATGGGTCAATTTGGTTCATTTTAAAAGTTCAGCTCAATCACCTTGGATAACACCACTGAGTTCTCAAAATCATTACTAAAGAGATAGAATAGAATTAAAAAGAAGTGGTTGTCTAATTAGAACTTTGCAGAGTAAGTGTAAGAGAGGCATCTAGTTTTTAAAACTGAAATTTAACTTATGTATCCTGATTTTTATATTCACTGTTCAAATGAGAAGAGTAATTTTAATTTTCTTTGCAAAAAAATTTAACTAGGTGACAGTCCATATTAAGCCTTTTTGTTACAGTTATGTAATTAAACTTTGCACCTCATTGTAAAGAGTTCTAGTCATCAGCATCTTGTCAGAAGAATTTTTGTAAATTAAGAAAGATTGCTTGCAAAAACATGCTAACTTTGTGAAGGGTGTCTAGAAAGATAAAGAATTAGGACTTAAGGTGATTACCAGGCTGAGAAAAATTGGTAAGTGACAAAGAATTGGTGAAGCAAATGCCTTTCTGTATTCTCATAACAGATGTAAGAATGATTAGGGATTGACCCAGATTTGCTAACAGTAAACCTATTCAAAATACAATGGCAACAACCAAGAAATATACTGCCACTTTTATTCTCTTAGGACCTAAAAGATTCCTCTTGTGACCATTCATCTGCATGCAATTCTCATTCCCTGAATTTTTCTGTCCAGTTTTAGATTCAGGTAAGGAAAGATTATGAAGAGCTAGTGAAGGAGGTAGGAAATATATTTAACTTTAAGTATATATTTAAGTATACTTAAGTATGCTTAGGGCCTGTTTGTATCTCTTGCTGTCAGTTTGAGGAAATAAACCTTCCTTTTTTTCTTTCTCCAAATTTCTCTTTAAATTCAAGTTAGTTAACATACAACATTATACTGGTTTCAGGTGGAGAAATTAGTGATTCATCGCTTACATATAAACACCCAGTGCTCAGAACAAATGTCTTCCTTAATACCCCATTACCTATTTAACCCATTCTCATGCCCACTTCCCCTCCAGTAACCCTCAGTTTTTTTTCCTCCATAGTAAGGTCTGTTTCTTCATTTGCCTCTCTTTTTTGCCCCCTATGTTCATTTGTTTTATTTCTTAACTTTTCACATATGAGTGAAATCATATGGTATTTGTCTCTGACTAACTTATTTCACTTAGCATAATGCTTTCTAGATTCATCCACATCTTTGCAAATGGCAATATTTTATTCCTTTTTAATCCTTCCTTATATTTTTAGAAGGTATTATTTATTTATTTGAGAGACAGAGAGAGCACAAGCAGAGGAAGAAGCAGAGGGAGAGGGAGAAGCAGACTCCTCACTGAGCTGGGAGCTGGACATGGAGTTTGATTCCAGGACCTGGAGATTATGACCTGAGCCTAAGGCAGATGCTTGACCATCTGAGCCACCCAGGTACCCCTAATCCTTCCTTCCAATAGGTGGATACAATCATCAAACCTAAACTTTGAATGACTACTCTAAGGCATGAGATAGGACCATGAACTGTCTTGTTCAGCAGTATATGCTTAGGTAGAGAGTTTCTACAAAGTAGTTTTTCAATACATATTATTTCATTGAGAAAAACTAGTGACATGGCACAAATAAGAAGGCTACAAAACCTGAGATGAAAAAGAAGGGTAGAGACATTTTCTATAGAAACCCCTGACTAAGGCTTTCACCAAAACTTATTGTGGAAGAATAAAAGTTAGTTAACCCATGGGCCTCTGTGATTACCTGTCATTACATCTATTATCAAAATGTTGGCTGAATAGTACATTATATATGATGCTTTGTAGTGCTAATCACCTCATTTTTAATTAACACTTTCATTGGTTTCTTAGAGTGCTAGGTGAAACATTACTTCACAAATTGTTAATGATAATATCAGGATCATAGAGATTACAATTTATAAAAATTAGCTGTCCATATTGGGGAAGAATACGAGTTAAACAGTGTTCCACGTATAAACCAGCCTTGGTTCAATGCCTGTTATACTAGACAAGTAATTGATAGAACCCCATTTAATTCTCCAATGTATCCTGGTATGGATGATAAATTAGTAAATCACGTAAACATGCAGGATACATTAGCAGGGGCTATTCTTGTCTGAGTGAGTAATGGGAGAGCAAAATGTTAAAAGACAAGATCTCACTTTATGAGCATACCTGCTGTTTCCCTAAGTAGGTGACACATGGACCCACAGGCATGCCCACCATTTCAAAGTAAACACAGAATTTTAACCAATGAATGATGAGTCCACTTTTCCAATATACAGAGCCAACCAGTTATCTTGTTCTTTTTTTTTTCCTGACCTGCACTGATTCATCTATGTCAATTAGTTACAGACAGTCCTAAAACAAGAAATGGCCTCTAAGAATAAATCTAGGGTGACTTATTTTTGTATTTCATGTATATCTTTTTGAGAAGACCTATTATCATCCTTATATTTTCAAATTTACATATTCTGTTAAGGAGCTTCTCTACTCATTTTCAGCTAGCAAATTTTGGTGTTAAAAATGTTTCGTTGAAATCTCTATGTTTTCTTTCCCATTGCTGGTATAATAAATTACTATGACCCTAGCAGTCTAAAACATTTGTCTCTTCTATTTCTGAAGGTTGCAAGTCCAAAATCAGTCCTACTTGGATGGAGTCAAAGTTTCAAGAGGGCTAGCAGCTTCTGCAGGCTCTGAGGGGAGAATCAATTTCCTAGCATTTTTCACCTTCTGGTGGTTGCCTATATTCCTCAGTTAATGGGCAATTCCTATACTTTCAAAGAGAAACATTTCAGTCTCTGTTCCCATCATCACATCAATTTCTTGGTTTCAGACTCTTTCTATAGCCCTCTGATAAGAATCTTTGGGATCCACGATAAAATTATATCAAATCCTTGTCTTGATCACATCTTCAGAGTCTCTTTCTCCATGTAAGATAATATTGAGAGGCTCTTGGGAGTAGAACATGGCATATATGGGGTACCTTTATTCCCTCAACCATACTCTGGTTTCCCCAGAAAATGTTCATGAAAGCTATGCCTTCAGTTTATTTCACATCCACTTTTGATACCTCTTTTAAGGTATCTAACCTTAGCATATCTATAGATGTTATGGTTCTAACTCCTGCCAACAAGCACTTTGGGAAGAAAGTTCCTTCTTAGTGATTATAAATGTAATATGAATGAGATTCACATAAATAACCACACTTTTTTTTAAGGTTTTATGTATGTATGTGTTTATGTATGTATTTATTTATTTATTTGACAGAGAGAGACACAGCGAAAGAGGGAACAGAAGCAGGGGGAGTGGGAGTGGGAAAGGGAGAAGCAGGCTTGCCACCAAGCAGGGAGTCTGATGTGGGGCTCTATCCCAGGACCCTGGGATCATGACCTGAGTGGAAGGCAGACACTTAACGACTGAGCCACCCAGGCACCCCAAATAAACACACTTTTAAGAATTAAATTCACCAATGGGGGGTTTTCCTTAATTACAGGAGGCAAATTTTCAAATTGTAAAAACTTCATGAATTTTTTTTCTATTTATTTTTCTATTTCTTTTCTTTTTTTTTTTTAAATTTTTTTTATTTATTTGACAGAGAGAAATCACAAGTAGATGGAGAGGCAGGCAGAGAGAGAGAGAGAGGGAAACGGGCTCTCTGCTCAGCAGAGATGCGGGACTCGATCCCAGGACCCTGAGATCATGACCTGAGCCGAAGGCAGCGGCTTAACCCACTGAGCCACCCAGGCGCCCCTCATTTTTCTATTTCATTATCAATGAAGACCTATTGACACCTATAGATTTTCTAAGCTATATAAACTGTCCATATTTGTTTCCTTTAAATAGGAACATTTCAACTATTCACAGGATTGCACTAGTTTAGATTAAGTTGTGACTTCTTATACTTAAACTGTTTTCATTTACTTTATCACCTGATATAAAAACTCTGCTAAAAGTGGGCAAAAGAAATAATAAAATATATGCTTAAAACTCCCTCTATTCTTGCTTTTATAAATTGATAATAGTATAAAATAAAATAAAATAATTTTTTAATATATTCATCATTTAAGTTTATTCATTAGCTATTACATAGCTACTGATAATTATTATAATCACATATAAAATATGTGAAATTACAAAATTATTACTTATTATAAATCAATTAACGTACATATCTACTTTGGATCTAGAAGTGACATTGATGTAAAGTCTAATCTCTGAGTTCTTCTATTTTTGTCCCAGAGCTACTATTAAGACACCAGTATATTTTCTATACACAAAGTTCTTGACATATAATAGAATCTGTGTGGTAACTTTAATTTCTATTAATTCTTCAAAGATAGGAATACCTGTTGCTTTATTATTACTTACTAGGGAGGCAGTGTCAGAGGACTCAGATAATAAATAATATGTGAGCCCAACTTTTGGTAGAACCAAAAGTTCTACCTCTTTTTGTGACTAACAATGTAGAACAATAAAATCATTTAACAACTGGTTAAACATTAACCCTAGGAAATGTTTTTTCTTGAGTTCTTTGAAAAAATGTATTCCAAGTCAAAACATGTTGTTTGTGCTTGCTTATTTAAAATGTGCTTGTGATTCAAATGATTAAAATATATTGAAGAACTAAAATAAAGAAGTAACATATGCACAGGAAAAAGATTTAAAAGTTTAAAGCTACTGTGAGGACATTATTCTCTTTCAAGCATTATTTTAGGCAACAGTCAACTTCCCTACCAAAAGTCTGAACAGAAGCAGGATAAATTATCCACTTAATGAAGTAGACAGAGAAAGCCATTGAGAAATTTGTCTATGAAAAAGAGAGAAGAGAAAACGAATAACAATTACTGAGGTATAAGACATGGATCAGAAGATTATTGAAGTCGACCCTGATTATACAGCCTTCCTAAAGCTCCTTCAAGCATTTCAATGACTCTTTCATTTAGCCATTTTATGTTTAATAAATCTGGAATTCTGCTCCTGTTTCCCCCCTCCTTAAACACAAAGTAGAGAGAACTCATTCTCATCACATATTTCAAGCTACTTAACCTCCAAATTTTTTCAACTAAATGTTCAATAACATAAATAATAAGAAAAATTCAAACAAATTTGGGGTGCCTGGGTGGCTCAGTCAGTTAAGTATCTGCCTTTGGCTCAGCTCATGATCTCAGGGTCCTGGGATCTAATCCCTCATCAAGCCTCTTGCTTAGCAGGGAGTCTGGCTCTCTGTCTCCTTCTGCCTTTCTCCCAGGTCATATGCTCTCTCTCTCTTTCTCTCTCAAATAAATAAATAAAATATTTTTAATTAATTTTTTATTTTTTTTAAACATATATTTTTATCCCCAGGGGTACAGGTCTGTGAATCACCAGGTTTACACACTTCACAGCACTCACCAAGGCACATACCCTCCCCAATGTCCATAATCCCACCCCCTTCTCCCAAATCCCCAAAATTCAAACAAATTTAATCTAAGTCAGTAAGTATTTCAGAGGGAAGGATTGAGAAGTAGAGTCTGTGACCTACCAGCATGTATACCTCTTTCTGAACTTAAAGTAATTAATCTATTCCCAACAAAGGAAGAAAAAGAATAAGAAAGCAATTTGACTTAACCAACTCTATGTACCTAACTCAGTTGCAGGGTCCACATAAACTAGAAAAAAGTCTCAGTTTATAATGCTATCTTATGCTAGGGATCTGCTAGTTCGAGACAAAAGTTTCTCTTCTTTAAGTCTGGGGTTCTTTAACTTTCATGAAGACTGTTTTTCTTTCTGGGCACAGGTTTTACTATTCTCCAACTTATACGGCCTAACTTTCCTAAGTCAGTTTTCTCAACCACAGCAGTACAGATATTTGGACCTGATATTTCTTTGTTGTAGGGGGCTGTCATGTGCATTGCAGGATGTGTAGCAGCTGTTATTAGCAGATTCAATCTCTATTTGTGACAACCACAAATGTCTCTAGACACTGACAAGTACCCCCCAGGGTGGGGGGGGGCAAAAATTACACTTGGTTGCTTCAGGGATCTGTTGTATCTGACTTTACCTATTCTTTTACAGAGATGTCTCTTAGATCTCACCATTATGGCACTATCCATCCATTCTCCAAATCTCAAGAAAAGTCTCAGGATTTTTAAAGAATGAACAAATTGCCATATTTTTCTCATTGAGGGTACAATTACAAGGAACTTTTAGTAGCTTAGAATACTTATGGGTCAGTATGAAATAGTTTCAACTTTTCTGTTCAACTTAGGCTTCTGCAGCAGATCATAGTGTAAACATTAGTTTTTTTTGTTAATTTTGTATATGTGTACAAACTAATATTTTGAGTGTCTAAAACATATTTAGCTTCCAATGTCCCTTTCTTTGATAAGTTGAACTTTACAATTTTTTACATTAAAAAAAAGCAACACTGAGGGGTCTTTTATGTATCATGTAATTCTTTCCATCTTCACCAGATATACCTCTCCCCAAATTCCATGTCGAGGAAGCACTGACTACCCACTACTAAGAGAGAGGTTTCCTGTTGCTCAGTTTATGGAGTCTGTGCTCTTCCTACATGGAAGCATCCTTCCAAAGAGTTTCGTATCTGCTTCACTTGCCATGACTTGTCTCTGATGAAATTTTACTGCCTTTTCTGGAAGAAGGGTAGTTTTGTATAAAGAAACAAAGACATCTACCTACATAAAACTTAAATTCAGCCTAATCTACATGTATAGACAATGGAAAAGATAATGTGAAGAATTATACTGTTATCTGGGAAACTAGATAACAATGATTGTTAAGAAGGAACTAAAAAAAGGAGATGACATGTGTGAGCCAGAAATGAGGATTTAACATTTTCAATTGGGTGCCTATGAAAGAACTCACTGAAAGGGTAAACATTTGAGAAAATACCTAAACAGAAAGGAGAACCCAACAAACCAGAATTTGGATCAAAATCTTCAAGATAAAGGCCCTGGTTTCTTCTAGAAACTTTGAGGGCACTGTTGCTATTTTACTGTGAGCTAGAAGGAATATGTTTCACATTGAGCCTCTAGGTAAATGCTTACCTGATCTAGCCCTTGAAAAGTCTAAGTATGTGAGCCTTCAAATTACTGTGTGTGTGTGTGTGTATGTGTATACTTGCACACGTGTGCATGCATGCGTGAGCTTGAGAGAGAGAAAGATTGAAAGAGAGAGAGAGAGATTCTGTTTAGATTTTCTGTTGTTGCAACTAAAATTTTAAACCTCTAACTCCTACCCCAAATGCAAATTGTATTCATATGGAATTCTAATTTGAGCTTTACTTCTTTCAGTGTTCAGTGTGAGTTTGCATAAGTCACGCTTTCTGAAAATTATTGTAAAAAAAAAAAAAAGATTTAACTAGAGGATGGAAATAGAAAAGAGGAATGAAACAGATGGTAAAGTTAAACTAGATGAGTTTTAAAATTTTGGTTTTTTGTTGGTTCCCCAGTGAAATCTTATAGGAAACTTAAAAAGATGAGATAAAACATAAACTGCTTTCTTATATCTGCATCCCTGAACCGGTTATAAAGAAGAGAACCAAAGGAGTTGTGTATAAAGCTCTCACGGTATTTTCTTTGATTATATAAAAAACATCAGTCAACAATTCTGTCATAACATCAGGAAGTTATAAAATATTTGGATTTCTGGCACAGGCCATAAATTGTGGTCCTATGTATAATATTTATTAAAATGAAATTAAATTTATTAGTAAATCATTGAAACTCTAAGGAAAATAAATCCTGAATCATTGCTATGAGACAATGTAAATAGCATTTAATTGCAGTGTCTATATTTTTAGTTTTTTGTGTGCATAATATCAATCTTATTTTTAAATTTAGTAACTAATTTATTCATTTTTATAAACATAAAAATGACAATAAGAACAGTGCTTTCCCTTTTTTCACTATGAGTTTGAGCTCTTAATTTTTTTCAGTGATTTATTTTTGGTGATTCTTAGAAATCTGACTCTCATTTGGAAAGTAACAATTGTTTTATCATGGGGGCTATTTATATTATTAATATTGAGATTAATATTGACATTGTGAAAGTGCTCGATTAGAAATTCCTCATCACAATTTCAATGAGAAAGTTCAGCATCCTTCTGCCACTTTAATTATAGCAAAAATGAATTTAAAAAAGGCGAATTTAACTCATGATGAAGAGCATGGCTCAGAATTAATAAGGTTCTGACCTACACTTTTTTTACCCCAATATTGTCCATCATGTTGCATTTAATTTAAACTTCCTAATCTTAAAATGATTATGGAATATGTTTTATCCTTTATAATACTTCAATTAAATGTATATTCAAAAGAAATAAATCTTTTTTTCTGATAATAATTTTGGTCTAATCCTCTTAACAGGAGTAAGCCACTATCTCTATTTTGCTGGTTTGTTGGTTTATTCCTTTTAGCCGATACTATGCCTACCTGTACAATACAAATATCATCCAGGCTCCACTGGCCAACACAACTCTGGTTAACCTTGGTGTTAAGTTACATCTGGATTTCACCTCAGAGCCTCTCTGTGATTCCCTAAGCCATTCTGCCCCATGATTCTCTGTGTCTCCTTGCTTCCCTGTCCCTCTGTGTATTAACTTGTCCCTAGACTACATAGATCACAGGCCTCAGATACTTCACTCTTTCCATTAGGCCAATTCAAATACATAGGGAACATTTACATTTATTAAAAAATGGCAAAGCCCTGAGTGATTATGGGTACGGGCAAATCAGAAACTACATTAACTTTGTGCCATCTAACTGGTTCCGCCTATCCCCTGTACTTCTTACTGTCTGGAAAAACCTGGGCCTTTGATACAAAACCTTTCATGATGTCTGAACACCCTGGGAGGTGGAACCCAATCGATAATCTCTGTGGGAGTAGTGCTGCCATGCCTGTTGACCATTCCCATAGCACAGGAAATGCATATTTTATTTTGTTACAAGTAGATAAATACCTTATATATATACATCGAAAATCAAATTACAGTTAGAGTAATATAGCCATTTTTCATCAGCTATTTTGATCTGAGTATTTTCTAAATATCACAATACACCTGAAAAACATAGTCCAAATTATATGCAAATTCTATTATAGGGACACATAATATTTAAGCTATTCTTGCTTAATTTGATTGCTTCTATTCTAAAATAAACAATAATATAGTGAATATTTTCTACACATGTTTAATATAATTTTGTTTTCTTACTTCAGGTATTTCTAGATATTGAATTATTACAGATGAAAAAACTTTAGGTATATACTCTAAAATGCCAACTGGTGGTCCTATTTTCCCTGAATACATGTGAAAATACTGTTGCATTAAATATGTATAGTTTTGTGCAGAAATATAAAATGGTTTTATTGCAGAAATATAAAATGGTATTTCCATATTGACTTAAATGATATTTCACTGATTTGAACATGTTAAAATTGTGATTATTTTCCATTTGTATTTTTTATCTAAATATTATTTATAAAAATCTACTGTTGAAACTTGTTTCTTTTTTCTTTAAAAAAATGACTGATATACATATAATATTGCATGAGATAACAAATACGCCCCACTATGACAGGGTGTTTTTAATTTGTGACAAGCAAGTTGGGATGCCTGGGTGGCTCAGTGGTTTAAAGCCTCTGCCTTTGGCTCAGGTCATGATCCCAGGGTCCTGGAATCAAGCTCCACATCTGGCTCCCTGCTGTGCAGAGAGCCTGCTTCCTTCTCTCTCTCTGCCTGCCTCTCTGCCTCCTTGTGATTTCTGTCTGTCAAATAAATAAATCAATCTTTTAAAAAAAATATTTTTGTGGCAAGCAATCAAGGGTCAAGGTGCTCAGTTAGGACATAGAGCTGAAGTGAAAATAGTAATATTCAAGCCTTTATTCACTTACTGCCACAGTGCCACCAACAGGAACAAAGAGGGACCAGGCATTTTTCCCCCTAAGGAACTACATGAGGCAAGAGCCAGTGAATGAAACACAGATGGGGGAACCCTCTCATTGCTAAGGAGGCTTAAAAAAAAAGCTCTTGACTCTTTATATGGATTTGGTGGGGAGGTAGAGAAAGAGGGCTAGGAGAGGAGAAGTTTTAAGTCAATGTAGAGAAATGTGGCTCAGTCAAGGCCCCTTCTATAAAGACGTCTCCATGGAGGCACATGGGAAATGGCCCAGCTATGGCCCTCTGCTCCCCCATAATGAAAAAGGCCTCTGAATAAGGTACATGTGTTGTTGAGAAGAATAAATAATCTGCAACTGTTTTGTGTGACATTTTGTAGTCATTCAGGTAAGTGGATTGACAGTACCATTCACATTTTGTATATCCTTACTGATTCTCTGTCAAATTATTCCACCAATTACTGAAAGGGAAGTATTCATATCTCCACTATAATTGTACTTTTACTTATTCCTCTTTTGGATTATGTCAGTTTCTGGTTCATATATTTTGAATCTCTTTTATTACATGCATAAGTCAGTATGATTAGTTGACCAAGTCCTTCATCTCTGATAGTTCCTGATATTGAAATCTGCCTTATTAATAAAACTACACCAGTAATTATTTTGTCTATTTTTTATATATCTCTCTCATTATTTTACTTTCAATATGTCTCTATCTTTTTAAATAAAATGAGTATCTTTTAAACATTTGAGTTTTGTTTCATGTACCATTAATAATCTCGGTGTATTAACTGAAGTGTTAATCAATTTACATTTATTGTGACTCTGGGTATAGTTGAATTTAAGTATATCATTTTGCTTGCCTTATGCCTGCTCTGTTCATCTTCCCTCTGAATATAAATATATTTTTTTTCTCCACATAAGAGAAGAGATAGTTCAAATCTCTTCCTAAAATATTATAGTTCATCATATCATCTCTTTGAAATTGGTTGATATATTCAAAAGTTAATAATGCAAACATCAGAGTAGAAAAACAAATATCAGTTAAAAATTCCAAAAATGCATTTTATATTTATATGCTAAGAATAATTTAAATATAATATATATTTTATTTTCTTTAACATGTCACATTGAACTTAAGTATCATAAAAAGTTAAAAAGTAATATTAATTCCCACTATCCATAACCATTACACAATCTGAACAATATATTTGTATATATATTAAACTTAAATTAAATCAACTGAAATATAAACTATTTCACAACTTCAGTACAGCCATAACTAGGATTATTAATCAGTAGGGAAAAGCATATTTTTGAAAAAATATTATAGTGTTAAAAATATTAGTAATGCACATTATCTCATCATCACCTAAATTTTATCCCAGTGAGAAAGCCAATAGCATTTCCTTCTTGCTAACATTTTATCTAGTAGAAGTCATTAAACCTAAAGTAGAATTACAGAAAAAGCAGATTTGGCAAGTTAATGGTAACCCCAGTCAAGTTCCTTAAAAAGAAATTAAAACTGAATTTAGAGTCAGTAACATAGATAATTGTTAAGACACTAGAACAGGTCAGGTTTTCCAGGGAGAAATCATGGTGGAGGAAGAGAAATTTAAAAACAAAAGTCAGAAATAAATTCTCAGAGACTATCCCAAGTCAACACAGAAACCAAAACTCAAAACTGAATAGTCTATTGTAAGAGAAATTTGAACGAAAGCAGGAAAGACATTTCAATTAGACCATCTCCTCTTAAGGAAAGGGTAAATATATCTTAAAGGAAAAAGAGATGCTAGTACATTCTTTATACTGAAAGTTGATATGATAGTATTTAGAAGTATTGAGTTCTAGAGTTGCTTGGAGTACATTTAAATCTAGCTTCATCTATCCTTACCAATATGTATGAATTTACGAAAATATTAAAGACTCAATAGACATTTTAATTTTCTATAAAATGGAATGGTATTTATGTGAAGAGCAAATGAAGACCATATATTACATGTTATAATATCAACATTTTACTGTGAAAGAAACATTGTGTTCTTATCCTGTATCTTATCCTATATGTTCTTGCATAGTAACATATTATATTTTAACATATTATATTTTAGCATACGTTTCCAGAAATATACACAGAAATTTGTCCATGATTCATTCCATAAATTGACTTTTCATTACTTTAAAAACATTTTATTAAAATATTTTATATTAGAGAAAACGATAAAATGAATTCCATAATTCTACTGTCATTATTTGCCAAAAGTTTTAAGAAATACAGCATCATAAATTGATTAGAATTTCCTTCTGTACTCTCACTGATCTTTTCCCCAGCTGTCTCTTTATAGAGAGCCCTTCTAGTAAAGCCAGTGTGTATATTTCTGATATATGCATTTATACTTTAGCTATATGTCAGTCATAGAAAATATGGACTTTCTTGTGTTTAAAAAATTAATCATTATCAGACTATCTACCTATGTTAGTCTTCGATAAGATTTTAAAATTCAACATTATGTTTTGATATTTAAAAGTATTACTAAATGTAGCTATTGTTCACTCATTTTTTTTTCAAAGATTTTATTCATTTATTTGACAGACATAGAACACAAGTAGGCAGAGAAGCAGGCAGAGGGAGAGAGAGAGAAGCAGGTTCTGCACTGAGCAGAGAGCCCGATGCGTGGCTCGGTCCCAGGACCCTGGGATCATGACCTGAGCCAAAGGCAGCGGCTTTAACCCACTGAGCCACCCAGGCCCCCCTGTTCACTCATTTTAACCACTCATTATAATTGCTTGGTGTGACTTGGTGAATTTATCCACTCTCCTTTCCATAGGCTTTAGTTTGTTTCAGATTTGTTGTGAAAATTCTTGAATATGCATAAATTCTTGAATATAACTTATAATTCTTCCAATAGGCATAGCTGAAAGTGGAAACGATGAGTTGTAGGATATGCCTTACTGTGTGTTGCACACCCACTGTGTACTTGTAAAGTCATTTCAAAAGCTATCTATCAACAAAAAGCATAATGTATATCCTAACTACCATACTAATTTTATTCTCTATCTAGTTTAAGAGCTTAGGGCATTAGTAACTGTGGTTTTATGTACACAGAGATATATTTCCAGGACTCAATTAGCTATATACTTATTTTAAAATAAACACACTGCCTAGAACTCTTGTTAACGTGTTCTCAACATAATTCTTATAAGTTAAAAATCTCTATTACTAAACTTTATATAAGTCATGTTTAAATATACATATAAAGGTATAATTCTCTGGTTTAGATTAATAAAAGCATTTGAAATACAGACTGCCTGAAGCTATTGTATTTTAAAGTGTTAAATTACTCTGCCATGTATTAAATTACTTACTCTGAATCTTCCACTTATATAGAAAGACCATCCTTCATTCAGACAGTTGATGCTGAGCAGTCTACAGTGGTCAATTACTTTCTCACAGTTTTTTCCAGTAAATCCTGGCAAACAACTGTAAACACATCCATGTAAATAAGAAAAGTTACAATTTAAATATTTTCACAAAAGCCTATTAACAGTCTGACAAAAATAATAATGCTTTGTTTAAATTACATACAACATATATTATTACCTGATACTTTCAATCATTAATTTTGTCTATGCATGCTTGTGTTCTTAGCAAAGGAGAAGAAAATGATCTATTTAGTGAGAATCAGAGAAAGCTATATTCATTTAATAGATTTAATATTATCTTTTGTGAATTTAACAGCAAAATCAACTTTGGCCTAACCGAATATTTAACAATAAAATACAGGTTTAGGAATAAATATGACAATTGTTAAAATGTGACAAAAGGGTGACAAGTGATATTTCTAATGCTTAGTAAAGCCATTATATACTGATGATGTGCTAAAAGGATTTAATGATACACATAAATTTGAGACATAGTAAAAAGTGTTATAGTCAACTATAATGATATGGTCATAGTTAGGCTACTTATAGGGTTTTATTTACTGTCATCTTTACTTTTTTTTCCCCCTAAATAAAGCAATCTTGTAGTATAAGTGTCTAGGAATAAGCTTTTTTGATTGTAATGGCAATGCCTGATATTAAGCTTTTGATTGCCAAGGCAATCATGTCAGATATCCACCTTCAATAAATATATTGTTGGCTGTATGACACAGTTACTAGCTACACAGAGAGATAAGAAGACAGGCCTGCCCCCCACCCCACCCTCCACCATGAGTTCCCTTTCTACAAATCCCTGTGTAACTAATTAACTGACCACTACCTTTCCTGCTCCTTAATTCCCACTCTTTCATTCTAAATTCAACAATAAAGAGTGAATCTGGGAAACCTTAGGTGCCCCACTCTTGACCCCAATTAAAGCAGAACCCCAGGTCCACATAGTTTCTCTTTCTCTTACTCTGCTAGCAACTTGGCTGCTGGCCTGTGAGTATGCCCTTTACCCACCTCCAGGACTTGAGTAATAAACCTTGCTTTTCAAGAATCCCTGATGGTTGATGCTAGGTACATCTTGCAAGCATGAGAACCACAGAGGCCACAACATTGGCTCCTGTGGAGGAAACATACATGGAGGCTGCCACGAGTATTATCAGCCCTTGTGAGTGCCCCAGGCATTCTTAGCTGGTAGCATCTCTATACATAGGTTGAGACACACACAAAAACAAATCTGGATTCCAGTTTACTGCAATTCACTAGCTGCAAACAACAAGATGCTAAGAATACTTGGTGTACTGTCTTCCTTTGCCCTCACTCTCATTAATCTGTGAGAAATATTCCTGTACTTTAAATCACATTTAGTAAACTTTCTATTAAAAGTGAATGGAGGGGCGCCTGAGTGGCTTAGATGGTTAAGCATCTGGCTGGCTCAGGTCATGATCTTCAGGTCCTGGATCGGGCCCCATGTCTGGCTCCCAGCTCAGTGGGGAGTCTGCTTCTCCCTTTCCCTCTGTCTCTTCCCCTGCTTGTGCTCTCTCTCTCCATCTCTGTCTCTGTATTTCTCTGAAATGAATAAATAAAATCTTTAAAAAAAAAGTGAATGGAGCACCAAATTAAAGGACACTGTGTCTCTCTAAAGTAGATACTAGAGATTTTAAGATGAAATAGTACTTTTTTGTTCTTCTTTTTTGAGAGAGAGAGAGTGAGAGAGAATGTGTGTGTGGGCGGGCAGGGAGAGAGAGAGAGAATCTTAAGTAGGCTCCACACCCAGTAGAGAGCAAGCGCGGTGCTCAATCTCATGACCCTGAGACCATGATCTGAGCCAAAATCCAGAGTGAGGCACTTAACAAACTGAGCCACCCAGGAGCCCTCAAAATACTTAAGACTAAGTTGTTACAATCTGATTTAATAACAAAGTGAATTATATCATATATTAATTATTTAAAATATAAGAACACAGGGTAATTTCATAAAAGAAGGAATCAAAGGTCGTTGACACAGTTTAACTGAGATAAAATTTGTAAAATACTTTAGTAATTCTCTTTTGCCACTGTTCAAAACACAGCCTGGTATTTTCACCTTGTAGAATTAAACCATTCCTTCATTTATGTCAGGAATACCATCCGGGTTTTTTTTTAGCACCTGCTATGTGCCAGCCACTAGGCTAATTGTTTTAACACTATTTTCTTATTTTCTCATTCAATCCTTATAAACCCTGTGTGATACATATTATTATCACTATATTAAATGAAGGAACAAACTCAGAGAAGTTAAGAGATTTACTTTGGTCCTATCATTAATTTTAGAGCTGTTATTAAAATTAAGTATGGCATTAACTTTAGATGTACTGTATCTGCTACTCCATTAATTAAACCTGTTAGGACATGTTTACCTTACTTCCCTCATTCTGAGGTTCTACCTAGAAACCAAGAAATTACTTCAAGTACCACTTTGTTGTGAAAGATATCATTTTTACCCTTTCCTACTGGGGACAAGGAGTAGCAGGAATAAGGAAGCACCAGAATATTCTCAGATTTTGGCGAGTTGTACTTATCATGTCTCAATTCCCCTTTGAGAGGGAATGAATCAAATTGTCCAAGACCAGTTAAGGACATGTGTGGTATTTGGCCTTATATTATTCTGGAGTATGGTTTTCAAAGAGAAGGATCAGAGCTATAAACTAAATGAAGGACTAATATTCAGTCCTTCATGAAATCATATCAACGGTTTGCTGAATGAAGAAGATAGGGAGCAGCAATTCTGAGAAAGAAACAAAGCAGAACATATTAATTATGAAAATTGTGCCCAAGTGTAAGCACTCTCACAAATATACTAAGAAGGAAGCCCCAAAACACCATCTATAATACTTTACCCAGGGAGGTTTAACCCAAAGGCACAGGAAACCCATAATGAGGAAATTTTCCTGTTAAGTTACAGGCTATCAACCCTCCATGCCTAAACTCTTACTTATAGTTTGAAATCTAAGAGGAGCTTTTGAATCCCATATCCTAATGATATCCTAACAACTCCGCCTGCAGCCAGGAATGAAAAGGCTTGAATAGTATTCTTGCTACTTAAGAACTTAAACCAGAGAAAATAAAAACAAAGAAAAATAAATAAAAGCAAACCCTAGAATAATATGGACAGTTTGAGAAATTCTATTATAAAAGTGCAAGTAAAGATGAAAGATGCTAAAGATAAGGGGAAAATAAAAGAAGAGAGAAATTTCAAATAGCCTCAATTGAGTTTGACTTAAGTTAAGCAGTTTATGAATGCAATATAGAAGATAATATGGTGAGATAGTTTATAAATAGGGAGGTGACTTAGTGGTTAACAAAAATTAAAATAGAGCCAAATGAGTGAAGAAAGAAATGCTTTGAAATAAAAGTAGATAGAAATAAAATAAGTTCAACATAAACAATAAAGTCTGAATTGTCACCTCACTCCCCCCAAAATGTCAAAAGTAGTGTATAATTCATATTTGAGAATCTATAACAAAAAGTGAAAAAAAATTTAAAAAATGAACACTTAAAACAATGTGAATGATAATTTTTTAACAGTTTGATAAGGACAAACACACTATTTTATGAAGTAGTCTGTGTGAATATCAGAACATGATAGCTAATATTTAGCAGTTTAAATAATTCTATACATTTTATTATATTTAGGTATTTTTACCCTTTCTATTACTATTACCAAGGTTTAGTTCTACCTTCATAAAATAAACTATATTGGCCTACTTATACATTCCCTATGACATTACAATATTAAGCAAAACTGATTTTTTAAAGTTTTTTTTTTACACATGTACAGTACCCAATAATTTTATTTTAAATGAAGACTTAGTACAAAATTACACTGACTACATTTCACATCAAGAGAAAAGTACTACAATTAATAAGGCCAGAGTCATTTATTTAAAAAGATCATGAGAAAGATATTTTTCTGGAATGTGTAATTAAGAAATCAAGAGAAAGAACACAAATATGCAAAAATAAAAAATGTAAAAGGGAATATGAGGACAAATGGAATCTAACAACACTACATATTCCCCAATGCAAATATGCCAAAATGTTTATGTTGAAATATAGATTGTCAAAATTGAATGAAAATAAGAATAGCTGAATAGAACAAAATATTTGGCGAAACAAACTAAAAGATGCTGGGTTTATTTATTTATATGGATGAAGAATTCCAGTTCCTATGAAAGAGATGACTCCCATGATATGTAAGTCTTAAATCTTAGGAAATATATGCTGGTTATCAGAATTTGGATGCAAAAGCCTCAAAATGTACAATAAAAATTGTTATCACCAAACTCATATTTGAAAATGAAAATAAATATGTTGTATCATTGATACCAAATTCTATTTCTAGGAATTTATCCTGAAGAAATAATCAGATGTAGTAAATATTCATTTATATCCCTATTTCCCCCATGATGTTCCAAACGAAGTGCCTACAGAAAGGATAAAACTGCTAATGTAATAGGTCATTCTAGTCCACCGCCTTAGTCTATCACCATTGCTTCCACACGACCAATAATCCAAGGACATTATAAACAAGAAGCCAATTCCTGTCCAAATTGTCCGTTTTTCTTCAGAAACCTTGGTCATCAAAAGTTTCCTGTTGTTGCTGGGGGGAGGGGGGTTGGGAGAATGGGGTGGGATTATGGACATTGGGGAGGGTATGTGCTTTGGTGAGTGCTGTGAAGTGTGTAAACCTGGTGATTCACAGACCTGTACCCCTGGGGATAAAAATATATGTTTATAAAAAATAAAAAATTAAAAAAAAGTTTCCTGTTAAAGAATCTGATTTTTATTGTATATTTAAAAATATATTTTATTTAACTAATTTAGCACCAATTTAGGTTTTGTTTTTGTTTTTGTTTTTGTTTTTATATATAAAGTGTAGACTTTGTGCTATCCTATTACTCTTGAACAGAGAAGAAACATGCTCTTCTCAGGCAACTGCAAGTGGTTCTCCATGACTAGAGCTCAATGTAAATAATGAGAGTAGCAAGAGATGAGAGGAGAAAGAGATAATGAAGGAATTTGTTAGGAGTTAGCAATATTCAGAAGGAAGGAATGGGAATGAAAGAAAATAACAACCAACCAAGTATAAAAGATGAAAAAGTCCTTATATGAATCAGTCCTTATATATAATCAGTCCTTATATGAATCTGAAGACTATGATTAACTTAAATTAACTGAAGTTCAAAAAAAAAAAAAAAGTGAGATTGAGGTGCTTCAGAGGGTCAAAGAATTGTCACATAAACCTTTAGATGTGAAATTAAGGTGAAGCCTTATTTGCTTACCTTCAAAAATGCTTGTTCCCTCCTATTATCTGCCATCCATTGGTATATGTTGGATCATGTAAATACATGGTACTGCTCATGCTACTACTTATCCTTACCCTGTGATCATTTCATAAATTCAAAAATTGCATCACTAGCCTTTCATGCTGGCTCTACTTCAACAGCTGCCACTCTTCCCAGAACCGTGTGTCAACTTTACTGCCCATACCTTCACTTCTATTCTACCCCAACCATGCCAAACTTCCTACTGTGCATGCCAATACCACTGCAAACGCAGGCTGTTTCTCAGCTTTCCACTGCCCATGGCTTTGCTGAGTTTGCTGATAACCTCTATTACTCAAACTTTTCCTATAAAGTAGCTAGGGAACTGTTCTACCTCCTTGGAGATCCATGTATTTAGAAGATTCTAATAGCAGATGTCTGCATACTTGGGTCCTTTTGGTTTACATATAGCTTTTTATTTTTTTTTTTATTTTTTATTTTTTTTATTTATTTGACAGAGAACACAAGTAGACAGAAGCAGGCAGAGAGAGAGGAAGGGAAGCAGGCCCCCTGCTGAGCAGAGAGCCCGATGCGGGACTCGATCCCAGGACCCTGAGATCATGACCCGAGCCGAAGGCAGTGGCTTAACCCACTGAGCCACCCAGGCGCCCCATACATATAGCTTTTTAAAATCAGAAGACCCATGGATGAATCTAGGCACTGGTATTCATCTCTACCCTTGGAATAAATACTCCTTTTTGGAGAGAAATAGTCTTTCAGGGTTTTACAGATCCTTTCCTCCTCTTCTTTTTTTTTTTTCCCCTTCCCTTCTTCCCTTTCTCTCTTCCTCCCCCCCTCCCCTCCTTGCTTCCTTCCTTTCCCTCTTCTGCTCTTCATAGTCCAGAAAATCTCTCCCCCAACCGAAGGAAAAAAAAAAAAAAAGGATAGAAAGAAAAGAAAAGAAATGAAAGGCTCCAAAACATTTACATTCTGTTCATGGTAACCTTCTATTTCTTTGATGTATAGCCAATCACATAATCTTTACTATGTTTTTTTTGGGGGGGTAACCAAGATTAATTGTTTCACCAATCTGGATACTTAATTTTCCCTGTGGAACCTCATATTTCTTCCTCATGATGTCTACCTTCCTTTCCACTAACAATTCCTGAGGTCTTGTTCACATAATTTATTTCTTTTAGTTCTTGACCTTAAATACAGTTTCCTCCATGGATGTCCGTCCCATCTGGTTCAGGAGCCCTATTTAGCACATATTTTATATTATATATGTACCTTGATATTCCTTCATTATCTATTTATAGTCATCTATGTGAGTATATGAACATGTATGTGTACACATGCACATGTACGCACACATACATGCACATTTTAATCTTCATTTTTAATCCATATTCCTTTTTTGAGATTTTTATTCTAGTCCATTTTATATTTAGAAAGAATATTTCCTGTTATCTTCTTAAGATAGATTGCCTGGATAATAGGTTTTCTGATTGTATAAATATAAATATTTCTCTCACCACCCAATATATAGTAGTCATGTGTAAGATTTGGAGGAGGCAATATTTTCTCTTGGTAGTCTGTAGATGCTTTCTAAAGCTATAAATGTTATACCACTGTCCTGAAGCAACTGGTGTTGAAAATAAACAATGTGATGCCATGCTGATTGCTTTTCCTTTGTAGGTAAATTGTTTTTCCCTGCCTTAAAGCTTGATAGATATTTCACTATTTGCTTTTATCATCAATCTAGCTTGGATAGAGTGTTTTTAATACTCAGACTCAGCCTTTGCTCCAGCTCACAGAAATATTCCACAACTTGATTAATTATTACTTCTCCTCCATATGTTCTTTTTACTCCTTCTAGAGCTGCTATCATTCACATGTTAGATCTCCTTGATCTATTCTTCAAGATACTCAACTTTCTTCATCATGATTCATTAACTAATTCATCCATTAAGCTCTTCAGAAAATAATCCTTGAGCTCCTACTGTAGGTAGTTATTTTTCTAGCCACAGTGCATATTCAGTGAATAAGTTTTTGTTCGTTCATTTGTTTGTTTGTTTTTCCCTACTGGGGTTCATCTTTTAGTGGTAGAGGACAGGAAATAAAGACTTAAATATAGAATATTTCAAGAGAAATGCCGGTTACAGTGTATGGCAAGCACAGGTGGTTGCTGTTTCCCCAAAGTTTGCATCAGGGACCACTTCATGGGCAATTACTATTTCAGAAGACCGGGATAAATTTAAGGTGGGGTCAAGTATGTAGATGAAGATAAAAGCAGATGCCCATGTAGTTACTCTTTACTTTAAAATACTTTTTCCATAAAGCATTGTAGATTTCTATAATTTGGATTAGCACTTCCCTTCTAATTTTCCACCCATGTTGTTAATTTAATAGTATGTTTTTTAGTTTTAGTCTTGATATGTATATATATCTATGTGCTCTCCTCTAGAATCTTTCACTTATTTGACTATGGTGATCTAATTTTCATGAACTTTTTCTCCTCCAGAGATTCTAATACCCTCAAGTTGTGATTGTTTCATTTTAACTCATGTTCCTCTCCTAAGTCTCTGGCCTTTCTTGCATCCAGTATTTTTCTTTGCTAACTCAGTGTCTTAAGTGCAGTATCCTTCAGTGAATGGAAGGAAAAATTGGGCCAAGAAAGTTGACGCATCTAGAGCATTATTCTTCTCCTTAGTGTCACAGATCTGGCCTCTGTCCTTCGTAGTATTATTGAGCAAACTCTCACTGACAGCCTTGGGTCCTTAAACTCAGAACTTAGTTGACTATATGGCAAAGGATAACAAGAACATTTAAGTAGGTTGATTTTTGACCTAGTCAAAGTGTTTATACTGATGAAGTAGCTGCTATAGTCTGGTTATTGTTCTGTTGTTCTTCCGCTAATTGATAAATGCTTCCTAGCTCACAAAGAAAGAGAATCTGCATAAGTCCCTTCTGTTGAGATAGTCAGGGAAACTAAGACCTAACTCATTTTAGCTGCTCGAGGTGTCTAGTAATCATTTTGGTCAAAGAAGTCAGCTGTTTTAAGTATGGGGAGAGGGGAAAAAATGCTGTTCAGATCACCATGTTCCTGGAATATCCAATGTATGATTATATTTTTGTATAAAACTATTGTTTTATAGTAATTATTAAGGTAGTAGGAAACAGTAAATATTTTTTATAAAGATGGAGGGTAAGAGGGTTGTAAATAATTGTGATGAAAATGTTTAAGGTGTTATTTTTAGTGGTAAAAATGAGTTAATATATAGAACAGAGGACTTGAATTAGATACATGTAAGGAAAAGAAAAGGAAGATAATGGAAATAAAATATGTTAGCGGAAAAACAAACATGCTCTTATCTTCTCCTTTTCTTTTTCCTCCCAAAGTGATTTCCTATAACTGCCTGAAATGTCTCTCCATTATTGGGCTGCATTTTGTCAATTAAGTCACTATTTATTAGACAATTAGCTGTACTCTATTTCTTGGACAGAGTATCCCAAACTTTGTTGAATGACCTATGGAATACATTCTACTGTTTTAATAAGTGCTAGGCTCTTTGGGGGACAAAGCCTTGAATAAAACAGAGTAATAACAGCAAATTTCATCACCAGCATCTTGACAAACAATTCACATAATGAAGAAATACTGAATGAAAGAAGAAATATATTACTACATATATTTATTTTTAAAGTGTACAAAATTCACAAAATAAAATGAAAATCAATGAACCTACACAATTAGCAAGTTTTTAAAATATATTTTTCAAAATTTCCTTGACATTTCCAATATCAAGGAAAACTTAAACTTAATAAAATTAAAAATAAAATGTTCAGTGCTATTATAAATAATTGGTAAGGAAGTTATTAAAGAAATGTATTACAACAATGAAGTAACCACCACAACAATGAAAATTGAAAATCAAATATTATCTGATTTTTTTTTTTTTTTTAAAGAGCTAGCTTCAAAAATAGTATGTTAACAGTGTCACTCCTGGATTGGGAACATCTTCTTGATTAAAGTTTTCTAGCTGCTGAAATGGCTTTTTCAAACTCTAGACTATTCTAGGAAATGGAAGGAGATGGTTATAAAGTAACTCGAAATAATTTTCTCTGACCCTTTTATCTTGAAATACTCCTATCACTTGTTTGAAGACTTGGAGGAGGTTTTGCTACATATTTTTTTCTGGGTCTGTACCATTGTATTACATGTGAGTTGTAATTTTTGTCACAAAGAAAGCATTATGGTTCACTTTTGTCTTTTTGGTTTCATAATATATAGATGGAAATTCTGATGCAGAGTTACTTGTATCAATTTCAACACTGTCACGTACCACTTCCACTTCTTGGAAAAAACCATTTGAGTGAGATAGACTTATTCTTAGAACAGAAGCTTTGCAATACCACTATATGCTTGCTTACTGTGACTTGTTAGAGCATAGACAAATGTCTAATTTATACACTCATTTTATCAATTTATTTATTTATTTTTGCTTAAATTGAGTAATTGAGTCATCATCTGGATTTCAAAACATATGATTCATATTTCACAGTTCCTTAAGCTTTAAAACAAGGTTATTAGAAAAATAGTTGTATTGTCTAATGAAATTTAGCATGATATACTAATTTATAAGTTATAGCATTATACCATTTTACAAGATAGGGAAGACAATGCTCTTCATTTGCCAGCAACACTGTAACAGTTCCTATTTTACTTTGAGTAAAATTCTAAGACTTGGACTGGCACGCACGGTCTGCAACTGTTCCTATCTCTGGTTTCCTTTCCATTTTCACTACTTTCCCTTGCTTTCTCCAGACCAATTACACTGGTCTCATTAGAGTGATCTCAGTAGGCCAGGGATTGTGCATCATGTACTTCCTCCCTCATGCACTGTCATGGACATTTTTCCTCCTGAGAGTTGCATGTTCCATCACCTCACTCAAATCACTTTACTTAGTAAGGCTTTCATTCTATGTCCTACATATACTTAAATGAGGTCAAAACAGGAAGGTCAAGTGGAAGGCTATCAAACTGTTCCAGATGAGAGTCTTTGCTGGCTTGAACAAGGGTGTTGACTTCATAATGATAAAAATGTTTGTATCCATGAAATGTATTTATGAGAGAACTTAAAGGGTCTGCTAATGATAGACAATAAGTGGGCTGAGATAGAGACAGAGAAATCAAAGATCAGTCTAAAGAACATTAACAGAAAAGCAGGTTTATCCAGGGATTGAAAATCAACCCATTAATTTGGAATATATTAAGTGTGAGATGCCACATTAGACATATGTAAAAGAAAGCGGACCCAAGTTTATCTGATGGGATGGAGAGTTAAACAGGTTTTGTGTTTTCAGATTAATAGAACATAGAAAAAGAGAAGAAAAGAGTTTAAGAATGGATATATAGCTATACTCTGTAAAAGTTAAATGAAGACCAAGGCCAAGGGTGATGGGCAGAGGAAAGAGAATGCAGTCAAATGATTAGAGGTGCCTACTGGTTGTATGAAAAGAATTACATAATTTTGGTGTTAAAGTACACAAATGAGCTAACTTGAAATACATGAATTGGTGACCAGAGAGCAGAAACTTAAATCAAGATGTTGTAGGGTGTGCAATTACAGGTCAGGACAAATTAGAACATATGACCATGGAAAATTTGCCAAGATCAGGAGGAAGAGGATAAATCATTGCAGAATAATTGTCAAAGAATTTAAGTAACCACAGTGGGTGGATTTACAAGGTGGTTATCAAAGACATCAGGGAAAGTGACAGCAGTGGTAGAGAAAAGGACAGCAAGCCAGATGCTAAATTCTTTAGTAGGAGATGGGTGGGACCTGAGAGAAGAAAAGATACTTGAAGAGTAGCCTAGGGAGCAAGGAACAAAGAGTTAGAAAATGGTATAGATGATGTCTTATGCTAAAAATAGATAGGCTTTTCAGGAGGAGAAAAAAAATGATCTGGATATGATAAAGAAGGGCAAAGCTTTCCATATATTTCCTTACCAGTGATACACAGGTTGTGGAGGAAGAACAGTAGCCACCTAAAGATCCTCAGATTTCAGTTAGAAAAAGAAGTACACAAAAGAGACTGTGTGGTATTGGAGAATTTGCTGCTAACAACAGGAGATCCAGAAGGCATAGCAAAAGAGTACTGGATATTAAGAAGTGTTAGATGTTGTGCAGAGAATTAAGTTCCAGTATACAATGGAAAACTTAGAGGTTACACAATATTAAGTCAATCTTTATGCACAGAGGTCTACACTAACTTCTGTCATAATGTTCCATTACTTATTATTTACAGGGAAATTAATAAGTCCAGGACTAATGAAATGAAGGCCATACTGATGTGAACATACGTTCCCAAAATGAAGCAGTTAGGGGATTAAATTTCAAGATGACTTCTTTCAATTATAATTGACTTGAAAATATAAAATTATATTAACAGTAGCAGGCTACTATTGATGAGGAAATGTCAATAATATCCTAGATATTTTCCATTGTGATATAGTTTAAAACCGGTATCTGAAATGATAAAACTATGCATTATAATGGACTTTTTTCTACACTAAATTTCAGAATGATTTATTCAAAATAAGAATTTAGCCTTATAAATATGGCTATTGATTTCAAGCAAAGAAAAACTCAGCAGTCATCTTTTGATATAATTAACTCTAAGAAATTAAGGTTTCCTATTAGTGGAGAGTTACTGAGTGACCAAGTGGAGGCTCTCCATTAATTAACAAATTCTGATTTAAATGTGTGATTGCTATTTTAAAACATACCTTTCAGACTTAATGTGAAAATGTAACTTTATTATATGTTGAAAGGAAATATGTTGACCTATGCATTTCTGTGTATACAATGTTCTATTTCAAAGTCACATTGCATGCTTAATTAGGTTTGCCTGTGACACAAACTGAAAACCCCAATTTTACCCACAGCTGACATGGTGAGACATCACGCAGACTAATGGAATGCTGAAACTGACTTTAAAAAAAAGTATGTTAATACATTGAATTGACACTTAAGCAGGGCAAGCAGGCTCTAATTGTAACTCAGTGAGGAGGAAAAAGGGAAATTAAAAAAGAAATAAGCTGTAAGAATAAAACAGAGCACCATTAGCCCATGAAATATCTTAGAATTTCAGTGGAAAAATAAAATTTAGAAAGCAAACACATTCATATCATAAAATTTCTGATTGTTTAAAAGATATAGTATTTATGTATATATTTTCCAATATCTAGTTTATGGTCTTTTACAAAGATGACTCTCAATAAATATTTGTTAAACAATTGATTTCAGAGTAGAAAAAATTGATGTAAGAGAAATACTCCATCTGGTTTTATTAACATTTATTTCCTGATTAAGGTTTCCTCACTTTATTCTGGTTGTTCAGAATGTGATTGTCTTTACCTATGGAAAATATTAGTGTCATTGCATTCAGCAAATATCCAAATAGATAAGTGTGTCTTCATACTTGTGAGTGTATGTGTGTGTGTGCGTGTGTGTGTGTGTATGATGGCAATATTAGGAGTGTGGTTCATGATAGTCTTCAAAGCCTTTATGTGGTATTATGTTAAAAATGCTTCCCACACTAGTATATAGGGGAGGATTCAGAATCCTGGATGTCAGGTCACAATGCCCTTCCCTCACTACCTCTACACTTCCATCAGATAGGATGATGATTACCTCTATCAGGGATCCTAGAAAGCCTCACTGGAACTGTGGTCTGAAGTATCTTGGACATTTCTCATAAATGGAATGGGGTTCACAGAGACCTGCCACTTTAGCACTGCCTTTGGAGGAGCTTGCAATGGCTGTCCCCTGAGTTGTGTGAGCTCTGATAAGTTGTGTGACCTTGCATCTCCACCTTAAAGCCAAAGCTCACAGTCGGCCTACTATGATCTATGTTTGAGGCCATAATGGTTAACCACTTGTCGCCATTTACCCCAGATACTGCAAGAACCCAGAACCTCTCAGGGCCTTCCTCACCATTTTAATCTTTCCCCCCAATCTTTTCTATACACATTTTTCATTTTGACTGTAATCTTTTCAGTGGCGGCTACTCTTTCTCCATTATCCCTCATATTTCAAGGGTTGGATCAGGTAGGTGTTCTTTTTCCTCATTGTGTCTTCAAAGGATCACTGTTACTTCCTTCGTAAAAATCTCAGTTATTTGAGGATGATGCCATTAAACCATGCTACTCATATCTCTTCTGATTGCTTTCATAGTTGACCCTCCTGGGCATTCCCTCTAATTCTTTAATGTGTAACACCTGGTTTATTATATCTTTTTCTAACATAATTCCAGTCTTACTTGGTTATTTCAATATCTGCTGAGTTCACCCACTTAAAATCCTTGCTTTTTGGAGGAGGATACTGAGGAAGATCTCAATATTCATCCTAACTTTACAACCTATTCCCACTGTAGTATTCCACAGGCTACCATCATGCATAATTCTTACCCTTCTTAATCTTAAATTCCTTAATATTAATTTCAAGTATTTCATATTCTGCTCAGAGCCTAATTTCTCTTTCCAGTTAACTCCCTCTAGCCCTTTTCTTACCCAACAATTCTCCATTCCTCATAATCCACTGACTCTACCAACACTTCAATGTCTCCCATCCCCTATCAGGTCATCCCTTTAATAATTACCTAAGTTATATTATTACACGGTCCATTTCCATACTCACTTCTTGCATATCCTCAAATCATTTGCCCCATTTCCCTCCTTTATTGTTACCTGGTCAAAATCCAATCCTTGTTTAATTCAACACTCAGGCTATTTTATGTGGGTCTAGGAATAACAACATGTGGTTTGAGGATGTTACACTTGACTATAAATTCATCTTCACTAATTCTTCATTTCAATTAGGATCTCTATTGATATGTATCAGTAATGTATTATATTTCCCTCCTACTCATCCATATAACCATTTCACACCTTCTTATCTCACCTTGCTTCCTACTTCACTTGAGGAATCAATCAGAGGACAGTTTCCAAATGATGACACACCACATATTCAAAGCACCTCTGTAAGTACAAATATTCTGCTTTGCCTGCTATTACAATTGATGTAACATACGCCATCCTATCAAAGCCCACCCCTTTGCTTGTGTACTGTATATCCCATCCTGTCTTGCCTAATATTTTAAAATTACCTACTTGAATGTTCTTCAGCTGCCACTCTATTACTTATATTGCTGATACTCTTCACCGGGAAAACCCAATTCTTTCATTCTATTCACTTCTAAACTGAGTCTAATCAATATTTCCCCCCTTCTTTTTCTCCTCCTTTTTTTGTTTTGTTTTGTTTCGGTATCCCATGTAGGGAATGAATTTTTCTCATTATTCTGTCAAAATGTTCCTTCAAAAACTAAAAATAAACAAAAAACAACTACAAAGCAGCAACAGAAGATTGATTGTCTCCTCTTGCTAATTCCATAGATCAATTTTCACTTACCTCTAACTAGATCTAACCACATACTTTGAAAAGTATTATAAAAGTATAATATAAATATAAAAAGTATATATATATAAATAAAAGTATATATAAATATATAAAAGTAAAATATTTTGAAAAAATATTTTAAGAATATTTTAAGAATTTTAAGACAATGTCTACCATTGGTAGACAATTGGTAGACATTGTCTTAAAATTCTTAAAATATTGTCTACCATTGGTAGACAATTGGTAGACATTGTCTTAAAATTCTTAAAATATTCTTAAAATATTTTACAGTTTCTGTAATACCTTTTGTATTTTTTCACCTCAATTCACTGACTCCTGCATTTTAGCTTCATATTCCATTCCTTTAACTCTTGGGTCCACAGTCTCTGTCTGCAAGCTTCTCACTTCCCTGTCAAGGCTCATTGTAAACTAATCTCATTCAGTTTCCTGGGTTTAAATACCATCTCTTTGAGGCTAGCTTTCAAATGCATATATGTAGCCTAGACCTCTCCTGTAAAGTAAAAACTAGCATACCAGAAAGCTTACCTTAACATCTTCACGTGGCTATATGATACATCTCAGCTAATACATGGAACACTGATTTCTTGATTTTTACCCCCCTCAATCATGCTTTCCTTCTTGTAGACTTCTCCAGTTTAGAAAATTCTATTCCTAACCTTTCGATGGAGTAAATAACCTTAGGATTAAGCCTGACCTCTTTTTATCCAGCCCTTCAGAAAAATACTGAACCTTCTTTAGTGCTATATTCCAAATTGCGATCCTTAATTACCATCATCACTTGTCACCTTAGTGGTGGTGTCGGTCATCACTATCTCTAGGCTGTTTTATAGTAGTAGCCTCTTTGTCGTTCTCACTACTTCTTTCCTTGGGATCACACGGTCAGTAGTCTAGTCTACAAAAGTGAGTCAGTGCTTCTTTAAAACAGTATCTATCTACTAAAATATAAACTTATTAAGAGGATGCTAGTTTGCCTGTTTTTCTTTTCTTCTTCCTACTGCAGTAGAAGAGTTTCTTTTAGTAGGAAAGCTTACGGAACAGCAGGCACTCAATAAATAGTTATTAAATAAGTGAATGAATGAGTCATTTCATTTCACATCCAGAGGAAAGACCTTCCATCTCAGTGGAATCCAAAGTATTTATTATAAGCAAATTAAATAATGGCTTAAATAGTTTTTTAAGGAAATGTTCTCTATGTGTTACATTGGAAAGGGTTCCAGATATAGAAATGATTAAAACACAGATATTCTCTTGAATATGGTATAGAAGAATGGACTTTTCTTTCTTTCTTTCTTTTTTTTTTTTTTTTTTGATCTTATTTATGTATTTATCTGAGAGAGACATAGAGACAGAGAAGAGCAGGGAGCAGAGGGAGAGGGAGAAGCAGGTTCCCTGCTGGGCAGTGAGACCAACTTGGGGCTCCATTCCTGAACCCTGAGATCATGACCTGAGCTCAAGGCAGACACTTAACTGACTGAGCCCCCCTGGCGCCCAAGAATAGACTTTTCGCAGTAATTCAAAATTATAGTCGATGAAATAGTCAACTGTGTTATAAGAATATTTTTTTTTAGTAGGAAATAATTAAAAAATAAACTATGAATAGTAAAAAAGTTAACTATTTAAAATCTGTGATCGAATGGAATTTGGTTTACCCAGATTTTGGCTTTTTAAAATCTTTTCAGTCCTACACTTATTGGTATTTTTTTGGCTGTATCCCTTTGCTAGATTTTCTTACAGTGACAAGATGGCCTCCTATACCTCAGCTACATGCTTCAAGAAAATAATGTCAGTGTCACTATAGAGATTGACTGTTTCACATTCCTTTAAAATCTCCAGGAGGAGGTTTAGTTTCACCCAAGTGCAGACTTTTTGGCAAATGGTTATTTAAATTATCAAAGGGCAAAAAACATGTCAAACTTATTTTAAAACAATTCATTCCCTGTGGCTAACAAAAAAGGGTTTTAAAAAACCTCTCTTTTATTCAATTTGTAGACAGAGGGCAATGATAATAGAGAAGAATGGGAGACAATTCTCTGGTTTCTGTTCTTCCATTTCTGTGTCAAGTCCTGGCGGTTCCCATACCATAATATTCACTCCCAACGAACTTCTTGTCCAGACAGTGCTGACTCAAAAGGTTATGCCACTCTTCTGGTCCTATACCAGAGGAGCTTCTGAGTCTTCGTATAGTTTAAAGTCAAGAAATTCAAAACTCATGTGCATGCAGCTTTCTCTTGTTATCACACTGTAATTATATTAAGAGTCACTGCTGCCTCCTAAAGGGTAGATAAGGATCTGCCTCTCAGGAGCCCACAGATAGGTAGACATCCAATCTGTCTTAATCTCTGAGATCTCATCCCCTTTTGCCCCCTCCAAACACACTTCTGTCTCCTGTTTCCCTAAGCAAAATCCTCTCTATTGTTTCATAGTTTGCAATTCATTATTTTGTTATGTTAGTCACCATACAATACATCATTAGTTTTGATGTAGTGTTCCAAGATTCATGGTTTACATGTAATACCCAGCGCTCCATGCAATATGTGCCTCTCTTAATACCTATCACTACGCCTACCCATCCCCCAGCCCCTTTCCTCTAAAAACCTGTTTGTTTCTTGGAGTCCACAGTCTCTAATGGGTTGTCTCCCCCTCTGATTTCCACCCCTACCTTCACTTTTCCTTGACTTCTATCTGGGTCCTACTACTGTGCTGCACAATCAGCAGGTCAGAGGTGAGAAAAGAATAAGGTCAGATATTTATTTCCCCTACTTCGCCACCACTAGCATGTAGGTTGGTAGTAACTGTTTATTGACATAAGTTCATAATTCATGTCAGAATGTTCTGTCCTACACTTCCCTCTCACTTCTACTAACTGCAATCTTAGCTTTCCCTCTCAATAGTATGGAAAGGAAATAGCTCCCCACTGTTTCTAAACTCAGGATGATTAATCAAACATTGTTGGTTTCCCTTAGTCCTTCTCAAATCCTTTAGTTTTTTCATTCACTATTTCTAGATTACTCTGAGTGAAACATTCCTTTTTGGGCAAAGCCATAGCTGATTTCAAGTATTCAGAGAAACTCCTCAAGCATTCTTCTAAATAATTACTTTCATTTTCTGCCATCACTGTATTCCACAATCTATACTTTATTTTAAAAATTTTAGTCAAGGGGCACCAGGGTGACTCAGTCATTTAAGTGTCTGTCCGCAGTTCAGGTTATGATCCCAGGGTCCTGAGATCACCCAACGTCAGGGAATCTGATTCTCCCTCTCCCTTTGCCCCTTCGTCTCACTTTTTTTCTCAAACAAAAAAATAAAATCTTAAAAAAAAAAAAACTTTAGCCACCCAAAATAAATAAATTATGAAAATTTTAGCCAAAGTATTAATACCTCAATCAAAAATTCCTCAGTAATTTCAGAAAATTACCAAAATTAAGTTCTACCTATCTGATAACACCAAGACATCAATTATCCATTTTCTTTTTCCAAAAAATTCTACTAGCATTCAGCTTGTTCCCAGTAATGCCATTTATGATGGCTCAATACCATTACTTATTGCTCTTAAAAATAACATATTTTTATGCTAAGTTCATAGACACCTAAAGGTTTCAATAGTCTAGGTGTTAAGGGAAATGCTAGTTTATAAACAGTGGTAAAACTTAACTCGTTTCTGACACTGTTGCTGTGGTCACTTAGGTACCAAATTAAATTCTCATAACTAATGATTTACACTATTTCTTTTTTTAAATTTTTTATTTTTTATAAACATATATTTTTATCACCAGAGGTACAGGTCTGTGAATCACCAGGTTTACACACTTCACAGCACTCACCAAAGCACATACCCTCCCCAATGTCCATAATCCCACCCCCCTCTCCCAAACCCCCTCCCCCCAGCAACCCTCAGTTTGTTTTGTGAGATTAAGAGTCACTTATGGTTTGTCTCCCTCCCAATCCCATCTTGTTTCATTGATTCTTCTCCTACCCACTTAAGCCCCCATGTTGCATCACCACTTCCTCATATCAGGGAGATCATATGATAGTTGTCTTTCTCTGCTTGACTTATTTCGCTAAGCATGATACGCTCTAGTTCCATCCATGTTGTCGCAAATGGCAAGATTTCATTTCTTTTGATGGCTGCATAGTATTCCATTGTGTATATATACCACATCTTCTTGATTTACACTATTTCTCAAGGAAGTAATTTTGTTTCAGTTCCTCTCCCATTTCATCATAGGAGTTTAGATCCAGTCCATATATTTAAATAGAGAAATTGATACCATCATCAGTATTCTATTCTCTTCACTTAATTTTACCTCTTCTCAACCCCACTTTTCTTTTTTTCCCCCAAATTCAGAATATAAGAGCAAAAGCTTGGGTTGAAGTGTATGGATGTAGGAGGGAACTAAATGTAGGAGGATTTCTGCATCAATGCTATTTGAGCTCAGCTCATCTTAACCAGTAACTCTTAAGTATGGTCTCCAGAACAGCAACATCAGTATCACTTGAGAATTTGTTAGAAATGCACATTTGTGGAATCCCTACCCCAGACTGATTGAATTAGAACTATAGGGGTGGGAAATAGCTGTTTGTGTTTTAAACACCTCTTCAGGAGATTCTAAAACAGCTAAAGTCCATTGCAGCCAAAGTGTGAGAATCATCGATCTAGAAAAAAACACACTTTTTAAGATAGCAAAACACAGATTTTTTAAAAACTTTTTAAAAAGGTATTTAAATTGAAGGGCTTTCATTTTTTCTCTTTATTTTCAGTCATTCCCTTAATTTCCTTTGGGACAAGAAAAAGAGACTCCAAGACTAATTTTTTTTGTTTGTTTTTTGGTTACCTTTCAACTTCATACTTTGTTAATTTATATTGATTATGTCTCTATGATTTCATGTGAGTCAGAGGTGGTAATGATTTTTACTGTCAGGGATGAGTTTAATGGGTGGGAATCTGGGTGCTGGAAATTCTGCTCCTGTGTTCCACATCTGTATGATATCATTGATTTCTGAGGCTTAGGTTTTCACTCATCATTCAAATTGGACTTTGTTATTTCTGCCTTGTTGAGGCAGTTCTGTGTTTACTCTCTTTTCACTTTCCTTTTATTTTACCTTCTGTTAATCAATGGTCTAATTTAACCAGAGGAGGGTACCATGTTTTTAGTTCAGTAGATTGGAGATGAGCACAATGATTGCCAAATTCTTGAACAATGTGGTCATTTCAACAATTAGAACACATGTAGTGGAGTTCACGTTTATTTTGTAAGTTTAATTCAAACTTGTCACACTAGCTTACCTATGTGACATATTCCATCCATCCTAGAGAAACCTAACTGGAATTTTTACAACATCCATCCAATCTAGCACAAGCTTAACAAAGCATTCTAGGTTGAACGTCATATTTTTAAAATTAAATCTATTAATTAATAACATAACAATCAACAGGGAGTTGGCAGTAATGCCTCTGGTTATATAGTTTTCCTGTTGATAATGAAATTTAAGACAAAGCCTTCCACACCATCAGAATAATGCTAAAAATAAGGGCCAATAAAATCATCATACTTAATAAAAATAAAATAAATATGTATGTGAATATATATTTATATATTTACACAATGCTATCTATATTTTTAAATGTTGATCATTTTTCTATGTATATTTACAAATATATTTGCACTATAAGGCTCAGAACTAGAAGTTATAAATTAAAAAGTCAGTATTTTTAAAGGGATAGCAATTTAATTTATTGATAAATTAATATAAGATTGAATGCATATACAGATTTGCCTGGACTGGTTAGAACTTCCAAAATATTGTTGTAATGAAGAAGCTTCTCCTCATTTTCTTTTGAAAATGTCACATTTTAAAAGCTTAGTGTGTTTTTAAACTTAGAAATTAATTTCCTTTTGAAAGTGATAAAAATACTGTCCTTGGTACATCTGTGATATGTATGCATATTCTGTTTCTTTTCAGTATATTCAAGGCTTTCCTGTACCACAGCTAATAATTTTTGGCTTTTATGAATATTCTAACATTTTGAGGCTGTTTACTGCCCTTCAGTAATGCCCAACAGAACTTACTTTAAGCAGCCAGATAAAAGTCAAGCAAGTGTGAAGAGTACAAATTGTACTTCCTAATGGTGTGAGTAACTATCTATAAAGCTATTTGAAATGGACTAAAATTATAGGCCCAGATAACTAGGTCACTTCTGTCATTTACAAATGGGTAACTTTTAGCAAATCCTTATTTAAATAAAGCAGTATTTCCTAAAATCCTGCCTAAAGACTCTAAAAAAACTGTCAACTGAGGTCTGCAAATTGAAGCAAGAGACAGTTTACTCTATACTCTCAAAAGATAATAATAACATTTTCTATGTATAGTAGACATACTTACATTTATCTCTTCTTTATAAACCTTTAATTATTATTGTTATCCTAAATATCTCCATTATGAAACAAAATACGTTTTACAACTCTTTGTCCAAATTATGCCTGAGGATTTCTTAGTTGTTTTTTTTTTTAAACTCAAACACATTAAATGTTTCTACTTCAATTTGAAGTAGAATATTAGATGCCGTTGAATAAAATTTAAGCTTAAAACAGAACATCCTTTTATTTTTGTCCACATGGCTTTAAAACTCATGTATTATTTGTTTAAAAATAGGAAAGTAATTAATTATACCTGCAATGATACTCCTTCTCATATTTCGTACATGCAGTATTATTCTTGCAAGGAAATGACTCACGTGGTATTTGAAGTTGTGTCTTACAAAGCTTGACTGTAAATATTGCTGAACAGATGTACGTAGTACTCTAAGAAAGATCAGAAAGTATTTTTTACAAAAGTTTTTGGATACGTCAAAAGTAATAAAAAGATTCTTACTTGTAGAGGTATGGAAACTATTTTTATAAGCATGTAGAAATTCCCTGTACAACACTGTGAAAGAATCTGTTTTCCAAATTATCACAATGTCCCCATCTCACACACTTTTCCTACCACCTGAATTCAATACTCCTCTGAGAATTAGGAACTATCCTTCCCACCACCTTGAATGTAAAAAGCAGGCTGTGACTATGGAGAAAGGGATGCTCTGTGATTTTCGAAGCCCTGTTTAAAAGGCCATATAATGTCTGCCTAATTATCTTGGGATGCCTGCTTTCAGAACCCAGCCACAATGATGTGAGGAAGCGTAGGCCTTAAAGAGAAGTTATATTTAGCGTTCTGGGTTGATAATTCCAGTTGATGGCCCAGCTGATAGCCAGTATCAACCATAAGACATGTAAATTAGGAAGACTTTAAGATATTAATATAAATTTTTAATACAAATGAAAAATGAATCTTACTAAAATAAAAAGATAGTAAGTTGTGGAAACTTTTACATTATTTCCTAATCTTATTTATGTAAATGTTAAATTCAAATGTCAAAATTTAAAAGTGTCTAAGAAAATTAAAAATAATTAAAAATAAAATTTTTACAAAATTACATTGTTCATAAGGAGAAATTTCAGCAGAAGAACAAAAAATGAAACTGAAGTTTGTTTGTAATTGGGGTTTGTATTTAAAATAGGAAAACATGAAAATCAACAAATGAAGCATCTTTTCTGATATTTCTGATTTTGAAATTTTTAATACGTTAATGAAAACTTGAATTATATTTGTACTTTTCAGATAGTATGGCGATAGTAAATATATATAAATCACTTTCTTAGATTCAGACTTACATTTGGAATATGAGTGTTGTCTGCATCATTCTGACATAGCTTTGATGAACATTTGTACACATCAGTTTCACAGTTTCCATCAAAAAATCCTTCTGGGCATTCACAAATGTAAGCAGAGCTTTTATTTTGGCAAATACTCCCTTTCCAACAAGACTGAGAAATATAACATTCCATTGACTCCTCACAGGACGCACCTTAAAGGATCACACACACAAAGAACATATGAACATAGAATAGCAAAACTCATTACAGAGGTCTCCAGAATTATTTAAAAAAAAAAAAGATTTAGCATGGCATAATTTATGTATCATAAAATTTACCCATTACAAGTCTATAATTCTGTAACCTTTGCAAATGTGTAGAGAGATCTGACCATCAGCACTATTCAATTTTAGCATATTTCCATTAGCCAAAGAAGAGCTCTTTTAATTGTCACTCTTTGTGTCCAGCCACAGGCACCATTAATTTTTCTGTCTCTATATATTTGCTTTCTTTGTGCATTTCATATAAATGGAATGGTACAATATGTTGTCTCTTGTGTTTGGTTTCTTTCGCTTGAGATAAAGTTCTTAAGAATTTGTCATGTTGTATCTTGTATCAGTATGTTACATGTAATTCACTATGTATACATTTTGTCTATTCCTTTATCATTTGGTAAACATTTGGGTTGTTTCCACTTTTTAACATTTTTTTACTGAGCCATAAATGACATATAACATTATAGTACTTTTTTTTTAATTTGGTAGAATTCCCCTCTGAAGCCAACATTACTTTGTTTTTAGTTTTTTGTTTTTTAAAGATTTATTTATTTATTTGTCAGAGAGAGAGAAAGAGAGAGAGAGAGAGCAAGAGAGTACCAGCACAGGCAGACAGAGTAGCAGCAGAGGCAGAGGGAGAAGCAGGCTCCCCACCGAGCAAAGAGCCCGATGTGGGACTTGATTCCAGGATGCTAGGATCATGACCTGAGCCAAAGCCAGCGGCTTAACCAACTGAGCCACCCAGGCATCCCCAACATCACATTAGTTTTAAGTGTACAACATAATTATATATGTGTGTATGTGTGTGTGTGTGTGTGTGTGTGTGTATGACGATCACCACTATAAGTCTAGTTAACATTCATAACCACACATAGTTACAATTTTTTCTTGTGATGAGAACTTTTCAGATCTACTCTCTTGGAAACTAACTTTTATGAAATGAATTCATGCACAAGTATTTGGGTGGATATATACTTTCATATCTCTTATAAAAATTTCTTTGTGAAGTGTATGGTAAATAGCTGAGTAACTTTTTAAGAAACTGCCAAACTGTTTTACAAAGCGGCTATGCCATTTTACATTCACATTAGCAGTGTACAAGATATCCTGCCTCTACCCATTCTTGCCAACATTTTATATTGCCTATCTTCTTTATTATAGCTGTTCTAGGGGTGTGAAATCATATCATCTGTGGTTTCAATTTGCATTTCTATGAGTAACAATTTTGAGTACCTCCTCCTTATTTATTTGTATAAACATTTGTATATCTTCTCTAATGCCATTTCTTTTGGTACATGTAGACTGTAAACATTGTATTATTTATTTTCCTAATATTGAGCAACAAGTGATTTTTGTATATTCTGAATACAATTTTATCATGAAAAACATGACCACAAATACTTTGTCCTTTTCTTGCTGGGACTTTTCATGTTCTTAGTTAGTGACTTTTTTTTTTTTTTAAGATTTTATTTATTTATTTGACAGACAGATCACAAGTAGGCAGAGAGGCAGGCAGAGAGAGAGAGGAGGAAGCAGGCTCCCTGCTGAGCAGAGAGCCCGAAGTGGGGCTCGCTTGATCCCAGGACCCTGGGATCATGACCTGAGCTGAAGGCAGAGGCTTTAACCCACTGAGCCACCCAGGCGCCCCTTAGTGACTTTTTGACAGGAAAGTTTTAAGACCAAATTACACATATTTTTTAGTTTCATTAAATACAACTTGTAATGTTTTCTTTAATAGATTATGCTTTTAGTGTCACATAAGAACTTTTTGTCATAAAGGTAATAAAAATTTTCTCTTATTTTTTTTTCAGACGTTTATGATTTTAGTTCTCAGATTTAGAACTCTGATCAGTTTGAGTTTTTTTTTTAATTTTTTGTGTTTTGTTCTAATATGGTGTGAGACAATGAGTTATTTCATATATATTTTTATTTTAAATTAATTAATGTTGAAATATAATTGCTCCAGTAATTTTTTTAGAGATTGCCCTTTGTCCATTTAATTGCCTTTTTTACTACTTTGAAAATCAACTGGCCATAAACATAACAGTTTTTTTCAGATTCTCATTTCTGTCCCACTGGCATATATACTTCTCTATATGTAGTAAAACACACTATCTACATAAATGGAGTTTGATAGCAAGTTTTGAAATTAGGCAGTCATCCAATTATTTTTCTTTTTTTGTTGTAGTTGGTTTTTGTTTTTGCACTTCCACATAAAATTTTGTATTAATTTGTCAATTTCTACACAAAAGCCTGGTGGAAAAGTGATAAATATTTTAATGAGTCAATGGATAAAATTGGGAATATTTGTCATATTAACAATATGAAGTTCCAATCAATGAATATGAAGTATCTCTTCATTAGTTTAGGTTTTCTTTCATCTTTCTCAGCAAAGTTGTGGAGTTTTCAGTTAAAGTCTTGCGTTTAATTAACTAAATTTGTATCAAAGCATTTATTCTTTTGATATTATTGTAAAGGAAATATCTTATTTTGATTTTATAGATTTTGTTGCTAGTATATAGAAATGCAATTAACTTTAGTATGTTATCTTGTATTCTGCAAACTTGATTAATTAGTCCGGTAGTCTTTTTTTTTTTTTTTTTGATTCCTTAGGATTTTCTACATATGAGATATTGTCACATGTTAATCAAGATAGTTTTACTTCTTTCTTTTCAACCTGTATTTTCTTTTGTCTCCCCATCAAACAATCTGGGACATCCTGTACAATGTTAACTACAAAGGATGAAAGAGGACATCACTTTTGTTTTCATTCTAAAAGGAAAATTTGTCAGCTTGACATTATCAGTATGATATTAACTGGACAATTGTCATAAATATTTTTTATCAGGTTGAGAGAGATTTTTTTTAATTTGTTTAAGTTTTTATAATAAATGTGTGTTACATTTTTTTCAAATGTTTTTTCTATCTATTGAGAGTACTGTATGGTTTGTTCCTTTTTTTTTTTTTTTAGTAACATAGTATCAAATTTATTCATCTCTCAGATGTTAAACTAATTTTGCCTTCTGGGGAAAAACTGCATTTTGTCAGAGCACAAAAATTAGTTTTATATGTTGCTGGATTGGATGTACTCTTATTTTATTGAGGATATTCAATTTATATTCATAAATGATACTCGTTTTTAGTTTTCTTGTCTTGTGCTGTCTTTTCCTGGTTTTAGTATGAGAATAACATCAGCATCATAAAATGAATTAAAAAGTATTCATTTTACTTCTTTTCCTCCTTTTCTCTGTGAATGGTTTGTAAGGACTTGTACTAATACCTTCCTTATTTGCTAGGTCTATACAGGTTTTCTATTTCTTCTTGAGACATTTTTAGTAATTTGTGTCTTTCTAAAATTGTCTATTTAGTTTAGTAGTCTAATATGTTTGTATAATGGTGTTCACAGTATTTCCTTATGATCCATTCATTTTGAATGATCACTAATAATGTGCCCACTTTAAACACTGGTTTTATCAATGTGTGCCTCCCCTTATTTTTTCTCAGTTACTCCAACTGAGGATATATTCATTTTATTTTTCTAAAATATCAAAGTTTGGTTTCATTGATTATTCTCACAAGTTTTAGTGATTTTTCCATTAATCATTTCCTTTCTTTTGTCTGTTTGTGGTGCAATTTATGTTCTTTTTCTAGTTAGTTAAGGTAGAAGCTGAGAATATTGATTTGAGACCTTTTTTTTTTTCATTTTTAAAGATTTTATTTATTTATTTGAGAGAGGGAGATGGAGAGAGAGAGAACAAGCCATGGAGAGGCAGAGGGAGAGGAAGAAGCGACCTCCCCACTGAGCAGGGAGCCCAATGTGGGGCTTAATCCCAGGACCCTGAGATCATGACCTGAGTCAAAGACAGATGCTTAAACACTGAGACACCCAGACATCCCTCAAGATTTTTTCTTTTTTAAAGTAGGAATTTAGAACTATGTATTTCCTTATAATCATTGTTTTAGCTACATTTAATAAGTTTTGATATGTGTGTGTGATTTCTTCTTTGAACAGTTTATTTTAAAAATTTGTTTAGTTTCCAAATATTTTGAGATTTCCCTGAAGTTTCTGCTGTTGATTTCTAATTTAATTCTCTTTAAGGTTTGTAAACACATATTGTCTGAATTTTATTTTATTTTTTCTTCTGTTTAGTTGTTTTAATGAATACAAATCAGAGGTTTAATTTTAAAAATATATTTTTACAATGTTGTGCAACCATCCCCACTACATAATTCCAAAATATTTCAATCACCTCAACAAGAAACCCCATGATTATTGATAATTTTCAGCTGCCCTTTCCTCAATGTCTTTGCACCCACTAATCTCATTTTTGTTTCTATGGATTTGCCTTTTCTGGCCTGAATTTTAAGTCTTTCAGATTTATTGAAACTTATTTTATGGCTATGTTCATTTGTTTATATATTGGCTACCAATAGCAAAGTTAAGCAAGTTCATGTTTGGTACTTGCCACAACATTAGAATGAGTGTCTCCGTAAAGTCTATGCCCTGGAATAGTCACTTATCTCCTTCTTGTCCCCACACTGATAAAATCATGTGAATAGAATTAATAAAGTAATGGATGTTATTAAGGCCTAGAAGTTGCACTGCAGCTTTTATCAGACCTGGATCATTAGGTGTTTCACTGCATAGTTGAGAAAATTTTGTAAGATTGGATTCAATCTGTTGTCATAAGGCACATTATAGTGGCAATAAAAAGTAACTACAGTAGTGCCTTAACAGTTTTTGCTATATCTGTTAATTCCTAGATTTAAAAAAATTTACTTTTTTATTCTTGTGAGCCTGAACAGGGCTTTGGGTTATTCACATATGTTAGAGCTGAATGGAGAAGTATCTGACTTTCTGTTAAAAATTGCACAGGTGGCCCCAGAAATTATCCATAATTTTTTTTTAAGATTTTTTTTTTTATTTGACCTAGAGAGAGATCACAAATAGGCAGAGAAGCAGGCAGGTGCAGGGGGTAGGGGAAGCAGGCTCCCTGCTGAGCAGAGAGCCTGATGCAGGCTTGATCCCAGGACCCTGAGATCATGATCTGAGCCAAAGGCAGAGGCTTAACCTACTGAGCCACCCAGGCAACCCTCCACAGAAAATTTTTAAAAGTGTTTGTTTTCCAGGTTCATAAACCTTATCAACCAATTCACTATATACTCCAAAGCTAACAAGCATGTATCATGTTCATTAGAAAAAAAATATTTATATCAAACCCATTCATTATTATGTGAATAGGAACATCAAGAAACATTTAGTTATGAAAAATTAAATTACTTAGCAACAGTATGAAAGACAAAAAAAATCCCACTTAAATGACATGTTGCTAATTCATTTGAAGTTTGGGTTGTGAATTAAATTCTAAAATATAACAACATAAAGATAGTATGAAATGTTGAGTGACCACACCATTGACATTATTATATTAAAATAAAGCAACTTTTAATTTCAGGAAATCAGTACATAAATAATTATTTTGCTCACACAAAGAAATGAATATTTATTTCTCAACATTCTATATTAACATCATATTCTTCTATTCAATAATTAAATATAGGGAATGACAATTATATTTAAGACAAAAATATTAGCATCATGGTAGGAAATTTTGTGCATGATATTGTCTTATATGTATGTAATCTTAGCATTTCATATAGAATAAGCATCCATATTTTTTTTTATAAATTCCTGAAGACAAAGCTGCGATTTACAAAGAGCCATAATCGTCCAGTTTGTATTTGCATTTTCTTCTAAATTAAACAAATTTTTCTAGAGATTAAGCAACTTGCTACATGTCACATAATTGCTTAAATAATGACAAATTAGTAATAAAATTTTGTGCATTCCACCTAATCCCATTATAACTCTATGTTCTTTCACAACACTAGATTAGTTCTGTAAAAAAAAAAAGGTAAAAGACTCAAATATAAATTTATTTTAACATTAGTCCAATATTACAACTCTACTGTACAACATTGTGTTGTCCAACATTATATGTGGAATATTTAAAAAGATACAAAAATAATTATTTACTTGGCTTCTTCTACAAACAAAATTATATAGTCTAAACACGAATCCTTTGTCATGTATGCAGTTTGCAAGTCTGTTGTTTATCTTTTCATCCTCTTAATGGGGAATTTCTAGATAAAAATTTTTGATGACTTTGACTTTATTTATTTATGCATTTATTATTTTTTCATGGATTGTGTTTTGGCATCATGTCTAAGAATTCTCCTTCAGTCACTATGTTCTGAATGTTTTCTGCTATAAAACAGTTGTCAAAACAACTAGGCTTATTTTTGTTAATAATGTCATAGTATATGACATAGCATATGAAAAGTAGCAAGTTAAGAATATAAGAAGATATACTGCATGGGTAATTAAGAAATATAAAGAATATTAATTACGTGTGATTGTGTTGGTGGTGGTGTTCTTTAAATAGAAAGTGGTTGCTTCTAAGACATTAAAGTTGCAGCCCAAACTGTGATTTCCTAAACACTAATCAAACTGTACTTAAGAAGCTTCACATATGCTATTATTCAAAAGAGAACGGCAAGATTCAGGGAAATGTACTCTTTCTTGTGATCTGATATATTGCCCTTCATGGATGTTTTGTGCAAAATAGATCATGAAGAAGGGAGATGATTTCTCAGAAAGGAATGGATTTTGGAAATGTCATTCATCATAGATTAGTACTGTAAAAAAAAGTCAAGATTCACAAGGATGAAAAGAGGCTCTTCCCTTGGCCTCAGGAACTTGAGGTCTGGATTCTAATAAAGGACATATATTTAGGCTCTCTTGTTGAGCAGAAATTTAAGTGTTCCCCTAAGAGCAGGTCCTGACCTCATGGCCAACTGGGAATTTGTATGAGCCAGTCTAAATGTTGTCCAACTCATCTAGTGTCTAAGCATACATTTCCTGACTTAACTTCTCTTTATTATCCTTTCAGTAATGCCATATTATGTATGTGATGGTGTGGATTTAGCATTGCTATGGATAATTAAAAATAAATTTTTGCACATACTTGGTGCAAAGTAGCATGGGATAGTAGCAAAGAATCACAGCGGCCAGAAATCATCAACCAATCAACCAAATAGTGGAGAAAGACTCAGCAGCCTGGTAGCTGATACCTCACTAATGACAATCAGATTGATTTATGTAACACTGGCAGAGAGAGTAAAGCTTATCAATTCTTCCAAAGGCTATCTGAACTTCTTACCCACCCATATATGTTCTAGACAATGTAATCTTTTTAGAAATTCTGGGCATCTAGCCCAAGCCAAAGCCTTTAAGCACTAATATACTTCCTTCCATCACTCACCTTCATGCACTGGCAACCTGGAGGTCACATGTTCTAGTTGGTATATCTAAAACATTTCATTAGACTGGATTACTGAGTTGCTACTTGGAAAAGGTTTACCCTGCAGAGGCACCAGGTATACAATAACCTCATTGTGAAAAAAAAAAAAAAACAAAAAAACCCTGGTTTAAGGAGTATTACTTAATTCAACATGACCCAGCCTAATATGATCATTACAAAATATTTTAAATATTTTATTAAATTGGGTTCTGCTATAGCAAGAACTTAAAATTTATGGCATAAGTTTAATGAGTGGTAAGCAGCGAGGAAATGTGAAAGGGTGAAAAGTTAATAATCCACATTATAAAGTATCACCTGATGTAACGTGAGAGAAACTTGAATGCATGCTAATTTAATAAGTAGAGCAGGGGCGCCTGGGTGGCTCAGAAGCCGCTGCCTTCTGCTCAGGTCATGGTCTCAGGGTCCTGGGATCGAGTCCCGCATCGGCCTCTCTGCCCATCAGGCTCTCTGCTCAGCCTGCTTCCTCCTCTCTCTCTGCCTGCCTCTCTGCCTACTTGTGATCTCTGTCAAATAAATAAATAAAATCTTTAAAAAAAAATAAAAATAAGTAGAGCAGAAGAGGTTGAAAAAAACAAAGCAAAATTAGTAGAATGTTTTCGTTGTTATTTACTGGTTATGGCAATAAAAATACAAAAGTAGATGTACTAGGGACTATTTGCAAACACAAATATGAGAATTGGTGTACTGGGAATATTAGGGTCCAATATTGGGAATGAAAATTAAGAATGACCATTTATAGGTATGGATTAGTGTGGCCTAGAGTATATAGGTTCTATTTCTATTTCTTCATTCTATTAAAGTGTTTGTGTAAGTCACCATGTGAAAATAAACCATTTTATATCAAAATATGGGGCATTTAAAAAAATGTTCCATGTAAAAACAATTACTGGAGTGTAAATGCAAGTGTAGGCAACACATCTTTCCGTCTTACACTTATTAAAACTCTGAGGCACATGTTCATTGTAAGCTGATGATGAATTTGAAGAGAATGTTACATTTTGCTTTTGTTATGTTTTATACAAGCAGCCACATAAAGCACAAATCATGCAGAAACTTTAAGGAAGTATGATATATATCTAAAAAAAATAGCCTACTTAGTAGGAGCAACTTAGCAATCTGAATTTAATCCAAATATAAACTCCATTCAGGTGGGTAATTTTGTCTGTTAACTGACTTCACAAGCAAATAAAATAGTGCTTATTTTTGTTCACTTTAGAATTTCTCCTCTAAGTGTTAGTAAATGCAGACTCTTGTATAGGAATTAATATTTCTGATCATAAAGGAGGGTCATGGGGATAGCTAGGTGGATATACTGACACCTGATTTTCCCAAGATGAGATTACCTCCTGTCTTCTGGCGGCTTTAATTCCACAAAACTCTGACTAGCATTACCATTGACTGTGCTTACTTTAGGATTTTCTTTTGTCCAAATGCTCACTTCTGAGAGCTATTTTTGGTTCCTTTTTAAAATCTTTCTTTTTCTCCTCTAAGTCCTCCTTGCATAGAATTAGCCTATGCCTGTATTTTCTCTGATTTTCCTTATAGATTTCTTGTCTACACTGATTTTTTTCTGAAATAGTTATCCCAACTGTTCCTACTGGTGTTTTTAAATTAATTTTCTTAAAGATTGTCTAGTGACCCAGTCTTACAAGTTTGACTCTGATCTTGGAATATCTCCAAGATTTCAAAATAGGCAGAGCTACTCTTTCCGCTGCCAAAGTATGTTATAGTGAAATGTTTCAACCCATGTTTTTTTCTGTCTTGGCTTTTTAATCTATCGGATACAATCACCTCACAATTTTCCCAGGATTCCTGAAAAAAAGAGTCTGATAATAGTCTCCATTTTACTCCCCAGCAATACCATCGTTGTTCATTTTAAGCAAATGCTTAATGGAAAGATAAATATATAAATACTACACTCCTAAATTAATCAGACTTTTCTTACTTAAACATGCTCTTCCCCACAAATATGAAATAAGTAAAACAATATTCTGATTCAGTAATTTAGATTAATGCTGTATTTACCAATACTCATATTGTATCAATAATCTAGTAATATACAAAACAGATTTTGACCTCATGAAATCATAAATTTACATAGAAATAGAATAGATGTAAAAGACAAGTAAATGAATGCATAGTATGTTTAATGGTGATAAATATTATGGAGAAAAAGGAGGCAGTGTGTTTGAAATAAGGAGTTCTGGAGGGTATGGTCATTTTGTATAGAGTGGTCAAGGAAAGCCTCAATGATGAGGGGAATAACATACCTGTAGAGAGAGGCTTATGGCTATTTTGCAAAGGAGTAATTTGAACACAACTCCCCTCACCTTGATACATTTTTTTTTATTTTTTAAAGTACATATCACCTTCTAAATTAATATGTATCACCTTCTAAAATAATATATAGCATAAAGATTTGTTATATTTGTGACTTAATGCCTTCATTCAAATATAATCTCCAATCACATAGGTAATTTTGTCTGTTTTGCTAACTGAGATTTCATAAGCAAATGCAATGCTGTTGCCCCACAACAAACTTTCCATAAGTACTTGTTGAATGAATGCGTGAGTGAATAAATGGACAAAGTACACTTCAGCAGACACAACAGCAAGTGTAAAAACTGAGTTGAGGATATCCTTACGGTTTTCAAAAGCAGAAAGAAAGCTAGAAGACTGAGTCAATAAGAGGATGCAAAATAAAATGCCTTTTATTTTTAATTTTATGGAAACACAATGGAGCATTTGGGGCTGAGGTTTGGCATAATCTCACATTTTTAAAAGATTACCTTAAAAGTAGATTATATATGGTCAAGAAGGAAAACAGAGAGATTGGGTTTTAGATTACTGTAATATTCCAGACATGACATTATGGAAGTTGGATTAAGATACTAATGAAGAGGACAGTGAGAAAAATCACACTCTAAATATATGTTGGAGATAAATACTGCTAGATTTGCTGATAGATTTAAAAGAGAAGAAAAGATAGGTATACTCATTTTTTTTTTTTTTATTGTGACCAACCATGAGGTGAGGTAGGTTGGTTATTGGCTGGTTGGTTGATTGTTCCCCCTGCCCCCTCCCTGAGATAAGAAAATGGGATTTGGGAGAAGAAAGTAGAATTTAGTTTTAAACATGTTAATTTTGAGATCTATATTACACATATGAGTGAAGATATCTTATAGACAGTTAATCATAGTGATCTGGAGTTTAGGAGTAAAGCCTGAACTGGATATTTAAGTTGAGATTCTCCAGCATATAAATAGTATTTAAATCCAAAAGACTGGAATGGATTTCTGAAGAAATAAATGTGGATAGAGAAGAGAGTTTTGAAGTTTAATTCTTGGCGCATGTCAATATACAGTAGGAATTGTAGACCTAAAGAAGTATCTGAAAAAGGATGGAGAAGAAATAACCAAGGAGTAAGGAAGTAGGTGATAAAAGAGTGTGGCACACAAGAAGTTGAGTGAAGAAATACATCAAAAATACAAAGTATATCAAATGCTGCTAATAGCTAAAATAAGATAAATAATTAAACTGAACTAATTAGAAATTATGTTTAGCAATAGAGTTTTAAACAGCCATTAGTAGGATGTTTCTGTGGAGTAGTGAGCAAATACACTTGCTTGGGAGCACCTGGGTGGCTCAGTGGGTTAAGCTGCTGCCTTCGGCTCAGGTCATGATCTCAGGGTCCTGGGATCGAGTCTTACATCGGGCTCTCTGCTTGGTGGGGAGCCTGCTTCCCTCTCTCTCTCTGTCTCTCTCTGCCAGCCTCTCTACCTACCTGTGATCTCTCTCTGTCAAATAAATAAATAAAATTAAAAAAAAAAACAAAACAAACAAAAAAACACTTACTTGTGTGGGTTAGAGAGAGAATGAGAAGGATGTATAAAACCCCTGGTTATTCAAAGTTTAGTAATCTCTGACGTGGTAGCATCGAAATTTCACCTGAAGTCTCTTTATAAATGCTGAATACCAGACTCCACTGAAGGAATACCTGATTTTACCTAAAGTCCCAAATGATTAATATCTAAAGTAAAATTTATGGAGCACTATTCTAACAACCTCTTTTAAGTTTTATTTTATGAAGAACAGTGATATGAGGTAGGAACCAAAGAGGTATTTGGAATCTTTCAAAGCAAGTTTGTGAAAAGATGGGGGGTTGAACTGTTTAGGGAGGGAAGATTAACAATCGATACAGGAAAGAGGATGGTTTCTGGATTAATGTATTCGAGTAGGGTAGAAAGACACATGGGATCCTATCCACAGGTAGAAGGATTAGCTGCAGGTGGAAGGCACCATTGTATGAAGAGAGACTGAGTTAGACAGGTAAAAAATTAAGTTGATGGAGTGTGTAGGCGAACCCTGAAAGTCTTTTTCTTATTGCTTCTAAGTTTTGTTGAAATGTGAAACGAAGACCTCAATGGAGTATAATTAAAGAGGTGGAGGTTTGAGGAGAAAAGGTAGGTATGATAGGTTGTCAAGAATATTGAGAGAATGCAATATTAAACAAAAATTATAGATATCAATAATTATTTTTATTTTATTTTTTAAAAATTATTTATTTGACAGAGAGAGACAGCAAGAGAGGGAACACAAGCAGTGGGAATGGGAGAGGGAGAAGCGGACTTCCTGCGGAGCAGGGAGCCCAGTGTGTCACTCGATCCCAGGATCTTGGGATCATGACGGGAGCCAAAGGTAGATACTTAATGACTGAGGCACCCAGGTGCCACAATAATTGTCATATTTATATAAAAAAATAAATAAAAGTAACACAAAACCATACACACAAAACCCAAATACTTTAAACTAAAATATTTAAGCAAAAATTCTACTAAATCAGCTAAGTAACTTTCATTTTAATGAAAATCATAATGGGGCTTCTATAAAACAAACTAGCTCTGCTATCCAAAGGACGTGCATGTATCCATTAAAAAAAATCACAATGAGTGGAAGATCATCTCATTTTATTGTTATTTCAATAAGTTCTTTTGGTCAATCCTCTAATGAAGTGTCAAAAATTTCCGAAGCAATTCTGTGTAAAATAATGCAGTGCAGTTAGTTGGATATTTTATTCATGTAAATTCATTTCAGCCTACTTTCATGTAAGAATGAAGCTATTGTACTTGAAGGATAGGCCACACAAAGGCATCACCCATGGAAAAGTAATTTGTCTTTCATTCCTATAGGAAAAGGAAGAAATGGTTGCTAAGAGCATTTTGCAAAGACTAGAAAAGTAAAGTAAGTAGCAAACACAAGAAAATTAGAGAAAAATAGCTAACTTGTTGACCCATGTTTGATTATAGTTTTAAGACTTGTCAAGATGAATAATTGATTCAAAAAAGGAATATTCAATGTAAATACTTAATATTCATTTATCCCAGAAGTAATTGTGTAAAGGATTTATATTTAGATATTTTGGTAAATAAATAAGGACTTTTAAATTATTTATTTTATGCACACTTTAACAAAAACCATTTAAGTACTCTTATTCTCATGTTATTCATTTCAATAATCATGCATGGTGTGAGATTTTTTTAACAGTTAAGAATACCAACTTTGTTAAGTTCCTAATGTGTAGCTCTCACTCCTCTGCTCTTCCACTCAAATTAGTAGGATTGAGCCTAAACCCTATTACAGAGATGAACTAGTATTTTCCTTTACAGCAAAGATCTGTGTATTTATTTTCTCTAAAGAGTCAGAGAATAATTATTTTAGACCTTGTGGGCCTTAGGGTCTCAAACTCTGCTATTGTATCATGAAAGCAGCTGTAGACGATGCATGGGAATGACTATTTTATTTTTTTAAGCACTTTATTAGTACTAACCTAAGCAATTTTGTGAGATAGACATTGCCATTAACCTATTGTTACAAAGCAAATGTTTGTGTCTCCCCCAAATTCTTATGTTGAAACCTTTTCCCTGATGTGATTGTATTAGGAAGTAGGGACTTTGGAAAGTAATTAAAATTTAGGATTAGATGAAGTTATTAGGCTAAAACCCTCATGAATGGGATTAAGGTCCTTTTATAAAAGTCAGGAGCTGCTTTTCCTCTCTGCTCTCAGTCATGTGAGGATACAATGAGAAATTGGCAGTCTGCATCCTGGAAGATGGCCTCACTGGAACCTGACCATGGTAACACCCTGATCTTGGACTTTCAGCCTCCAGAACTATGAGAAATGAATTTCTGTTGTTGTGTAGCCACCCAATCTATGGTTATTGTGATAGCAGCCCAAGTTGACTAAGATGTCCATTGTGGGTGAGATGATTAGGCACATGAAAGATAGAGTTCAAGGCATATATATCCTTAAATTACTAATAAGAAACTTTGAAGAATGAAAGAAACACAAAATGTAAGACTATATTTAGACAAGTACCTAAAGACATATAAATCATGCAAAGAACAATTAAACACACAACACACATGGAAGCCAAAAGGTGTGGCTCCTAAAATAAATCCATTCACATCCTTGAACTCTGAGAAGATTGTATTAGGAAGTAGGGACTTTGGAAAGTAATTAAAATTTAGGATTAGATAAAGTTATAAGGCTAAAACCCTCATGAATGGGATTAAGGTCCTTTTATAAAAGCACCCTTCTCTGGAGAAGAGATACTGCTAGAAGGAAAATAAAACAGAAAGCTGAAATCAAGAAGGTTTCTAGAACACTGAGCTAGACTATGGGACTGGAATGGTGAAATCCAAGTTAGACTCTAAGCATGCATTGAAAAAAGGTCATAGATCACATACCCATGTGCAATTTTAGATTGGGATATATGAAAGTAAGTACTATTCACCTTCCAAAATTTTCATTTAATAAATGAAAGTTTTTCTAATAGAGAAACTGCATTTCCAATTAGAAAAGTTCTTTTGAGCAACAGTAACAATTTACATTAACAAAGAAATGGAAAGATGATCTGCTATCAATACTGAAAGAATCTGTCTTGAGGTCACAATGACTATATCCCCAATTAGATAGATGAGTAAAGCCTGTATAAATTTAATTTCATTTTCATGTTTAATCAAAGCTTTAAAGATTTGAACAAGGATCTGCCTAATTTCTGGCTGAAAGTACTTCTAATGTAATGTCAGACAAACAGATGTTTCTTAGTGAAATTGAAAAAAAACAATCCATAAGACACGCATGAAAAGAGTCAGCATTTTGGGGCACCTGGATGGCTCAGTGGGTTAAAGCCTCTGCCTTCAGCTTGGTCATGATCCCAGGGTCCTGGGATCAAGCCCTGGATTGGGCTCTCTGCTCAGCGGGGAGCCTGCTTCCCCTCCTTCTCTCTTCCTGCCTCTCTGCCTGCTTGTGATCTCTGTCTGTCAAATAAGTAAATAAAAATCTTAAAAAGAAAAAAAAAGAATAGTGTCAGTATTTCAAAGGAAGAGTTGCAAAATAGGGAACACACCCTTCTCTGGAGCAGAGATACTGCTAGAAGGAAAATAGGGTAGAAATGTACAATTTATGGATTAATAAAAGATGAGATGTGTTTTAATAAAATAATGTCAATCTTCTAATAATTATTATCAAGGAGATTAAAATATAATAAAATAATTAAGAATTCTATGTTAATAAAAACTGAAATATGAAAAGCATATACCAAAATTAACATAAATAAGTATGGGATCATTAATATACCAATAATATAAAATATAACTTGTAAAGAAAATAATCAGAGAACCATCCTCCAAAAGGACACTGAGCCTGGATTTTCTGAATCTTCAAAATCTGTGAAACTTAAAAAATATCATGAAGTATGATCTAGAACAGTCCTATTCAACAGAAATAAAATGTCACATGAATTTTGAGATTTTCTAGTAATTACCTTAAAAAATAAAGGAAGCAAGTAGAATTAATTTCAAATATACTTTTAATTTACCCCAATAGATCTCAAATAAAATTATTTTAACATCAATATAAAACATTATTATGTTGTATTTTACTTTTTTCATACTAAATTTTTGAGTGGGAAAGTATTTTTCACTTACATCACTTCCTAATTTGAAAGCCAAATTCCAAGTGCTCAAAGCCATAAGTGGCTAAGAGCTCTGTATTGAATAGTACATTTCTAAAGCAAAGGGAAAAAAGTAAATCTTTCAGTCTTTCTCAAAAAGCTATTCTAAGCTTGATAGCAAATATCTTACTAAAAAGAATGGAAGAATCTTAAATGAGATATGAGTGATTAAATTTCACTGATATTGAAAAGTAATAATAAACACATCAAGTTACATCCATTCTCAGACCAGAAATTATTAGAAAATCTATGAATATAATTTCACATCAATAGAAGTAGCCTATAAATCTGAAGAATAATGAAAGTAAATAGTTCTAAGAATGGCCATTTCAATACATTTTGCTGCATTAACTATCTATCCATACCAAATCAACAAAAGACTCCTAACTCTCATCTTATGAAAATAGTCATCAATCCAGTTAGGTTGTATATTTAAATGTGACCGGTAAGACAATAAAAATTCTAGAAAAGTATGATCTCTGAGACATGAAGGAAATCATCAAAATTTCATGAAAAATAAGGACATTTGTTTATTCAAAGACTACATTTAAAGAGTGAAAACCAAGTAAGAGAAGTTGGCAAATGTTTTTAATACCTGTAACTAGCAAAGACACAGCATAGTAGGAGCTCCTAACAAATCAATAAAAAATACGTCAACAATATATAATGTAAATGTATATATTTTGCATAAACACTATATATACATATGTATGGATATCTATATGAATATGCACATATATATGTGTATATATGTATTAATATATGTATATGTATGCATATGTGCACATTTAATACATGTGTGTATACATGCCTATGTGTATGTATATATACATATGCATGAGTACAAGTATATATGTGTGTGTGTATGTATATGTATAAAGCCTGTCAATAGGAAAAAAAGATAAAAGACTTAAATAGAACTTTCACAAAAAAAGATATCAAATATCCATTAAAAATTTAAAAAAAAGAAATTAGGTAATGTTACATGTCTGACTTTTTGCAATTAAGATAATTAATTATTTAGAAATGTTGTGAATAAAATGTGTTCAAGTATTTCAACAAAAAAAATGAAAAGTATTCAATATCATTAGTGAATGTAGAAATACAAATTAAATCAAATAAATGTTGCTACATACTTCTCAGAGAGTAATAATAATTGATGACACACAAAATGATGTGTGCATGTAGAGCAAAGAGAAGTTTCATATACTGCTGATAGGACTGTAAGTTAGCACCGCCCCTTTAGAAACAATGAGTTTTTATTTATTAACATTTAACAGATATATACATAAACCATGATCAGAAAGTCCACCAGAAACCATAACCAGAAAGTATACATATTTCATATGTATATATACATATATGCATATGATGCACGTATGTATGTATGTATATTCTACGCACGTGTGTATGTGCCTCCTCGCAAAAAGCAAACAAAAGACAAGGTCAAGAAAGCTTATAGTAGTAACATCATTCATAATAGCCTCAAACTGAAAATTGCCAAAATGGTGTCCATTATTAGAACAGATATATAATTTTGATATATTCATACAATCAAAAAACACACAGCCATATATCTAGCTAAACTCTCACAAATATAGCATGAATAAAAAAGGCTAGACATAATAGAGAACATACCATAAAATTCTATTCATCTAAAAATCAAGTGAAGAAAAACAAAAGTAAACTGTAAAAGTTCAGGAGAATCTTTATCTTTGGAGTTGAGGGTAGGAGATGGTTACTTGGAAGTCATATGAAGAGACCTCCTGGGATGCAGACAATGTTTTATTTCTTTATGTCATAGTTATGTGGAATTATATTTTGTGAGAAACTTGTATTCAAAAACTTAAACGCGATTTTAAAATACAGTTAAAACCTAATAGTTGCATTTAAAAATAGTTAAAGCCATGCATAAAATCAAAAGGTTAAAAAATAACTTGTATTATATAGGACAGGGACATGTCCTTCCTTGTTTCCAGATGTGTGTTTGTGTCATCAGTAATCAAATGTTAGCCAAACTCCGAATCACTGGAGGGCTTGTTAAAACAGATTACTGGACCTTGTTTCCAAAGCTTGAGATTCAGCAGGTCTGCATTTGGTACCAAAACCTAAGAATTTTCATTTCCAGTAAGTTCCCAGGTGATACTAATGCTGTCGATGCAGCACCATGTTATACACCACTGACTTTTGCTATTCTCTTCAAAATGCAATTTCCTCCATCCTATAGTCACCTGCCTGACTCCCTGCTCCATTCATCCCAGCCTCAGCTCCCGCCAAGGAAAGTATTCCTATCCTCAAAAACAATGACTACATTTAAAGGTTATTCTCCATAATACTTTCCTTAGAAATTTATCTCTATATTTTCTTCCCTTGTCTAGGTTTGTAATATCTCCACCCGGTGACATTCCTTAGGGTTTATTTTATCCCCTAAAATTTTTGTATTATGTCTATTGCATAAATTAACAAATCCCATCAATTTCTCAATTTTCTGCATGATTTTAACATTTTCCTTTATATTCATATCCTTCTTGTGTTTAGTTCTCCCGATTTCAAAGACAAATTTAACCCCAGATTTATTAGCACGCCCCCTTCCTTCTATATTCCTAATGTGTAATGAATTTAGAATGAAATTTACATCCTGGTAGCTGTCCTTCCTGCAAACTCAGTCAAAGACTGCAAAGGCTTTTCTATATGTGAAATTTTGACTTGCCTCTTACCTGGTGGAGTGTATCACTCCCTTCATTAAGTGGCTGGAAAATTAAAAATCCATTGCCCTCCTTTCATTCTGCTTCCTCAGCAATTTTATTTCTATTTTCCTTCTCTTTTTTCCTGGTCTAACCTTGCTCTTAAGACTTTTCTGGTGGTCTGTGAGTTATCTCATTATTTTCTGTATCCTAGTTTTACTTTTCACAAAAAATACTTTCACAGAAAATAAATATTTCTCCAATGTTCTTCACCCTCTACTTTCAGAGCTAATACGTTTCTTATCATGTTCTTTTCATTCTCTTTGGGCCACCAAAAAATATTTTTAATATATAATGTTAAGTAAGTGCTGTCAGCTTCTTGTGCTTCAAAAATGTTAGGTATTCTATATTTAATAAAAGTCTGTTTTACATTTCATCAAATCCATCTCTTTTTATTAATCAAGACACAAGTATATTTTTTAGAGGAGAAGTTATAGGGACAACCATCTTAAGTTTATAAATGCTTTGGTGTTTTTTGTTTCACAAAAACATTCAAACACTCTAGTACTCAGATGATGTGTTAATTTGGGTATATATGGGCCATGGATCTCTCTCCTCTGTCTGAAAATGGCAAAAAAAAATATATCTTTAACTACCATCATACAGAGAAGTTATTATTAATAAGGGACAAGAAAACCTTCTCTGCCTTTCCAACTTCAAATGGATGTAAACTATTACTCTATATTTTCTGCTCAAATGAAAATCATGCCAAGAAGGTAAACCATAAATAACATTAGAGGTTGTTCTTCGATGTCTCTGTGTCTGACAATATTATTCCAGACATTTATAACCAATAAAAATTGAATGGATAATGTGATTAAATGTGTAATTCAGTTTCAAAGCTCTCCTTTGACCAACTGTCTTAGCTGCACAGCTTTTAGTTGTATATTAATAGATATTTGATTACAAAGGTAATGTTGAATACTGCGGTTATTCTTTCAAAAGGGTAGGAAAACATTTATTTTTTATATGAATAATAACGTGAAAAGTTACATTTTAAAAACCGTGGATTACAAGGTTTATATACATTCCCTGAAATCAGAGAGGACAACATACATAGTAAATTTTAAATAAACTTAGTAAATGTACATAGGTAAAAACAAAATTTCTAAAAGATGGTTTTTCATTCAAAATTGTATCCTCTATAGACATTTGTTTTATCTTTTGGGAACACATTAAAATGATAGTGGTAGTTCACTCCTAATTAAAGGATGCCAAGAATCAACAGAAGCATGAAAGCAAAGAGACTGAGTAAATTGTTTAATTGTTTTTGTTTTTCTATAACTGTTGAGGATATTTTTTCTGCCTTAACATATTAGCTTCACTATTAACCTATGTTTTAGAGGTAGAAAAAAATTTTTAAAAGTCTAAACCAAATTTTATTTGTTTTGATTTCTCCTCATGTGATTTCTTTCTTCCATAAGAATTTTGAACAATGAATGGTGACTAAGAGACCTTTTACTAATCATACAAAGATTAAGCATATAAATATAGTATACTCAGAATTCTAAAATTTTAGAAAATTATATAATATTGATGTACTATACAGTGGCTTACTGAACATAATAATAAAATAAAATTACCTACACCTCGAAAAAAAGAAAGAAAGAAAAAGAAAGATGCTCTCTAACATCAAAAAAAAAAGAAAAGAAAATTTAAAAAACTAAAAATTTTTAACACTGAAAGTGAGAGACTAAGGGGGCATTTTGTAACCGTGTATTAAGTGTAAAAATAGATATGCACATGAGAAATATAATTGTTCTATTTAATTAATTAACTAGAATTACTCATTAGGATAAGCAGCACATTTGAGTCAGCATAAAATAACAATCAACAATTAGAAACGTGTGATAATAAAAGAGACCACATAATTGAATAGTAGTATCCTGTTCAATATTGGATGTAAACCACTCATGATTAACTCATAATTTCTATTATAGAGGAAATTCATACATATTTGAAACATTTTTAATAGCATGGAACTATGATATATGGTTTATTATATTCAGGATGTTATTTATAAAACTATACTGAATGAAAACAGGAGATTACAAATTATAGATTTCCATGTAGACATGTTTCCATTTACATAGACTGTATAGAGAACAGGATTCATAATTAACACAAAATATGAATAATACATTTAATGATCAGAAAATAAAAATAGTGATTTTTCATTTTATTGGTAATAAAATCACCAATTAAAATAATACAATATTATGTATATCAGATGAGAAATTATACTCATCTAGTTAGCAAATTTATTTTAATTTTTGTAATGATATTATCCATTGCTGATGAAGATGGTGTATAATGATTTCTTTTATACATCAACAGAGTTATAAACTTGCTCACCAAGTCTTGAAGGAAATTTCTTAGTGTGCACATTTCAAGAATCTTCAAAATGTTTATATTTTTGATGCAATAATTTCATGTCTAAGAATGTATCTAAATTTTACTTCAGAAAAATTCAGTGAGGGGCACCTGAATGGCTCAGTGGTTTAAAGCTTCTGCCTTCGGCTCAGGTCATGATCCCGGGGTCCTGGGAGGGAGCCCCACATCTGGCTCTCTGCTCAGCTCTGATTCCCCCTCTCTCTCTTTGCCTGCCTCTCTGCGTACTTGTGATCTCTGACTGTCAAATAAATAAAGAAAATCTTAAAAAAAAAATAATCAGTGATATACCTTAAGATGTATATTTATATCATATTGTCATGTAACAGCAAAATTTTAAAAGTAAACTTGCAAATAGTAGTATGGCTACATTTATATGTTGACATGATAGAACACTAAGTAGCCATTAAATTTATTTATTTATGTGACAGAGATTACAAGTAGGCAGAGAGGTAGGCGGAGAGAGAGTGGGGAAGCAGGCTCCCCGCTGAGCAGAGAGCCTGATGAGGGGCTCGATCCCAGGACCCTGGGATCATGACCTGAGCTGAAGACAGAGCCTTTAACGCACTGAGCCACCCAGGCGCCCCTTAGCCATTAAATTTAATAACTACATTAAACGTTTGCATAGTATAACAACCATTGCCATGCATTTTTACATACATTAATTCATAAATCTTATATCTTTTCTATAAAATAGTCACTGTCATTAAACTCACCAAATCTTGCTACTCTCTCACTATCCTCCCTCTACAACTGTTAAGAGCTAAGATAGTGCAATGACTACCTCATAGATCCACCTATGCTTCCAGGTCTGCAATAAAATGAAGAAAATTATATACAATGTAAAAAATCCTGCATTATTATTGAGAACCCAGAATCACTGAATAATATCTTTTAAATATAATGCAAGTTGGATCAACTTGCTCTAAAGATATCAAAACCTATCAAATGGGTAAAAGGGACATCTTACATCATTGCTAATAAATCCTCGTCCTAAGGCTGCAAGATGTAATTGTGGGCTATAAAAAAAAGTTCTGGCACAAGACTTCTGGCAACAATTAACTAAAAGAGAAATTACTTGGGGCAAGAACACAGTGTGCAACCAGAACATATTACTCGGAATCCCCTTTTTAAAAATTAATTAATTGATTGAGTAATGTATTTATTTTTAAGAATTTATTTTTTTATATGGCAGAGAGAGGGAATGCAAGCAGGGGCAGTGGGAGAAGGAGAAGCAGGCTTCCCGCCAAGTGCCAAGCGGTGAGTCTGACGCTGGGGCTCAATCCTAGACCCCAGGGATCATGACCTGAGCTAAAGGCAGGTGCTTAAGGACTGAGCCACCTAGGAGCCCTTGGAATCCTCTTTTAAAAGCCACTGGAGATCAACAGCATTGGAAAGTATCTTATACTACCAGCCTCCACTATTCTTCCACAAGATATACAGAGTTAAAAAAACAAACAAATAAACAAAAAAACAAAGAAACCCAGAAACCCAGTGAAGAACGGTTACTCAATATGTTTTTCAGTGGTCACAGAAATGAAGTTGTGAATAGTCCAGAGAAAGCTAAATACTGAAACCTGACCCCTACCATGTGGCTCCACTATCCATGAAGAGAAATAGCAAGTAACAAAATACCCTTCTAGAATGCTCACTTCTCTGGTCCCAGACTCACTTCTCTATCTGCTAATTTACTTGGTATCAGGAATACTCCAATTTACAACCTGAGAAGGTATCACAAGAACTGGAATACACAATAAGGTAAAGCAAAGAGAAAAGTCTGCATTGCCTATGGATAAATTACCAGGGAAAATTTTTTCTTTCTTACTTAGAATGGATACTCGGAAAATAAAAATCATTTGAAGCTAACAAAAATATCCTGGAAAATAAATGAGGAAAATAATACTTGACAGCCAGAGAAAGGACATTTTTAATGATTGTAATGACAATATTAGTTTGTAATTTATAGTAACACTTTGTGTTAGCTAGGCAAAGTCCTGCTAGCTTTACATGAATAGCTGCCTTAAACTACCTTGGGTAGTATTATTATTCCCACTATAGATGAGGAAAAGGAAGCATAGAAATGTTGATTAATTTGTTTAAATTGACACATCTATAATGATTAAACCTTGTGTCAGAGCCAGGGGTCCATGTGTATCTCCTGAATTTAACCAGAGGTCATACTACCATTTTCTGGTACTTCCCTCAAATTACTGTTTTAACTTGTACTGTTAAAAGTTCTTGAAAGAATTTTCTACACCCACAGCCACAAATCTGGCTTCCCCCCACCCCAAACATTCCAAGTGGTGGACAAGATCACTAATAATCACCATACTGCAGAATTGAATAAACACTTTTCAGTGCTTTTGTTAGTTGACCTGCCAGTAGAGTACTGATTAAAGTATGGACTATTCCCTACTTTAAAGACAAAAGGCTCCACCGTCTTTTTTTTTTTTTTCAAATTTATTTCACAGACAGAGATCACAAGTAGGCAGAGAGGCAGGCAGTGAGAGAGGGAGGAAAGCAGGCTCCCTGCTGAGCAGAGAGCCCCTTGTGGGGCTCGATCCCAGGACCCCGGGATCATGACCTGAGCCGAAAGCAGAGGCTTTAACCCACTGAGCCACCCAGGCACCCCTGTTCCCTACTTTAAAAAAAAATTGGGGGCGCCTGGGTGGCTCAGTGGGTTGGGCCGCTGCCTTCAGCTCGGGTCATGATCTCAGGGTCCCGCGTCGGGCTCTCTGCTCGGCGGGGAGCCTGCTTCCCTCTCTCTCTCTCTCTCTCTCTCTCTCTCTGCCAGCCTCTCTGCCTACCTGTGATCTCTCTCTTTCAAATAAATAAATGAAATCTTAAAAAAAAAAATTGTGAACACTTAACATGAGATGTAATTTAAAACACTTAACTTTAAGTGTGCTATCTTAACACAATTTTAATTGTACAGTTCAGTGTTATTAACTATAGGCACTGTGATTTACAGTAGGTAAATAGGACTTATTCATCTTGCATAGCTGAAATTTTATAGCCTTTGGGGGGGAAAATAAACCGCTCCATTTCCCTCTCTCCCCTGCATTTGAAAATCACCATTCTACACTCTGTTTGTAGGAGTTTGACTATTATAGATATATCATATAAGTGAATTCAATTCATGCAGCATTTGTCATTCTGTGACTGGGTTATTTTACTTAGTATAAAGGTTTATTCATATTGTTGTAAATGACAGGATTTCCTTTTTTTTAAAGGCTGAGTAATATTCCATTAGATGTATTTATCATATTTTCCTTATCCATTTATTCCTCAATTCATGTATGTAGTTTCCATATCTTAGCTATTGTGAATAATAATACAATGAACAATGGAGAGGAAATATCTTCTTGGGATCTCAATTCTTTTGGATGTATATACTGAGAGGTGGGATTACTGAATCATATGATAGTTTTGGTTTTAATTTTTTGAGGACCCTCAATAGGCCCATAACAACTGCACCATTTTACATTCTCATCAACAATGTCCAAGTGTTCCAAAGTCTTCAAATCCTCTCCAATATTTATTTTCTGTTCTTTTGGTAAGAGCCATTCTAACAAGTGTGACATGATATCTCATTGTTTTGATATGTGTTTCTCTGATGATTAGAGATGTTGAACACATTTTCATATACTTGGCCATATGTGGGTCTTCTTTGGAAAAATATCCATAAAAAATAAAAAATTAAAAAAAAAAATTGTAAAAAAAAAAAATTTTATCACCTGCAAATAAAGACAGTTTTATTTCTTCCTTTCCAAAAAAAAAAAAAAAAAAAAAAAACTTTTGCTTACTTTTAAATAGGGTTTATTGTTATTATTTTATCAGTTTTTGAGTTATAAGAGTCACTATATATATTTTTGGATATAAACACCTTATCATTATGGGGCTTGCAAACATATTCTCTCATTTTGTAGGTGGTCATCTTTTTATTTCTTTTTTTGTGTGTGATAAATAGAGAGGGATAGAGTGTGTGTGAGAGATGGGGAAGGCAGATGGAGAGAGAATCTTTAATAAGCTCTAGGCCCAGTAGAGAACCCAATGCACTGTTGGATCTCACAACCCTGAGATCATGAACTGAGTCGAAATCAAGAGTCAGATGCTGAACCCACTGAGCCACCCAGGTGCACTTTCAAGGATATTTTTTGATGCAGAAGTTTTTAGTTTGATATATTTCTACTTGACTATTGTTGGTTTTGTTGCCTGTGTTTTTTGGTGTCATATCCAGGGAATATTTCCCAAGACAAATCTCAAGAAGGTTTTCCATTTTATTTTTCCCTAGGAATTTATATTTTCCAGTTTATGTTTAAGTCTTTAATCCATTCTAAATTGATTTTTGTGTATGGCATAACATAAGGGTCCAATTTCATTGTTTTGAATGTGAAAACCCAGCTATCTCACCATCCTTTGTTAAAGAAACTATGCTTTCTCCATTGCATATTCTTGATCTGTTGAAGATCAGTTGACTATATATGGTGGGTTTATTTCTGGTTTCCCTATTCTTTTCCACACATCTATTTGTCTGCCTTTAAACTAGTACTACAGTTCTGATTACTGTATTTCTGTAATATATTATGAAATCAGAAAGGGTGATACCTCCAGCTTTGTTCCTTACTAAGATTTCTTTGGCTATTCATGATCTTTTGTGCAAATATGCATTTAGGCTGTTTTCTATAGCTCTAAAAACTATTGTGATTTTTATGGATATAACGTTGAATTTGTAAACCACTTTGGGTAATAGAGACATATTAACAATATCATATCTTCCAATACATGGCTTTGGAATGTTCTTTCATTTGTGTATGTCTTAATTTCTTTCATCGATGTGTTGTAGTTTTCAGGATACAAATCTTTCATCACCTTGGTTAAACTTGTTCCTAAGTATTTTATTCTTTCTGACATTATTGTGAACAGACTTGTTTCTCTAATTTCCTTTTCAGATAGTTCATTGTTAGTGTAGAGCAACTGATTATTGCATATTTATTTTGTATCTTGCAACTTTACTGAGTTTGTTTATTAGTTCTAACATATTTTTTTTTTCAAATGGGGTTTTAGGGTTTTCTATTTTCTTTAATTTTTTAAAAAAATTTATTTAAGTTGTCTCTATATACCATATGGTGCTTGAACTTACAACTCCGAGATCAAGAGTTGCATGCTTTTCCAACTGAGCCAGCCAGGAGCCTCTAAATGGGGCCTTAGGTTTTTTTTATATAAAATATTATGTTGTCTGTAAATAGGAATATATTTACTTCTTTTCCAATTTGGATGCCTATTTATTTTTCTTTCCTAATTGCTTTGACAAGTATTCCAGTGTTGTGTTGCATATAAATGGTGAGAAGAGGCATTTTTGTCTTGCTCTTGATCTTTGAAGAAAAGTTTTTAATTTTCTTCATTGAGTATGATGCTGATATTGGGCCTCTTATTTATGTCCTTTATTATATTAAGGTACATCATTCTTTCTGTATCTTATTTATTGAAAATTCTTATCATGAAAAAATTTGAATTTTGTGAAATGCTTTTTTTCTGCATCCAATAAGACAATCATGTGATTTGTATCCTTCATTCTACTTATGCAGTGTATCACATTAGTTGATTTGTGTTTGTTGAATCATGCTTACTCCCAAGGGATAAATCCCATTTGATAATGGTGTATGATCCTGTTGAATTTGGCTAGTATTTTGTTGAGAAGTTTTGCATCTGTATTGATTGGGTATATTAAACTGTACTTTTCCTGTAGTGCCTTTGCCTGGGCTTTGATATGTGGATAATTCTGGCATTATAAAATGAGTTTAGAAATGTTCCTTCCTCTTCAATATTTTTGGGAGAGTTTAAGAAGCATTATATTAATTTTTCCTTAAACATTTGGTAGAATTCACCAGTAAAATCATGTGGCCCTAAGATTTTCTTTATTTGGAGGTTTTTAATTGCTGATTAAATCTACCCACTAGTAACTAGTCTGTGTAGATTTTCTGTTTCTTCATGGTTTTCACAGTTCGCTACTTGTAGATTGTATGTGTGTGTGTGTGTAATTTATTCATTCCTTCAAGGTTTTCCAATCTGTTGGCATATGATTGTTTATAGTAGTTTTCTAGATCCTTTTTATTTCTGTGTTATCAGTCATCATGCCACTTCTTTCATTTCTGATTTTATTTGACTCATGCTTTTTTTGTTGTTTTAGTTGAACTAAAAGTATGTCAATTTTGTTAGTTTTTAAAACAACCAACACTGAATTTAGAGTTTTTCTATTATTTTTCCACTCTATATTCTGCTTATTTATGCACTAATATTTGTTATGTCCATTTTTTTTCTTGCTAACTTTTGCCTTACTTAATTGGTTCTTTATCTAGGTCAATGAGGTTTAAAGTTAGGTAGTTTGAGATCTTTCTTCATTTTCTATAATGGTGTTTACCAATATAATCTTCTTCACTTAGTACTGTTTCTGATATAGCCCATGCATTTTGATATATTGTGTTTTAATTTTCATTTATGTCAAGATATTTTCCGATTTCCCTTTTTATTTTTTTCTTTGGTCTATTCATTGATCAGGAGTATGCTGCTTAATTTCCACAAATCTGTGAATTTTCTAATTCCTTCTGCTAATGATTGCAAATTTCATTTCATGGTGGTCAGAAAACATATTTGGTACTATTTCAATCTTCTTAAATATTTGTTTATTAAATATGAGAGTAACATTAATTATAGAAATATTCTCCTACTTTGAAACAAATTTTATTTAGATTGTGTTCCTGATCACATGTATACTGAGAAATAAATTTTATTAGATAATATCTGGATCAAATTATCTCCAAATATCCATTAATGTTATAATCAAAATGAAGTATAAAGTCGGAGTAAGCTTCGAAAAATTGATTTAGTTATTTCAGTAGTAATGCTTATTTTAAACTTAAATTCACAAGGAAGTGACTACAAAACTAAATGTATTTCATCATTTTATGAACTTGTCTATATTTTTGAAATTCAAATATAAGCTTTCACAAGGTTTACACTTGACAGTATTGACACAATATCTCTTAGTGAGTGTTTTTTTTTTCCTTTTTTGTATTTTTTTTTTAAATTAGAATGCAAAGAATACAAATTCTTCACCAGATTCCAGGTGAAAAAAAAATCCAATAATAATGGCACACTCCAGATCCACAAATGTTACATTAAAAATACTGCAATATTGTCTACCACCATACCACCCTGAATGCGCCCAAACTCATCTGATCTCAGAAGCTAAGCAGGGTCGGGCCTGGTTAGTACTTGGATGCGAGACCACCTGGGAATACCAGGGTGTTGTAGGCTTAAAAAAAAAATACTGCAGTATTTTCAAAGTATTAAGTTTGTCATAAGATGGCATTGAACTAGTTATTTCAACAGTAAGTTGCTTTCCTACATTAATTATTGGTATGATAAAGACAAAGTTATTACGCCTCATGTGCCTTTCTAAATACTGGAGATAGAACAATAAATAAAAGAGATAAAAATTTAACCCTTCCTTCAACTTTTGTTCCTGTAGAAATACATAGAAAACAAACAATAATAATAACATAATATAAATAATAACATAATAGTATTATGATCACGTTATTAATTATATTAATTATAATAACATAAGTAATACCAATACCTATTATTTCATTATTATTACAATATACCGTAAGTTAGACTTGTCAAGTGTTATGATAAAGACAAAGCAAAATGGAGAATGGAGAGTGCTTAGGTGTGGACATAAGGTTCATTTTTAATGTGGTCAGGAAATGCCTGAATGTACAGAACAATCTGTGACTGTAAAAGAGTAAGAGAAGGAATAGAGAGATAGGAGATGTGGTCAGAGATAGAATGAATCAGACCTTGTAGGTCCTTGTCAGACATTTTTAGAGCTCCTGTTTTTAGTGATACAGACAGCTACTAAGGAGAATGGTTTGACAGAGTGGTATGATCCAACTCAAATTTATTTTTTTCCATTTTAAACATTTAAATTCAATTAGTTAACATATAATGTATTATTGGTTACAGAAGTAGAGTTCAATGATTCTCAGTCTTCTATAACAGCCAGTGCTGATGACATCACATGCCCTCCTTAATGTTTATCACTCAGTGATAAACTCCCTTTATTATCCTCCCATCTCTCCAACAAACTTTAGTTTGTTTCCTATGATTACAAGTCTCTAATGTTTTGTTTCCCTCTCTGGTTTTGTCTTGTTTTATATTTGCCTCTCTTCCACTATGATCTTCTGTCACATTTTAACAGAATATTTCTTGTTGATGTTGGAGGCAGAAACAGTTAGAAGGATAATTAGAACAATATATTAGTAAACCAGGCTAAAGATAATGGTACTGAGATGGTAACAACAGAAGTAATAAAAAGTGGTGAGAGTTTAATTATATTTTGTAGGTAGGAGCAATAAGATTTTTGAGGGATTCAGGTTAGATATAAAAGAAAGAGAAGTCAAAGATAAATCCAAGGGTTTTTGTTTGTTTGTTTGTTTGCTTTCAACTTGACCAACTGTAACAATAGACTGATAACAATGAAGGTAGAGATGGGGGAAGAAATCAAGTATTTTGGGATAGGAGCACCTGGGTGACTCAGTCAGTTAAGCATCTACCTTTGGCTCAGATCATGATCCTAAAGTCCTGGGATCCAGCCCTGCATTGGGCTCCTAGCTCAGAAAGGAGCCTGCTTTTCCCTCTCCCTCTTCCTGTTACTCCCCTTACTTGGGCATGCTCTCTCTCTGTCAAATGAATAAATAAACTCTTTAAAGAAAAAGCATTTGGGGAACATGTTGCATTTAACATGGTAACAGGCATTCAAGAAAACATACCAGGTTGGCAATTTAATATAAAATTTCAGAGTGTATGGGAAAAGCAGTCTGGAGGTTAATATTGGGGCATTTTTAGGTTATGGATTTTTAAAAAGGGATTAGCCTGGATAAGAAGATTAAGGGAATGAGAACAGAGAAGAGAAAAATTACAAAAGATGTGTTTTGCCACTTCCCTCCCTAGTGTCAAGAATTTAATGGGATAGAAAGAACTAACAAAGGACACAATATAGGAGGAGGCAGAGTGTAGTGCCCTACAGTCCAAGTGAAGATAGTGCTTCAAAGAACAGAGAAGAATCAATGTTTTAATGGTAACCAGCCATTCTGGAGTGTGTTCTTTCATCTGTGACACCAGGGATTGGAACATGATTCCAATGGACTCTAAAGTAATTCCAAGCCCTAATATTTTATGGGAGTCATAAAGATGTAAGATTCAAAAGAAATAGAATGATTTAATAAGATTACATTTTCACAGGAAATTCTTTTTAGTGCTATAAAATTGTGACTTAGAGAATGTTTGAGGTTGGAAAAATCCTGGAAATAATTAAATCTTTCCCAAACTCATCATATTAGACATGAAAGTAATAACATCAGTCGGGTTCAGAGACTATGAAACATCTAAAAATTTGGGTCAGCCTACAGTCTCTGAGAGACAGTTTTATTACATTTTCTAAAGGCAAAAAGAAAAAAAAAATATTTCAGGAGTTGTTAATGAGATGATGAATTTATAAGGATATTTTCTAATGGAAACTAGTACCAGAGGGAACTTCATAATGACTTTTAACATTTTAATATATACTTACTCTCTACTTAAATAGATCTGGATTTATCTCTTCAATTTATTTCATTTACTTTTAAGCCTTGTTTTGACCCATAGGAAAAAATAATGAGTTGAAATGCCATGTTTTGTTTTGACAATGAGACCTGAAATATGAATTACACTTCCTCTTCAAATCACTTCAGTACTTTAGACAGTGATAACACAGACCTCTGTTCCCTATTGTCTTAGTCACATGTCCTCTTGAAAATTGGAATTTTAACATAAACGTAGTTGATCCCACCATCTTTCATTATAAACCTGGCCATTCTGCATGCATAGCACTTCAGTGAAAATAAAAAAAGGACCAAGTGGCTAGGGATCAATGTAAAATGTTAAGTGGTCAGAGCCCCTGGGATCCAAATTTTGTTAAACATTGTGGGCATTTTTGAGGATGTAAACTATTATCTAGAGATTATGGGAAGCACCAAGACTGTCACATTATAATTTGAAGATGGAAAAGGCAGAATTAAAAAATAAACAAACAAAATATATACATGAAATTTTCCAAAATTTGCATAAAATTAAAGAAACACTCTTAAAAATATATCACTTTTGAAAGATTATGTAGAGCTATGAATCTCTCCCCATTCCCTTCCCTTTGCTGGACGATGCACATACTAGTAGAAGCACTGACATATGCTACTCCTTACATCCCCTTAGTATGAAAACTATACCAGTATTTTAAGACTTTATTTATGTCCTTACCTCTCTGTGAAAACCTACTTATCTTATTCCAATCAAAATCTTTCTCTTCTGTACTTCTTTAACTCAGCTATCTCTACCACTAGTGGCATACTTAACATTTATTATACGTATGATCTTGGGGGCTGAAGGGCTAATGCTTGACAAGATTGGTATTTTACATTGTTGCTGGATCAATCCCTTGAATAATAAATGAAAGAATAAATTAACATCACATATGAACCTACAGTTACTAAATTTTATGTTTAACAGATTTTCTCAGCATTTTAAGGGAAACATTGAAAGACAAATTCTTATTTGAGTGTGCTTCATTAACTGGTTAAGTCATAGAGCTATAAAACAAAAAATTATCAACTTTTTAAAAATATTTTATTTATTTGTCGGGGCGGGGGTGGGCACAAGCAGGAGAGGCAGGCTCCTTGCCCAGCAGGGAGCATGATGTAAGACTTGATCCCAGGACCTAGGGATTATGACCTGAGCCCAAGGCACACACTTAACTGACTGAGGCTTCCAGGCTCCCAATCAACATTTTTGAAATGATACCTCTGTCATAAAATGTTGTCCTTGTGCTATAGTAAGTGAAATGCAGTATAATCTTAATTATTTTGGAAAGTAAAGGCTTTAGACTTAACTATATCTAAGTTAAAGATTAAAATGCTTCACAGTCTACTGTTTGTTATTTCTGAGTTCTATTTTTGCTGCTTTCTTACTTGAGTTTTGCTTTACATATCTGAACACAAAATATAGAACATTTAACAGGAGATATCCCTCTTTATAAATTATAAAAATTTTCAGTAAAAATTCAAAGTAAATAATTACATAATTATAGTCACTGATAGAATGGCTAAGAAATAAGAAGGGACAGATTGAATATTGACTCAAATGGAAAACTGTATAAAGGGTGCATGGGATCTGTATATGGTATTTCTTACAACTACATGCAAATCTATAATTATCTCTAAATAAAAAATATTATTAAATATTTTCACACTGACATAAAATTTTGTTTAAAAATTGATTGTGGTTGTGCCTGGGTGGCTCAGTGGTTTAAGCCGCTGCCTTTGGTTCAGGTCATGATCCCAGGGTCCTGGGATGGAGCCCCACATTGGGCTCTCTGCTCAGTGGGGAGCCTGCTTCCCCCTCTCTCTGCCTGCCTCTCTGCCTACTTGTGATCTCTGTCAAATAAATAAATAAAATCTTAAAAAAAAATTGATTGTGAACAAGAATAAAAGAGTCCAGCAGCAATGAAAGCTATTACTGTAATTGGCTATATTAGAAGATAAATGAAACAAAATCATAAGATCATCCCATTCAATGTAAGAAAAAATGTTAAATAAACTTCCACATACTCTGAATAAAAAAATGCCAGAACATTAAGAATGAAAGGGAAAGCTTTACTGCAAAGCTAAGATCAACAAGACAGCATGGTACTGGCACAAAAACAGACACATAGACCAATGGAACAGATTAGAGAGTCCAGATATAGACCTTCAACTCTATGGTCAAATAATCTTTGACAAAACAGGAAAAAATATCAAGTGGAAAAAAGAGTCTCTTTAATAAATGGTGCTGGGAAAACTGGACAGCTATGTGTAGAAGAATGAAACTTGACCATTCTCTCACACCATACACAAAAATAAACTTGAAATGGATCAAAGACCTCAACGTGAAGCAGGAATCTATCAAAATCCTAGAGGAGAACATAAGCAGTAACCTCTTCGACAACGGCCACAGCATCTTCTTTCAAGACATGTCTCCAAAGGCAAAGGAAACAAAAGCGAAAATGACCTTTTACAACTTCGTCAAGATCAAAAGCTTCTGCACAGCAAAGGAAACAATCAACAAAACAAAGAGGCAACCCACGGAATGAGAGAAGATATTTGCAAATGACACTACAGACAAAGGGCTGATATCCAAGATCTATAAAGAACCCCTCAAACTCAACACACACAAAACAGATAATCATGTCAAGAAAATGGACAGAAGACATGAACAGACACTTTTTCAAATACGACATAGAAATAACAGACCCATGAAAAATGTTCATCATCTCTAGCCATCAGGGAGACTCAAATCAAAACCACATTGAGATACCACCTTACACCAGCTAGAATGGCCAAAGTCAACAGGACAGTAAACAACAAGTGTTAGAGAGGATGTGGAAAAAGGGGAACCCTGATACACTGTTGGTGGGAATGCAAGTTGGTGCAGCCACTTTGGAAAATAGTGTGGAGATTCCTTAAAAAGTTAAAAATAGAGCTACCCTATAACCCTGCATTGCACCACTGGGTATTTACACCAAAGATACAGATGTAGTGAAAAGAAGGGTCATCTGTGCCCCAGTGTTCATAGCAGCAATGGCCACAATCACCAAACTGTGGAAAGAGCCAAGATGCCATTCAACAGATAAATAAATAAAGAAAATATGGTCCACATATACAATGGAATATTACGCTGCCATCAGAAAGGATGAATACCCAACATTTGTATCAACATGGTTGAGACTGGAGAAGATTACACTGAGTGAAATAAGTCAAGTATGGAAAGTCAATTATCATATGGTTTCACTTACTTGTAAAGCATAAGGAATAAGATGGAGGACATTAGCAGAAGGAAAGGAAAAATGAATTGGGGTAAATCAGAGGGGGAGACGAAGCATGAAATACTGGACTCTGAGAAACAAACTGAGGGTTTTGGAGGGGAGGGTGGTGGGGGGATGGGTGAACCTGTTGGTGGGTATTAAGGAGGGCACGTATTGCATGAAGCACTCACTGGGTGTGGCACATAAATAATGAATCTTGGAATACTGAATAAAATAAAATACAATTAAGATGTTAAAAGAGTGTCATATGAATGGAATTAAACAGTATGTAACCTTAAAAAAAAATAAAAAGAATGAAAGGGAAATTCCTAAACCTGATAATGGTTATTTACTAACAATGAAAAACACAAATCATTTTTAATGGTGAAACATTATAAACATTTTCTTTAAAAATCAGGAGCAAAGGGCAGGAAGACTGCAATCATTGCACGTATTCAGTGCTTTACTAAAGGACTCAGCCAGAAAAATGTGATGAGAATAAAAAAGAAAAGAACAAATGATGTTATGATTGTCTATTCAGTATTATCCAGCTTTTTTCGTCTCAGTGGATACACAGAAATTGCTAAAAGAGTCAGATCAATATCTTGCCCCAGTTGTAACCCATTTGTGACACAGCAGTGTTTCACGGCAAATGGTTGGGAACTCTGTTCTATATAGTAAACCCATATAGTGAAAGAAAATCTTCTGGAAGAAAATGTTCATCAAAATACCAATATACAAAACAGATAAATTTCTCACATACTTTAAATAAACAATAAAAAGATTGGTTCAAGACATATATAGAGACAATTACATATATTTTCTGCAAATAAAAATTATTTAAATAATGTAATATTTTATAGAAACCATTCTCCCCAAATTAATCTACAAATTCAATGAGGTTCTAATCAAAAGGCTAACAATTAATACTCAAAGGCAGAGTCAAGAATAGCCAAGACAACTTTGTATTAAGAAAGAAGAAAGATAGACCTTATCATATTATTAAAGTTATAAACCTTATAAATCTGCATTAAATAAGAAAGTCGGGGCACCTAGGCAGCTTGGTGGGTTAAGCTGCTGCCTTTGGTTCAAGTCATGATCTCAGGGTCCTGGGATAGAGCCCCGCATTGTACTCTCTGCTCAGCATGGAGGCTGCTTCCCCCTCTCTCTGTACCTGTTGTTCTGCTTACTTGTGATCTCTCTCTCTCTCTCAAATAAATAAATAAAATATTTTTTTTTAAAAAGTATGGTATTTTTGTATAAGGTTGTTTAAGAATCAATGTTGGAATAGAAAGTTCATTTATAAAGTGAAAACAATTTAATACTTGTTCTCCCTTCTTCACCTACATTGCATTAAAATTTTTTGAGATGATTTTACTCATTTATAACATCCGACTATTTTTTCAAAACTTTATTTATTTGAGAGAAACATAGAGTGTGCATGTACACACCCATACAAGCAAGGCTGGTGGGGTGGGGAAGGACAGAGGGAGAGGGATACTGACTCCACTCCAGTATTTGATCCCAGGACCCTGAGATAATGACCTGAACAGAAGGAACATGCTTAACCAACTGAGACTCCCAGGTGCCCCAATATAAAATCCTACTATTTTAATAAAATAATCTCTAACAGAAAATTTGTTTCAAAATAATTGATGGCCTGACAATTGCAGTTATGAATGTTTTGAGAGTCAAAAACTATCATATGATCTCCCTGATATGAGGAAGTGGTGATGCAACATGGGGGCTTAAGTGGGTACGAGAAGAATAAATGAAAGAAAATGGGATTGGGAGGGAGACAAACCATAAGTGACTCTTAATCTCACAAAACAAACTGAGGGTTGCTGGGGGGAGGGGGTTTGGGAGAAGGGGGTGGGATTATGGACATTGGGGAGGGTATGTGCTTTGGTGAGTGCTGTGAAGTGTGTAAACCTGGTGATTCACAGACCTGTACCCCTGGGGATAAAAATACATGTTTATAAAAAATAAAAAATTATATAAAAAAAATAAAATAAAAGAAGGAGAGAATTCCCCTTAAAATAAAAATTAATCATAGGGTTAAAAAGCACACATTAGTGGTGATATGGACTTTGATATATTTTTGTGTTAGGACATTTCCAAATGCATGCATGAACATTAATGCTTAGATGATAGTTGAAGGATGTTAGAGGAATTATAATTTCTTCAGTATGTACTTTTTACATGGGAATCAATTTCTTTGATTTTCATCACCAAAAATATAATGCAAAATTGAGAATAAAAGAAACTAACTTAAATTGGTTATCATATATTTAGCTGTAAAATTTGCCCACAGAATAGTGTATAACATTTACTGCAGTGAACATGAAGGTAAAAATATCCTTTTTATGATCTTGGTCTCAATCTTTTAGATATACACTGAGGAGTGAGATTGCTCAATCATATGGTAGTATTTTTAATTTTCTGAAGATTATCTATACTGTTTTCCATAGTGGCTACACAGTTTTATATTCCCATCAACAGTGTACAGGTGGGGAGGATTTCGCCTTGTTCTTAATTTTATAACTTAATGTCTTTAGTGTCTCCTTTATGTGAACATTTGATAAGACAATCTCTGGCTCTATGCTTCTGTCAATTTCAAGTTTGCTTTCTAATTTAAATATTGTACTTCAGGGTAGTTCTCACTTTTTCTGACTCCTGTACATATACTTATAACTTCAACCCCAATCTTGTCCAGGTGTCATCCCTGCATTTCAATTAAGTTAAATTCAACAAACATCCGTAAACTTAGAACTATAATATGAGATTAGAAATCCTATGGTGGATCTCCCTTTAAAGTGCTAAGAAAACACAAGTAAGGGAATTGTTAGCTTATAAAGAGCAGCAAAATCCGTGGAGAAAATTTAATATTGTACGTGAATAGGAGCTCATCACGTGGACAGGAGGAGGGGGTGCTTCAGGCAGAAGGAACAGCATCATGAGGTTAAATAGCTATAGAAATTTTAGAGTAACAGTGAGTGGGTTAATGTGACTAAAGCACAGAACTGCCTGTAAATCAATGGAAGGAATGAATGATTACATGTAAGCTTAAGTAAGGCTGAGACTAAAGTTCCAGGGGTCTTTTAAGCAATGGTTCAAATCTGCATTTTAATCTGTACTGGTGGCTCCTAAAGAATCCTCAGTGAAACAAGTTATTTTCTCAATAAAGGTTTCTAAGTTAAAATAGCACTGTGATATGTTTGCTAGAATCAACACATCCCTACTTTGATCCATCTTGGAGAGTTATACTAGTATAGTATACTATACATACTAGTATGTTAACAACCTAGAAGTCCTTCAGTAAAAGAAACCTGTCTTTTGTTTAACACAGTTTCTAAACTTTTTAGGAAAAAAAAAATCCCCATCTGGAATATTATTATATCAAGAAAAATTTCCAGGGAATAGAGTTTGGGAAATACGATTTTTAGGATGTGTACTCTTACGATGTCTTTTACTTGATGTCTCACATGTAGTTCCCTCTGATGAGCCCTTCCCACATTTCCAAAAACATCCAAGTCAGGCTTATACATAATACTAAAAACTGCTTGCACTCACATTAAAAATATTCATAAGATATCTTTGAAAATTTTTTTCTGTAGGACTAATGGCATCATTTTCTATTTCTTTGCATTACCAAGAAGACACACAATTGTCTAAAGAACATTTTGTGTTCATCTAAGTAGCCCCAATTATACAACAAAGTGTTTAGCATATCATAGGAACATAATACATGTTTTTGAAGGAATGATAATTAACTCACTCACAACTTAGTTTCTTATGTTTTCTGAGCCAAGGAGGGGAAATACATCCTTGGCTGATCATATTTTTTGGCATATACTCTTATTATTTGTTTTTATTAGTATTAATGTTTTATGTTCACTTAGCATAATACCTTTTTTAGATTTACTCATTGCGCATTATTTTTCTTTAGCATTTATATGTTCATATGGAAAATCACCTTAAACATTTATACTTTTGTAAGGAACTTTTTACATTTCCATACTATACCTTGACGTTAACTGTATTTGTTACAGATCTTTTCTATTTAAGAATCCATGAACAGATTCTTCCAAGTTTCTAAAATTCTTATTTGAAAATATACAATGAAAGAACCCTATTTTAGAAATCATGAATACCATGAGATGGAATTACAAAACCTTTCCAGGCTTTAGAAAAATGAACTAAAGTAATTTAGTCCTTCAACTGTTCTATGTACTGGCAGACAACTGCAGATAAAAACTATATAAATTCTGGTATGCTTTACATATTTTGGAAGATTTCACTGCTATAATTATAATGCATAATATCCTGAGGGACACCGTTTTCTTTCCTTAACACCATTTACATGTGGTGTCTATGAAATAAGGTAAAGTAAGCAAAATCAACATAAAAAAAGAGAACCATAAAACTGTAAGAAACTGAATACATGTCTAGCCCAAATTACCGTTTTTGTAGAAGGGCACTGAGACCCAGGGAAAGGAATTGACCTTTGCCAGAACGTTCAGAAATCCTTTTTCCTGAATCTTGCTGAGACACAGCCAGGAATGGCATAGCCACGTCAAGACAAAAGTCACATATGAAGCTGTTAAATTGGCTTGCATGGAGAACAATAATTTCCTCAGAGAGGCCCTCACTGACCCCATTTTCTATTATGTGACATGATTTACTCTGAAATGCTACTTACTCCTTTGTAACTGAATATCTGGTTTCTCTTCTTTATAAACTCAGTAAGACTTTCTAATTTATTTCACTTTTGCTTGCTTTCTGACAGGGAGACAGCCACCTTTCTTCTGAGACTCACAGCTCTATCAACACAAATACCCTCTCCGTGTTCTCCAGTACACCTCTGTTACACGTGTCTGGAACAAACATGATAGGGGCTCAATAAATATTAATTAAATGAATGAATGGATGAATGAGAATATCTATATCCTCATGCTAATTCCATATTTATTAATGTTTATAATTAAAATATAATTAAAACAGGAAAAAGCTTTTTTTTTTTAAACCACTGATGGCATCATTTTTTCTTCTTAATAATACAAGACTATAATTTTTTTATATAATTCTTTTTTTTTATAAACATATAATGTATTATTAGCCCCAGGGGATACAAGACTATAATTTGATCAATTATTAGAATACCTTGTTTATAGGACCTCTTAGCTCAGGATTTCTCAGAGTGACTCATAAAATACCTGATGCTCTATCCTACATCTAACTATGTACATCTAACTACGTCTTACTATATAGATAGATCATTCAGTCCCACTTCAGACCTATTAATTTACATTAGCAGGTTTGAGTTATATGGACTAATTTCTACATTTGAAAAATAAAATCTTATGCAATTAAAAGTTTAAGAATCTGGGTTTTTTTTTTTTTAAAGATTTTATTTATTTATTTGACAGAGAGAAAGATCACAAGTAGGCAGAGAGGCAGACAGAGAGAGGGAGAAGCAGGCTCCCAGCTGAACAGAGAGCCCGATGCGGGGCTCGATCCCAAGACCCTGGAATCATGACCTGAGCCAAAGGCAGACGCTTAACCCACTGAGCCACCCAGGCAAGAATCTGGGTTTTTAAATTCACCTATGGTAGACCTATTTTTGACTCCATGCTGATATAAATTACTAATTTACACTAATTCTGAAAATGAGTATAAGAATACTTCTATTTCCTTACTATTAAGAATATTAATCAAATACAAGTCTATGTTTTAATGATGAAGTCTGAAGTTAATCCTCAAGTGACTTCCTTGAACTTTTTCCTTATATTCATGGGATCAGAAGACAATTTTAATGATCAATGTAAGCTATAGAGAATAAATAAATAACAATAAAAACAGTAATAACAGATTTTAATAATATTCATCAGGATTGTTCAATAGTTAAAGTAAGGGTTCCTATGTCTGGGTCTGAAATTTAAGAATGTAGTAGCTTTATTAGAAAGCTCACTAATAGTATGCAAATTACTAAAAAACTGCTGGCAAGCCCTGTTCTTTAGACCTACATACTATTCTTTAATATGTTCTCTATATATCAGTTTTTATTAGTTTCAGATCTTGCTTTTAAAATTTGTCTTGGATAACTATTTCTATAATAAAGTTTGATTTTGCAGATTTAAAATGTAGAACCCTATTTGATTTTAAGCATGTATGGAATAGATTTCAGAACCAAGTCATCTAGTTTAAAGATTTAATTGATTTATTCCATTCCTTCCCTTTCACAAGAAAGGATATAATAAAAAACAACAAACACAACTGATATTTATTTTGTCGCAAGACCTTCTCACACGAAGAGAACACAGTGCTGTCTGTTTAGTGGAAAGGTCAGTTTGGGGACCCTCTGTGGCACCCACAACCTACCTGACTTTGAACAAGTTACTAAGTATTTCTGACTCTTAAAAAATTGTCTATAAAAGAGAAAAAAAAGTCACTTAGTAACATCATAGCAAGGGTTGGAGAAGGTAACATAAATGCATAAAACATCTGATCTATTCGGTGTTTTTTTTTTTTTAAGATTTTATTTATTTATTTGACAGAGAGAGATCACAAGCAGGCAGAGAGGCAGGCAGAGAGAGAGGAGGAGGCAGGCTCCCTGCTGAGCAGAGAACCCAAAACGGGGCTCGATCCCAGGACTCTGAGATCATGACCTGAGCCGAAGGCAGCGGCTTAACCGACTGAACCACCCAGGCTACAAAGAAAATCTCACAAATTAGCTTCTATGCTCCCCCTGCATATTTGGGAAATCATTCTTCTAGGCAGTCTATCTTAGGTTTTCTATGTTAGGAATATCTACCAGCCATGATTGATATTTTAGTATAATTACCATTGCACTTATAAAATGTCCAGCTATTAAGCTATTAAACCATCTTTCCTAATCCCTTTATTTCAAAACAAAATAACAATATATATAAAATCTCAAAGAATATAAACTATTTGATTACATTTATACTGAGTTACCAGAGCCAGGACTCCTTCCTCCCCCCACCAGTCTTCTTTTTTTCAATGTTGTATTCAATTATCTCTCCATTTATCCACCTTTTCTGGCTTCTTGCTTGCCTACATGTAAGGCCTTACCTTGTTTTTACTGTTAACATCAAAATATGCTGTGCATATCATTTATCTTTTCATTAATTTGACAAAGGACCTCAAGAATGAATTCTGTTTAACAACTGGAAATAAATTTAATTGTTGCCAAGTCAGTAACTGAAAAATGCTTTTCAAATTTGGGGGGCAGATTTCTTGTTAATATTTTGATAATCATTTGGAGATAGGTTTATTTAGGTCTCCCTATTTTAAGAATTCAAGACTTTATTTTTAGTTATCCACTGTGCTTGAGTATTTCTCATAACCCTTTGGACTCAGTGGAAAATGATCACTTTTACTATTTCTATGTGTTAATCACATGAAAAAATATTTAAATCTGGATTTCACTAACCCATACTTTACGTAAACATACTAAAGATGTACAGTAATATTCATTTATCACATTTAAACTCTAAAGTTCCTCATAATTATATAAAGAGAGAAAACATTTTAAATTTACTTGCCTACAACTCAATTTTTTATAGTAGCATAAAATTCAATGTGTCTGCTAATTTTATTTTTTAACTTGCTAAGACTTTGTTTTTCCATCTAATGGCTTCCTTGCTGATATGAGGTTAGATTTACTCAAATTTGTTTTTGATTAGGAAAAAATTTACTTGATAGCAAAGACATACATCAAACAGATTGCAAAACTAGAAAATTATGGGTTAATAATTTACAAGTTGTACTAATACAAGTTGTACTAATACATAGTCTTAAGGATAGCAGTAAACTACAAAGAGTATTCTTATATAATTTTTGCCTCCATATAGAAATACCATGTCATTGTTTCTTATTTCCTCATCTCTGGAATCCTTAAATTTAGCTGTATTCTATCCATATTCTGTGAAATTTATTATTTTTTTTAAAAACTTTATTTATTTACTTGACAGAGATCACAAGTAGGCAGAGAGGCAGGCAGAGAGAAAGGGAGAAACAGGGTTCCTTCTGAGCAGAGAGGCCGATGTGGGGCTCGATCCCAGGACCTTGAGATCATGACCTGAGCCGAAGGCAGAGGCTAACACACTGAGCCACCAAGGCACCCCTGTGAAATTTACTTTTTTTTTTTTTTTTTTTTTTTTTTTTTTTTTTTTTTTTTTTTTTTTTTAATTTTTTTTATTTTTATAAACATATATTTTTATCCCCAGGGGTACAGGTCTGTGAATCACCAGGTTTACACACTTCACAGCACTCACCAAATCACATACCCTCCCCAATGTCCATAATCCCACCCCCTTCTCCCAAACCCCCTCCCCCCGGCAACCCTCAGTTTGTTTTGTGAGATTAAGAGTCACTTATGGTTTGTCTCCCTCCCAATCCCATCTTGTTTCATTTATTCTTCTACCCACTTAAGCCTCCATGTTGCATCACCACAACATTTTGAGGAACCTCCATGCTGTTTTCCAGAGTGGCTGCACCAGCTTGCATTCCCACCAACAGTGTAGGAGGGTTCCCCTTTCTCCGCATCCTCGCCAGCATCTGTCATTTCCTGACTTGTTGATTTTAGCCATTCTGACTGGTGTGAGGTGATATCTCATTGTGGTTTTGATTTGTATTTCCCTGATGCCGAGTGATATGGAGCACTTTTTCATCCAGATGGCCAACAGACACATGAAATTTACTTTTGAAAGATATTTTTTGGTAAGTTATCTATGATTGTTTAAAGACCTAAACTATTGATTAACATAATTTTATGATATAATAGAACAAAATTTTCCACATAAAAATATCTCCCAATTAGTTTTATATTATCAATAAGATGTATGATTACTGCTCATAATTCAGGGAAAATAAAAATGTGGGTCCAAAGCTGTAATGTTTGAAAATTTTTAAATAGTGTAAAGAACATAGGTTTAGGGTGCCTGGGTGGCTCAGTTTGTTAAGCATCTGCCTTCACCTCAGGTCACAGTCCCAGGGTCCTGGGATCAAGACCCCACATAGGGCTCCCTGCTTAGTGGAGGAGCCTGCTTCTCCCTCTGCCTCTTCCCACCACCCTGCTTGTGCTCTCTCTCCAACAAATAAATAAATACAATCTTAAAACAAAACAAAATATAGGTTTAATCTCCAAAGATTTTGAATCCATTATGACTCTGTTTCTTGTTCCTCCAAAGTCACTTTGCTTATGATTTCAGTTAACTGACCTGATTCTATACCTGATTTATGAAATTTATAGTTATTCTTTCATTAAAATTGTTTTAAGATATAAGAGATAAGGTATCAATATTGACAGATAAACACAGCAACATTTTAGAGAAACAATAATCAAATAAACTTTTGGTCAAGATATGAATTTTTCTTTAGCAAAATATGTTTCAAAAATTATGCTTAATTAATACTTTTTTATCAAGTAAAATTTCACCAGGTAATATGTTTAAGGTATATAAACTTCAAGGAGAACATTTTCAGAAACAAAGGGATTTTCTAAATCTGAAAGTGTGAATGATGTAATATTCTTAAATGCTTTGATTCGGAAAGGTACAATCCTCTGTTTTCATGACTTTGATTCATTGTCGTGTAGACAGAGTTAAACTCAAGATAATACTGAGAGGTGTGCTAGCTGTTAACTTCACAGTGATTAATGGCAAGACAAGATATCAGGCATCTAAGAGTTGAGAAACTATTAACTTGGGAGAAAGCTAAAAAAGCCAGAGGGAAATAATAAGTCACACTAACAAAAGGCAATGAAAAAGCAAGACATTGTTCCTGATGGTATTTTGATATATTCCTGAGTACATGCTAAATAGTCAAAAGACGTTTTAAAAGTAGTGTTTATGTGAAATAGATCCAAACTTGCCTATGAAATATAACAAGAAACTAATACATCAATATAGCAAAAATTAAGAAATAGATGAAACCATAGTAAACGAGTATTCTGATTTTGAGTACAGAAAATTATAAGAACTACTAATTCTTACAAAATTTAAAGGTTTTTAAAGTCAAAATTTTAGGAGAAAAGACCAGACAAAGTAAAGACATGATAATAATGTACATAGATATCTCTCATATAACGTTAGTTACCAGTTATGAAGCACTGTCCATGTCCCTGAAATTGTCTAAGGACATTATACAAGCTATCAATAGCCTTACAGCATACTCACTAGGTAAATGTTTGTTTTACTTTTGTGAACATTTTATAAATTTTATAAATTTTAAAACCTGGAATTCAGAAAATTATTTTTTAAGGTTGTACAAAAGCATTTCCTCACAGTTAGAAATCAGTAATTAAACTTTGTCTTATTCACTTGCTTAAATCATACATCCTCCCTTATAGGTTAATATTTGTGAAGTAGATACCATAACTATATTTTTTACTATTAAATATCCATAAAATGTGCAAAGAACCTAACTCATATAAAAATTAAATAAGCATTTAATAAACTTACTTGAAATCCATGTTTCGCTCATTTCTTTTTTCTCATTTCTGTTAAATAATGACAAGTTATTTTTATATTACTTTTCTAAAATTTCAAAAAGCATTTCAGTCCAAATGACTCAATAACAACCTAAGTTAACCTAAATAACTTGGGGAAAATTAAAAATATTGTCACCTAACAATATTTGTAATCTACTTGGGTTCTATATTTTGTCAAGCAAAATGTGTTTTATAACTCTACCCTTAAAATTTTCACACTCTTTCATTTGAAGGACAAAGAATTATCTACACATTTAAAAATAGGACATTCGGTATGCCATATTGTAAACATCTTACATTCTGTATGGTTCTCAGGCACAGATGTGTTATTTCTTTTAAAGCAGGAGCACTTTCCCAAATAACATTGTAACATGTCTTCCAGAAAATTCCATGTGCTTATTTTTTTTTCCATGTGCTTATTTTTCACATGTATTTATTCACGCATTCATTTGCTCTTTTTATTTTCTATTGTTTTTCATTCAATATTCATTGAGCATGTAATGAATATATGCATTTCAATATATCAGAGGGCCCATATGCACAGATGAATATGAAATGATACCTGTCTAAATGAAGCAGTATGCAAACATAAAATCAGACAAGCAGGTGCACATGTACTGTTTGTAGGACTTTCTGGGTTTTGTGGATGCAGAGAAAGAAATAAGTAATGAAACATGGGGTTAGGGAACACTTTGCTAAGGAAGCAACATGTGAGCTGAATTTAGAAAAATGAGTTAGTTGTCTAGCTTCATGATGACAAGAAGTGGAAAAAGTGAAAAGCATTTCAGGAAGGGGAAATGGTATACCAAGACCATTTAAGCAGATTATGTGAATTAGAATGGCCAAATCTAAGTTTAGGAGGTATGCTCATGTCAGATTTTGATTAGACATTCTTTAGCAGAGGCACTACTGGTATATTGGACAATTCTTTGTTCTTTATAACAATTCTTTGGGGGATGTTTAACATCATTGTCCCCCCTCTACCAATTTTCAGTACCACTCACTAGTCCTTGTGACAAGGTCAAACCAATCCCTTTGTTCATCCTTCCCATTACTTTCTCAGATGCTCCCTCTGACAACTGTAATGCCACATATATACTCGTCCCGTGGCACTGAGGGGCACTGTTGAGTATTGAGGAATTTGGACAATATTCAGTGGAAAATAAGGACAAAAAGATATTAGAAGACTAACATGATCACATGTGATATCATACTCTGACATCATACTACCTGATTGTATCATAATTTTAAAATTGAAGGCATAAATCATTTATGTAATAAGCTATTCAAATTATAAGAGAATGGCAAGAGTCATCCTTAAAGTGTGAAAAGTTTTAAAATTCTTTTGAGAATCCAATTATAAAAAGTATTAAATCTTACGGTATGACAGCTCAACACTTGTTACTGCTTCACTGGCATGGAACTGCATCAGGTCATATCTGTTTGCTTGTTTTTTTTAACAGCTCTTTATGGTCTTCAAAGATAAACATGACAAGATATTTTATTCATCTACATACATATTTACATGTGCACTCACATACTCATGGAGACACACACTGCTTTATAAAGCTCTCACAAATATAGTTTTGAAAAATTTTAATTTCTTTCAAGTGATTTTTTGGTTAATTTTCTTAACAATTTGGCAATTGTAAATGCAATGTTTTTAGTAACTACATTATGAAAACAAGTAACAACTTAAGCCCTGATGAAAATAATGGTCAAAATAAACCCAAAGTTTCAGCCAAATTATTTCATTCAGTAAAGCTGTGTCTGTAACATATGATTCTCTTCAATATTATTACCCAATTTGCTCAATGTTCGTCATGTTTATATATTTCACACCGTGACACGTGAAGTTGTGTATGATTTTTAAGGTGTATTATCAGTGATGGATCTATGAATGTATTATGTGATCAAGTTAGAAGACAGGCAGGCGCTCTGGTTTTCTTCAATACCCTGGTGTGAAGGCTTGTAATTCCCCATCCCACACCCCCAACTATTTGGAGAAAAGCAGGTTCAACTCATTGCTGTCATCTTTATTCATCATTAGCATTTGACTGGAAATCATATGGTGTATTATCTGGAAGCAATAGAGCATGACATGCTAGTTAGAAACAACAGTTCTGATTAAATGTTAGGTTTGTGAATTTGATTCTCACCTTAGGGAGCTAACGCCCACATCCGTATGCACGAGTTAATTTGTTCTGGGCGTATTTGCTTTCCATCATAAGCTCTGGCCTAAGAACAAAAATAACCTAGTCCAAAAGATTCTTGGAACCATCTGCTCTGCTTTGCCTTACGAGACTTCTGTTGTTATCCTTTACTAAAGCATGACTTGGGTGATGTTCTCAATGACATATTATTTTCCTGCTGTTTATTTTGGCTTTTTTCCTATAAGAAATTTGAGAACTGTCTCTAGCTGCCTACAGCTTAGATAGCCAATTATACAACTTTAGACTTCTTGGGTGCATATGGGAGATGTGAAAGATATTTTTAATTAAAATCTTTGAGTTGTCAACTCATAAAAGAAATAAATTCTTATGGGATTTTTCTGAAATTTTTATAATCATAAAAACACTGAGTTGTTAACTTTCTCACATTGTACTTTTGTACAGTTTAAAACAAAACAAAACAAAAGAACAAAACTGAGAGTAAAGTTGGTATATGGTGCTGTCTATAATTATTAACTACTGAAAATAGAAAACCATTCATAGCTGATTTGGATTTCACTCTGTTCAGATTCAACTGTGAGGTAAAATAAAAAAATAAAATTCAATCAGATAAACAGAAAACATTTACAGAATCCTGTTTGAAAGCACAGGCACGAAAAATAAGCCTTTCAAACAAAGAATTTTGTGCATTTCCTTCCCCTACTTTCTTCAGAATAGTTTCTTTCTTTGGTCTTCCTTCTGTCCCTTCATTCATCTGTTTCCTGCTTTGAAGTACTTTTCTTTCTTTACTTAGGCTTCTCACCTTTTTATCTTTCTTGTTCTTACAACCTTTCTGGGACCTCTCCCTCATTTTAGATGCTAATTAGCACTTGCTAATTGAAATTTTAAAAGCCGAGTATTATAAACACTTTAGCACATCACAAAATTCTGTGATCATAGGCAGATTTCAAAATAGTTTCATGTGTAAAATAGAAGATGCTAAGGCCTCTGCTGTCTTTTAAAGACAGTGTGAAAAACAGAATATGTGTCTAAACTTTACACTTATTTTCACAGTGCATGTCTAATTCTGCCATTTTTACACAGTTTGAAAACAAACCAGGCTTTTATTGGTTTCTGGCTTATGTGATTATTGCCATCAAAATCCTGGCCTATTAGCTCTTTCAAAGGCACCATAGATATCACAGATTTTACAATATTCATTCCAGATTTTCTATGTCTATGTTTCATACTTTCTCACAGAAAATCAAATATGAATAAATAGAGCAACAATCCCAGGTATAAGGGAAAAAGAGATCTTAGGGAGTCCAATTTCAATGTCATTTTTAAAAGTTAAATCATATTTATAAGATGTTGGACGTTGGGTTTTCTGAAAATCAGATGCTGAGACAAAGTTTAATGTGGAGGAGCATAGGAGTATCCTGGAGAGAGGTAAAGTGAAGAGCCCTACAGTAACCAGAGCTTCTGGTGCCCAGGACTAGTGTGGAACTAAAAATGCCTAATTAAAGTGGGAAATGGTTGGGCCTACTCTGGATGTGCACTACTCTGAGAAGAGTTTGACCTTGGAAGATGCAACTCTTCTGCTGAGGAAATCTCTGAGGTGACTGCCCACTGATGACTTCCTGCCATCAGCACTCCCAGCAGCTGGGACAGTAAGTCTCCTTAATGGATGTGGATGACACATCTCCACATCCAGACACCTAAGAAATGTTAACATCTTTGGATTTTTGCTGATGAAATTTGTTGCAAACATGACATCTTACTAACTTATCTTCGTTATAGGAATTTTTGATATACTTAAAACTCACTTCTTGGATATTACTCATTTTATTCAAATACTCAACTGCTTCACTTTAACTTTTAAATGTAGGTAGGATCTGTCAGCTTTTGACAGATTTCTTCTATTTTTATTTATTTTTTCCCTTTAAGAAAGGCCTTTTGGGAGTACTTATAAATATAACTACTAACAAAATTGTTGCTATTATTCTTTCTTTACTGCTCTTGGACATCTTCTACATTAGTTTCGAAAAAGGAAGCCTCCAGATAAATGGATATAGTCAACTCTAAGCAATAAGAGTGCCTTTAAATCTGGAACAAATTATACACTTCACCCCTGGGGATAAAAATATATGTTTATAAAAAATAAAAAATTAAAAAAAAATCTGGAACAAATTAGAGGAAGATAATATAGACTCATGTTTATGGTGTTTACTAGTAGAACTATTTAAACATTTAAGGGTAAATCCTTTAATTTGTTTATGTACAACACACACACATGCACACACACACAAGCACAGTTTGACTATATTTTAATTGCATTTTAAGGAATTTATGTACTCACTACGTTAACCTAAATGGATTAATTGACACGTAATAACTCGGATACCTCTTCACTAGTACCTAATAATGCCTTTTACATTGTACATGCTCAATAAATAAATATTTAAATGATAATTTATCAGTCTTTGGAATTACTGGGATATACAGTTTTGTCATATTTTTAACCCCAGAAATCTTAGTTTTGTCATTAGCTTAAAGTTTGTTCATATACAATGAACACTAACATTAGCAAACATGTAGTCATGTGAATGCTAAACTTGCTGTGTGTTTTTCAAGTGCTGCCTCTATAGTGAGAAAGTTCTCATACTGTAGTACTGCTTCTTAAAGTAGTACTGATCTCTACCTTTTTGTGCTTCTAAATGTGTATTTTAACATTTTGTCTTTATAAAAAATAGTGACTCCAAATTAATTATTTCATATTATTTTAAAACAATGTAAAACTATATTATCAATGAACAACTTACATATATCAATATATTTAAAATAAATAATTTTACATATTTTGTCCTGTTTAATGTTTAAAGAAAACTAAGTATTTTCTCTTCATTTGAAAATTATTCACAGGAAATTAAGGATGCTGATTTTTTAATATATCTATAGGTAATCTTTTATGAAACTTAGTAATAATAATGTAATTAAATGAGGTAACATATGTCCCATTTATAACAATGCCTGGCATCTAGTAAGTGTAAAATGAATGTTAACTCTTACTATAGCCTAAGTAAACAAGCAGCTAAACAGAGTATGATATATCTTTCCAATAGTAAAACTGTCAAGTTCTAAAATTTAAGGAATATTTGCATCATTCTGATAAAAAATACTACTCTGATTGTAATAAACAGAATTTTAAATAACAAAAATAAGAATGTAAAAAGATGAATTTTTACTAAATTAAACTTCCCTAAATTAAATGAGACGTTCTAATATTGAGTCAGATTTAGCTGCTTGAAATAATTAAGTTTCTTAGCGTATATCAGACATATTTATAGAGCCATAAGGAAAGATTAATTGTGTTATAGCTTGTAATGTATTACCTCACTCATGATAATAATATGTAATTAGTTGAATTCACTGGGCATTTTCCAATATATGTCCTTTATTTAACAAAAATTATATAACTGAAACTGACATGTGTTTACAGTCAAATGTCATTTGGAAGACTTGCAGACTATTTTTACTAATGGAGCCAATGGACATTGTTTTTATGTAAACTCTAAGACAGAGTATTGCAGAGAGAAAGTCTTATGTGCATTATTCCAACCTAAGAGAATTACGTGTTGACAAATATAATTCATGCCTAAGATACTGGTCTTACACAAGGTCATGTATTAAATCATTATACTTGCATGTATCATATACTTGACCTCCTATCAGTAATTAGAGACAATCTAATTATATTGGGTCCAAATATGAGCAACCATCCATTAAAAACAACAAATTCTAATAAGCAACCAGTCTAATAATGGTCAATCCAAAATGGCACCTTCTTTTAAAGAATTTGTTGGACATTAAATCACAAACAAGATCCACAATGTCTTTAAAAACTAGTTCACCTTCAAAACCCAGAGAAATCTTTACAGATACATAAACTGGGATTGACTTGTTCATTCATATATTTTTTTTAATTTTATAAATGAAGAAACATTGGCAAAACTGGTTTTGAAACCAAAGTTTTTCTGAATTTAAAACTGTTGAAGATGTAAGTGCTGTTTGCCAATATTTCTGGTTCTCCTCCTGAACATGTGAGGATAGATAGAGAACCTCTCTTCCTCTTCAGTTTAGGTATGGCTTGTGATTGAATTAGGCAGAGAAATTTGTGCAGATGGGGCATATGTTACTTAAGGATGGAAGCAATTTTGCTGGTAAAAGCTTTTCCAGGACTGTCTTTCATTGCAACAGCTATCATGATTGATGTGGAAGTAGAAGACTGAATATCCTTTGCTAGATAGTTCCCTTGGAATGTCAGCTAACCTTGCAGTTGTGCTTGTATTAGTGAGAAATAAATCTTTCTTGTTCTATGTCACTGCTATCATTGTTTGTTTAGTCATAGCATCATATTCAGATAAATAAAAACAAATTCAAGTTTACTCCAGTATTTTATGATGCCAGTGAGCCAAATTCAAAGTTATTCTAAAATATTAACATTTTTACCTATGAATCATACTTTATCATACTTACGTATTTCTAAACCTAATGGGGGCTCTATAAGTTTGAGAAAAATCCTCAAATATCTGTCAATTTCTTTGCATGAAGGTCTACAGTATCTCAAGCTCGTTAAATACAAGGTTAGCTTTCCATTTCACTCTACCCTCAAAGCCTGTGTTATCCATTGAACATAAAATCTTCTCAGGGGGGAACCTGGAAGCAATTGTATTTCTTAACCTTCTTATTCCCTTCACCACACATAATCAGTTACACAGCAAATCATATTGACCCTTAACATGCATTTGTATCATTGGTGACACTTAGTACAGGCCTGAATCTTTGGATTATAATAATAATATTTACTGCAACCTCCCAAACTCCAAATTATCCTCTATCCTTGTTAATTAAGGTACTATGCTAAAATTCAAATATGATCATGCATAAAGTACTTTAATGGATACTTGCAATAGCACCCATGAACTTTTCTACTACTGCTCTTCACATGTTCCACTGGAATTTCTTGTTGTACACATCTTCTGTCTTTTTTTTCTACCAACCTCTAATTTGCTCAGGGGGAGACCGTGGATTTATCTTTTCAGACTCAGTTATCATCTCACTTCTATCCCCACCTCCCACGCTTCTCTCCTACTTGGTTCCCAGCCTAATTTCAAGGAATATTCCATGGGAATCTTGACTGGCTGATGAAGGTGAAAGGTAAAAACCCCTAGAGATGGTATTATTAATAGAAATCTGAATAAAGCATCCTCAATAACAGTTTCAGAACTTTTTGATTAATTTTCCAATTGTCATTTATCACTTCAAAGCTTAAGATAAGTCCCACATTTTTGTTAATAGAACTGCTCAGAAATGACATTTCTATTGTTAAATTCATGATTTACATTATCTAATCCACCATAGGCAAAGCATGAAACGTTTGGAAATTAGGGTATACCTAGTATAAGCAATATTTTGTATTTGTCCACAAAGCATACATGTGCTTATCTTATTTGATTCTTGAAAATGAAACAAAGGATATTATTTTTTTTTTATTACCCACTAGAAATAATGTAATTTGCGAGGCACTGAGGAGAAATTGCAGTTTCAAGTTAAAAACCATTATCAGGGCTATTTTAAGCTTAAATAGCATCTAAAAAGTTACACTTACTCATATTTGTTTAAATATGCATGCAAATTTAAATAGCAATAATAGAATTTGCTAAGTCATATCTTTGTAATGAGTAAAATGTACTTGCAAAATGACCTGATCAAAAAAATTTAAAATAAAGGAAATGTAGAATTTTAATAGGGTTAATGTTTGAGAGAATTTATTCTTAAATATTGCCATCATATTTTCTTTGATTTAAGAAAATCAGAGAGAAAAACTTCTGTGATTGAATTATACACACAGTTATCAAGAGCCGATAAGATAACTCCTGCTGTATGAACTGCCTAAATTAATTGAACAAGACACACCTACTGGTTTGAAAAGCCATATGTAATAGTACATCACAGGGAGACAGAGATGTGCTAAAAATATATGTCACAAAAACTGGGGATATTTAATGAATTTTTTCACTTATTAGAAAAGATCAAACAGTTGATATTCATATCAATGTTTTAAATGCCAATGATATTAATTGGAAATAATTGTTTTCTTTCTGCACATTATTTTGCATAAGTAAACAGATTGAATTCGAGACTTAAATAATTTAAATATGAAATAAAATGACTAAGCAATCAACCACAGTAGCTTTCAGCATCAATATTAAAGATACACAAATAATTAGATAAGGATGTATATAATATTTAAGATAATGAGATATTTAAATCTTCCAACTTAATGAAAAGGAAGAATAAATGAATATTCTTATACAGTTTTTTTCCCAAAGGTAATAAGGCAACGCATGCCTGATACAAGATAGGTGCTTAATAAACATTTGTTAAATAAATGAGTGAATAAAAGCTGTTCATATTATACTTTTGTAGAGATTTTAAACATCTGTACACATAGAGCTTAATAAAAAGCAAACAAAAAGACTTAGCAAACATTCAAAGAAACTAAAATAGTTGAAAATGTCTTTACAGAGGTACCTGGGTAGCGCAGTTGGTTGAGATTCCAACTTTAAATAAATAAATCTTAAAAGAAAGAACGAAAAAAAAGAAGGGGCACCCAGGTGGCTCAGTCTGTTAAGGGATCTGCATTCAGCTCAGGTCATGATCTCGGGGTCCTGGGATCAAGCACCATGTCAGGCTCTCTGCTCAGTGGAGAGTCTGCTTCTCTCTCCCATTCTTTCCCTACTCTCTCTCTCACACAAATAAAATCTCCCTAGAGATAATCACTTCTTTTTATATTTACATCTAACTCAACAAATCCAAAAAGTAAAGAAATAAAAAGACAAAGTCCCTCTTCCACACAAAATATAAATTTATACTTGTCCTAGCACAAATATTTACATTTTTTTTAAATGCAGGATAAAATGTGACTTATATCGTCATACCTACGAGGATAATAAAGTCTTCCTAGTCTTCCATCTTGATTGTTATATTTTTCTCTTTATGGGTTCTATATGGTAATGAAAGAAAAAAACAAAAACTCGCTGCAATTTTGACAGTTTATCCTGTCTCATTAGACCTGGAATTTTGTACATTACCACGAGGGCAGCTGGATATAATTATAGTATTAATAATAGGGAGAAAGAGATTAAATAAATATTTGTTTTTTCAGATTCATACTGACCCAGAACCAGAAGCTGGTTCCCGTGTAACCTAGATATTCCATTGGCTATTTCCTCAATGAAATATACAAAATTTGTTATGGTGTTATTTAGTGGTATTTTGGCCTGAGTAGATCAAAGGATTACTACAAATGACACAAGAGGTATCAAATTAATTTGTTGTATGTATCAATTAACTGTACATACACACAGATTTTCATGGCCTTAAGCTATCCTATTAAAGAGACAAACTATTCCATTAACATGATGCATTGACTTGAAATACATGGAATTCTTAGCAAACTCTCATTTCTACTTCTAAATAAAACCTTTTACTAAAGGGTCAATAATACTGTTTTCACATATGAAGGTCATATTCCATTTCTATACAAAATATTAGGAGGTAAGTTACCAAAAATGCATTTTCATTTTTAAAAATATTTTCCAAGTTTAGTTTCTCCAAATATTAGTAAAATATTATGATATTCTACAGAAAGTGTATTACATAATTCATATGATTGATTCAGTAAAATCAGCTATAGGATTCTATAGATCTACTTCCTTCTGTTATGAGTCAGCCAAAGACAGTCCCTGTGTATTGGTCCCTAAGTTGTTTATTACTTTACGGAAAGCTCGGTCCGTTGAACTCAAAAGCCCATCAGTGACAAACTTGGATTTATACACACCCAGTTGTTTTATATATAGCCCCAATAAGCATTGTTTTTAGCAAATTAGAGCCTACCCACACTACATATATAGCAAAACTGCAACTGACATTCACTAGCTATAGATAAGACATACCTTGGAACTACAAAAAACCCCAAGCAGCTGCCATTCAAAAGTCTCTGACCTGGCAACTCCCAGACATAAGGCTGAGCAACATCACCTAAACACGTGAAACCTCTCGTTGCTTCCTGTTTTTCCTTGGAGTTCTTTTGCGCTCTTTGCCTTCTGCCTGGTGACTCTGAGCTCCTGTTTCTGAGTCTCCTGAAGTGAGCATCTTACTTCTAATACAAATGCAAACCCAAATAAAGCCCTCTGTGGTTTACTGTCACCTAAAGATCATTGTTATTTCCTTCATCAGCCCTAGACCCACTCAAATTTCAACCCTATTCAGTAAAATTTAAATGTGATTTTTCAAACTTGTACACAATAAGCTGTTACTGTATGTTTATTATGATGGCTAACAGAAAAAAAAAGAAATGCTACAACACCAGTGTTAGTGAAAATGCCAAGAAGCAGATACTCATACATTACCGATAAAAAGTAGGACCATGGGTACAACACTCTGGTAAACAGTTTGGCATTTTCTTATAAAATTAAATAGTAGTAACCACATGACTTAGCAATGTTATTCTTGGGTATTTGCTATATAAAATGAAATTTTATTACCCTAGAGAATGAAACATAAATCCTCTACATGAATGCTAATAGAAGTTTTATTCATAATCATAAAAAATGGAAATAAGTCAAATGTTCTTAAATGAGTGAATACATAAGCAAAGTCTGGTACATGTACATAATTGGATACTATTTAACAATAAAAAGGAGTGAACTATGACAACATGCAATACTTTAATGAATTTTGAAGATATGCTGATAAAAATTCAGTCTCAAAATCTTGTGTCATGTATGAATCTTTTATATGACATTCTTGAAAACACAAACTATAATGACAAAGAATAGATTAGTGGTTGTCTGTGTTTGGGATGGGGAAAATGTCACTACAAATGTGACTGAAGAACGCTTTGAGGTGAAGGAAATAAATTTTCTGTGTACTAACTGAAATGGTAATTATATGAATGTATACACTTGTTAAAATTTATAGAACTTCAAAATGCATACAAAATTAATTTTACTCTAAGCTACATTAAGAATAAAAACTAAAAATTATTTGGATAAATAGGATGGAAAGTAGCATTATTAAAATTATATATATCTTTTCTCCTTCAATTGTGTGTCCATTAGTGCATAGAAACAAATTTGCATAAGTCAACTGTTGAAATATCCTATTATTACATCACTATATTTTGATTTCACACCCATCTTAAATTTTGCAATACCTTTTATGTTTATAATTTATTTTTAAAGACTTTATTTATTTATTTGACAGAGAACACAAGTAGACCGAAAGGCAGGCAGAGAGAAAGAGAAGCAGGCTCTGCACTGAGCAGAGAGCCCGATGCGGGGCTCGATTCCAAGACCATGGGATCATGACCTGGGCCGAAGGCAGAGGCTTTAACCCAGGCGCCCTATGTTTATAATTTAATAGAATTTTTCACTGAATTTAAAACTCTTATCCCACTAAAGATATTTTTAAAATTGTGTTACATAGATAACCTTTTAAAACAGGTTTACTTTTTTGATTTTCATGTGTCATCAGTATGTCAAATTTTTAGAATATGCAGTTTCCAATCTCATAGTTACAGTTAGTTTTGCTCCAAGTTTCCATTCTATGATTCAGTAATTAAACTGTTTTCTCTTGATTTACAAATATTCAAAAATGATACTCCCTCGTGAAGACTTTTTTCTTTCTCATCTAGATTATTGTAGGAAAGTTTTAACTGGTTTCTCTGCTTCTACCATCGACCCTTGTATATTTGTTATATGCTATAGTGAAATATGCTGTATTCCACTCTCACCACAGCAACGAGAATGATCCTTCATTTGTTGACAGACATATATGTAGCTTAAAGAATGTATTTAAAAAAAAAAAAACAAAGAAATTAGTGGTGGGATTAAGTATCGATGAATTGTTTTCCAAAATGTGGTAGGAAATAAAGACAAAGAAAAAACAAAGAAAGCAGGCATAAATAGAAAAAAGGAGAAAGAATTGTGACCAAGAATATAACCTATGCCAATAATGTAAATGGGTTGAGAGAAAAACCCCATAAAACAAAACATAATAAAAATCCCATAAAACAAAACATAATATACACCATTGTGTGGAAAAACTCATTCAGAATAGTTGCACATAAAAACAGGGGAAAAGGGGCGCCTGGGTGGCTCAGTGGGTTAAAGCCTCTGCCTTCGGCTCAGGTCATGATCCCAGGGTCCTGGGATCCAGCCCCACATCGGGTTCTCTGCTCAGCGGAGAGCCTGCTTCCTCCTCTCTCTCTGCCTGCCTCTCTGCCTACTTGTGATCTCTGTCTGTCAAATAAATAAATTAAAAAAAAAAAAAACAGGGGAAAATATGGTGGCCAATGCAAATATTATAAAGAATGGAAAATTTTAGATTTCCCCTTTAATATCAGGAACATGGTTAAAATTTCCACCATCACAACTATTTATTACAGTCCTGGAAGTCTTGGTCAATTCAATAAGAACAAATATTAAAAAGAAATAAGAAACACGTAGGGGTTTGAGAAGTCTAGGGACCAAATACAGAAAATGATTTTACTACAAGAGGCAGTAGCATACAATAAACTTCACTGAATGGTGCTTGGACAGGGTTGCCTGAGAGCGGAAGAATGATACCATCCAGAGACTTACAGAAAGAGTCACCATCCAGAAGAGAAGGAAGGCAAGGAACTCCAGGAAAGGAATGAGAGAATGGGCTTGCTTTTCTAAGTGATTTCACCCAACAGTACCATTGGAGTCTCTGAGTTGGAGACCTCTGTAAGGCAGTAAAGCCTTAGAGTTTTATCACCATATGGCTCTATCATATCAATGGCCAGCAGATGCTAGGTATAGGTTCATAGGTTATGCAGAACAAGCAGAATCTAAGTGGCTAACTCTCTGCTTGTTTTGGCTATTTTAAAAATAACTGGATATGTAAAAATTTTACTTTAGCAACAGCAGGCTTTTGAGATAACAGGTCTCAGTCTGTAATAAGGAAATAAACAAACTAGAGCCAATACCCAGGGCCATCTTTGCCTTATTTATAAAACAAGATATAAAAATTGTAAGGCAATGTTATTATTATAAATGTTTATAGAGAAATTAAGTTATCTACTGAGAAAATGCATAAAATGAAAAGATAAAATACTAAACTATTATGAGTTCCACAAGGTTCCACCAAGATACAAAATTAATACACAATAATCTGCGGGTTTTGAAAGGGCGGGGGGTAGGAGGTTGGGGTACCAGGTGGTGGGTATTATAGAGGGCACGGATTGCATGGAGCACTGGGTGTGGTGCAAAAATGATGAATACTGTTATGCTGAAAATAAATAAAAAATAAATTTTAAAAAATTAATACACAACATTCAGTGTAATTTTCTTAGAAAAATAATAATTACAATATATAATCAGAAATAAGATATTTATCACAGTAACCGAAACTATGTTACACATGACTCGTTTAAGTACCTATTAATGGGCATAGAAACACACACATGCATGTAGAGGAACATATACATATAAGGCCTTACAAAGAAATCTATAAAAAATTAAGAAATATAGAAAATAAAGAAATATTTTATGTTATCACATGCCATAAATTAACATAAAGATGTCTGTTCTCTTCAAATTACCCCACTTATTTACATGATATGAAATTGCATATTTTGTGAAATGACAGAAGTACTCTAACATACATAGAGAAGTATAAAGAGCCACAAATGAGTAAGTTACCATTAGAAAAGAATAATAATGGATAGGAATAATTATCCAAGCAGAAATAAAACAATACAAAAACTACATTAATAAAACTTGATGGATTTGATTATAAATTATTTTTCAATGCAAGGCACCATGGGCAAAGTTAATATATAAAGAGATATATTTATAATATCTACAAGTTAGAAGGAATTAAAAACCACGATGCAAATGTCACTCTGGAAAATAAAAAAAAAGTCACATTACTAATACTGTGGGAACCCCAGTGCCTTGTCCACTCTTCTCCTCCTTGTGTTCAGTCAGAATCTCAGTGACTTCTCTTTGGGATTTATATCAGAGAGGAACTAAGTATAGAATGGGAAAGTTAAACCAATGAATTTTCCTGTGACATATTACCCATGTAAGAGCAGCCAGTATATGTGTCTAGAAACACAACAGGTAGTCTTGGCAAGAGACCTCCTCTCCTGGTGCTGTCTTTCTTTTTTAATGAAATAACAACCTTCCCTCATAGAGCTAACTCTAGGAAGATGGAAATTGACACACAACTGACTGCTTTTTTTCTTTTCTCTCTCTTTTCCAAATCTCCTTCTCATGCTTTCTTGGGCATGAAACGGAGATATTTTTTTATTACTTACCCTATGTATTTCCCCATAGTTACCACCAAGTTGGGCTAGCTGACAGATTAAGGGTAATTCTGTACACTAAGGGAGAAGTCTATGTCCCATTCAATATGTGGAAATCCACTGTTCATCTGAAATTCAAATTTAATCAAACTTTTTGTATTTTTATTTGCTTAATCTGGGAACCCAAATATTATACTTCAAATTCTAAAAGTCCAAGAACTACATTAAACATTATATTGAAAACAACAGAGTACCACCAATTTTTATATCTCCCAAGTAAATTGCATAAAAATGGTATTAATATTGTAGAAAGTTTTTTTTTAAAGATTTTATTTATTTATTTGACAGAGAGAGATCACAAGCAGGCAGAGAGGCAGGCAGAGAGAGAGGAGGAAGCAGGCTCCCTGCTGAGCAGAGAGCCCGATGCGGGGCTCGATCCCAGGGTCCTGGGATCATGACCTGAGCCAAAGGCAGAGGCTTAACCCACTGAGCCACCCAGGCGCCCCAATATTGTAGAAAGTTTTGACATGGAAAGTCTAAGAAAGCATTTTTGTTTCAGTGAAATCCTTTCAGTTACACATTTTAATCCTTTATAAAATATTAAAATTTCCAGTCTGGTAAATGTATATAGATATAGATTTATATTCCATTGAACTGTTCAAGGACATTACATCTCTGTGTATCTTGTTATTAGAAAAAAATAAAGGATGAAAAATGTATACCTTTTCCAAATTTATCGTCACATAAACTTCCTGTGAAATTAGATTTGTTGTTTTGCTTTTAAAATTATTACTCTTTTTTTTCTGTTTTATTTCTTTAAAATATTGGCTTTCGATTTCTCAATGTGGAGGGGGCACTTTTCCATTAACACTTGTGAATTACCAGTCAACATAAGAAGGAAAAATATAATTGAAATAAGCCTGAGGAATTTAAACCTCAACAAATCTCTCACTATCCTCAAAGAACTTTCTTCCTCAGCTATACATAGCCATCTCTTCTGCCAAGCATCTGTTGAGGAAATGATGTAAGTAAATTTCCAAAGATTTTAAATCCCTAGCTTTAGCCTAAGTTTAGAAATTGCCAGATTGCACTGTGACTTAAAATCATATCAAAGAAAAATGCACAAGCTCCTTCCATGTGGCATTTAAAAATTTACTTATGGATTTTTAAAATTGCATATATTAGATACTGGATATAAAATAACACTTTCTCAGGAAATGGGTGTTTCTAGAAGACTTTGTGGTAAAACGATCATTTTTTAAAGGTACATGTTTTAAATGACTAGTAACAAGCTACAGAAGTGTCTATGCCAATGACTTAAATGCTATCTTCAACTAGTATTAATAAGGAGAAAAATTTGCTAATATCATTAATCTCATAAAAACCTTCTTTTTACTACAAACTAGCTGTGATTCTGAAAAATGTTAAACATGAAAGCTTTCTGAGCTTCCTCTTCTCTAAGAAGTATAAAGAGAAGCATAATGACAGTTATTATATAGTATTGTTTTTAAGATTACGTGTAAATAATGCATAAAATACATTTGCCACAATGCCCAACATATAGTAAATAATAAATGATAGCTGACATTTTTGTTATTATTTAATCCACACGAGTTTAATAGATTAGTTTTAAAAGGGATGAAGCTTGATGTCCTCAATATGACCTGTTCAGTCTTAATATGCATTCCAATATTTCTTTGCACTAAAAACAATATTCATTTAAGTATTAGATGACATGGTTAACATTGTGTTAGCTAGTTTGGAGCCCCAAAGATAATCTGGGATTGGTAAGCAACTGAGCTGATATAGGCTGAAGTTATACTTAGCATAATCATAGAGAGTGAATCATAAAACTCTAGTGTTTGAAGTGTCATCCACATGAAAGTAAAAGTTATTAAGTGTGCTGTCAAGAAGGAAAATTGTTACCTCGATACTACCTTCATGTAGAAAGATGGATGTGGATATAGTGTGCAGTATTGAAAGTAAAGGTGGAGATATAAAAATTACAACATAGAAAGTTTGCAGGAGCTAAAAATAAAATAAAGATGAATGTAGATGAATGCTAGAAACAGGGTTGTAAATTGAATTGAGAGAAGGGGGAAAATTAGGGTTTTCAGATCTGAATTTAGCACATCACAACCAGCACTTCACTGACTCCTGCTTTGATATCATTGTAATTTATGTTGAAATCTACTACGATTCAGAAAGAACATTTACTCCAAAATTTTGAAATTCCAGATATGGTCTTATAATCACTAAAATTAGAGAGCCATTAGAAAGAAAAATATTCCTGACCATTATATAAAATGTTTTGGAAAATAAAAGTTGATTGATGGATTTTTTGTCTCTACTTCGGTTTGCAGGTTTTTGGTTTTTTGTTTTTTGTTTTTGGTTCGTTTGTTTTGTTTTATATTTTGCTCTGAATAGAATCATGTGATTATGTAAATTTCTATTCTATTTCTAATAAAATGTCTTAAGGTATTTTTAATGAAAACTGGAGTGGTAGAGTCATGTCCCTTAAGTATCTTAGAATATCTGCTTTAAACTCTATACTTCCTGAAACTTTCCTTATCATTCTATTTTCAAATGAAACAGGAACCAAATATATAACTCAAATGGGAAAGGAGAGGTTCGGTTGGATTATTCTATGTTTTATTCTGCTAATTTCTTTTACATATATTTTAAATGTAGATGATTACATCCACCATATATCTTGTCTTAATTCACATTGTTCAAGTACTAAATAAACAGTACTTTCTTTGCATACAACCTAACATGATATTGCCAATTTTCATGCACTTTGAAGGCAATCATAAGATACACTAGACTAAGGGCTCACAGGTGGCTCAGTTGGTTAAGCATCTGCCTTCAGCTCAGGACATGATCCCAGGGTCCTGGGATTGAGCCCCACATCAGGCTCCCTGCTCAGAGAGGAGTCTGCTTCTCTCTCTCCCTCAGCCCATCCCGTGGCTTATGCACTCTCTCTCTTTCTGTCACAAATAAATAAAATCTTTTTAAAAAAAGATACACTAGAATATATATTTGCTTAATTATTCTTTAAAAATAAGCTCTCAGAGTTGAAAGATACTTAAAAGGAAGTGGTATACTAATATGGAGATGAAATGTGATTTTTCTAAGTCTGAATATAATCAAGATCTAGTAAACACAACTTCCCGGAAGAATCTAAATATGTTTGGAAAATCCACATTTTATCTTAAAAGATGGTGTGTTATGGTGATCACAAAAGGGATAGATTTTATAAATATTTTAGAAATTATGTATTCTATATCTAAGAAGAGTAAGTGCTATCATCAAAATTTCAGAAACATATTCTTACAGGAAACTTTGTGAAATATATCTGATGTAAAAAGGTTTTAGTAAAAGTTCTTACATATTTTAATGTTTTTGAATAATATACTTTAATTTTTATGAAGAATTCTTCACCGATCACGATCATTCACAAATTATTTAAAATTCTTTAGAGCACTTAACCTAATCATGGGGCACATTAACAGAAATATACATAATATTATTTGTATAAAAATATGATTTCAGTTATAGACAAAATTGACAGAGAATAAGTCAAACCCTAAGGACTTTATTTTAGTCCCCTTGTGAGCAAGCACTCCATCTCATTAAGTGATTGATTCATTTAGTCATTTTCACTCAAAATTTAATATTTTTTCTACTTAATTCCCAAATCAGTGTTTTTAAACACTATGTTTCATAATAGAATCTCTCCTATGCTTTATACTCTCTCACTAATGTGTTTTTATCTGGTATTTCTTCTCCTGTGTGCCTAAAAATTAAAATAAATTTCCTGTATCCAAAATCCTAAGGGCCTTAGGCTATATACTGATAAGCAATAGCAAGGAGGTCAAATAAAACAATACCTTCTCATGAATAGTCTATCCCATCAAGTAAGATAATTGAATTAAGTGCAGTTTCCTTAGAAATAAAATATATATCAAATAATAAGCCCAAGTGGGCTAAGTGAATATATTAGATTATGGGCAAGGGCAGATTCAGGTCAGAGTGTTATTCTCATCAAAGTAAATGAAACTAGAGGAAAGGAAGTGAGGGATTTATATGGCTAAAATAAATTGATAAATAATAGATAAAAGTTGATGGATATCATACTTAATATGTCCTTTCTGTGTAGCAGATAAGAAATATCTGCTGCATGGAGATAAGATGAGGCAAAGCTCTAGAGAAAAGTGGTTGAACAACAACAACAAAACTTTGAGATTTTGGAAAAGTAGTAGTAGACAATCAGGGAAGCTCCTATTTAAGCACCTTAAACAGATGACAGATCAAAGTTGAGGGTACTCCCGAGTGTGAAGACTACAGATATATCTGTAAAGCCATAAAAAATGTAGGTATTTCCACCACATGTGGTCAGTAACTGTAAAAAGAACAGAATATACAAGATCTGAAAAATCCAAACATAACTATATGCATCATAGTGTATGATGGAAGTGTAACAAGTAAGTTTTGATTAATTATAGAAGGTTAAAAGCTTTTTGCAAGAAGAAACTAATAATAATCTAGTGCATCTTACACAGTGTAAAATAGTATTTACCTTACATACAAGATCTAAGTCACACTTCAAAATAATGCTTTTTTCTCCCCCTCAACTACTGCACATAAAAAACTTAGCTTCAGAAAAGTTAATTAAGAGTCTTTGTAAAGATCAATAAAGAGCAGATATGGGATCATACTGAAGTCCTTGAACTCAAAAAACCCATTTTCCTATCAAAACAAATTGTCTCCTCAGAAGAAAAAAAAAATTGATTTGGGCTCCAAAAATGAAATGTTGATTGATTTGGAAAGTGAGAGAATTAGAAGGAAAACTCAGTATTTCAAGATAATGATGAGGTTCTTGGCATCTTTGTGGGTGTGAGTTCCTACAGTAAAATGACTGTGATATTCAGAGGAGCTGAGACAAAGAATTTGAAGTGAGATTTTAAATTAGTGATGATAATTTTGCAATGGAAAAAAAGGATTATAAGCCAGGTGTGGGGTCCATCAGTTAATGAAGAGGAACCAAGAAGATAGTAAATGACAATGCTGAAAGGAGTAGCAAATCTGATATGAGGTGGCTTGAAGCTCAAAGAAGATTTTGAAAGATATAATTAAAACAATAGTTTGGTAAGTGCAATTGTCAGCTAAGAGGAAGCAATAATGGCCACATGACATATGTGAGTTACATGGCAGAAAGAGTAACTTCTGCTATAATAAGCTACAGAAGAAGAAGAAGGTGGAGAATCACTTGGATTTCACAATATGAAAGAGAAAAAAGGAAGTGTTCTATGTTAGACTATCACATATGGCTGCAGCAATATTTCCAACTAAATATGGTCTGCAGAAGCTTTTCTCTACCCTTCAACCTAAGAGGACTTTATAACATATTCAACAAAGAGTATAGAAAGAATTATTTTATGTCACTTCGGGATTAGGTCATAAAAGGTGATAACAGCTCATTCTTCTCTCCAGATACTGGTTATGGAATTCTGGTACCATGTTATGAAAGCTAATGTCATGCACAGAGGGGACATGTAAATATTCCATCCCAGAGCACCAGCTAACATTTCTGTCAATATCCAATCACCTGCCAGAACTGTGAAGTTCTAGGTGAATATTATAAACAATTTTCAGATGATTCTAGTATCCAGCCTTTGAGCCACTCCTAACAGCAATTATCAAAGCAAAGATAAAAAGCAAATTGCTGATTCATGAGCAGAAAAAAACATTGTTATCAGTTTAAGCTGCTAAGTTTAGGGTTAGTTTGTTACAAAATAATAAATAACCAGTAAAAGGTATGTGAGGTAGCTGAAGATGTAAGATCATAAGAATTAAAAGTGTTGAAAGATGCAACATGGGGGCTTAAGTGGGTACGAGAAGAATCAATGAAACAAGATGGGATTGGGAGGGAGACAAACCATAAGTGACTCTTAATCTCACAAAACAAACTGAGGGTTGCTGGGGGGAGGGGGTTTGGGAGAAGGGGGTGGGATTATGGACATTGGGGAGGGTATGTGCTTTGGTGAGTGCTGTGAAGTGTGTAAACCTGGTGATTCACAGACCTGTACCCCTGGGGATAAAAATATATGTTTATAAAAAATAAAAAATTTAAAATTTAAAAAAAAAAAAAGTGTTGAAAGAGTTTGAAAGCTAGTAGTGACAAAGGAAAAATAAAGAAAGGGTTCCTGAGAATCTGAAACAAAACAAAAACAAAACAAAACAAGGATGGGGCTCATGGGTGGTTCAGTCATTGGGTGACTACCTTCTGCTCTCATTATGATCTGGGTTCCCAGGATAGAGCCCCGCGTTGGGCTCTCTGCTTGGCGGGAAGCCTGCTTCTCCCTCTCCCTCACTCTCCCTGCTTATGTTCCATCTCTCACTGTGTCTCTCTCTGTCAAATAAATAAATAAAATCTTTAAAACAAAACAAAACAAAGCACGGAGAAAGAGATGTTTTTTGGCTGAGGATGAGAATAAAGATCAAAGGCATAGCGAAGTAAATAAATACATGTGTGATTACAGACTAGAAAACCAGGAAGTTAAAGCTGTTGATAAAAGTCAGTTTTTTGTTTGTCTGTCTGTTTATTTGTTTGTTTCCATATTGAAGTGCTGATACAACATTCAGAACAAATGTTGCTGAGAAGTAACAATACCTGTCTTGGAAGAAGTAACCTCCTCTGTCTACTAACAGTGTGATATATATCAAGTACTTAATTATCATTGTATTTCTTTCCTTATAGGGTAGATACCACCACTGAATGTCATCTGCATAGGGAAATACAGTACAAACTTCAAAATACAAATATAGTTAGATCTTCTTGGGTTTTTGTCACAAAAAGAAACTACCAACTAGTTAATAATAGTCATATTCAATCTTTCTACCATTGTTCTTCATATTTATGCATTGGAGTAATGAGTTTACTCATTAAAGTTGTTTCAGAGTTCTAAAATAAACCCTTGAAAACTCAAGATTATAGGAGGTTAAATTCATATATATTGTGTCAAAATGCTTTGAGAGGTAAAAAATGTTGACTTGAAAATAATTTTACATTCAATTAGTAATATATAGCAAATCATTGAATTTTCTATAAGCAAATGCTGAAAAGAATAATGCACTATTTTGAAAGTAACATCTCAGATTTAATCTGAATTTTACTGGTGTTTGAAAGTAAAGTTACATGATGTATGTTTTACCTTACCTAAAGTTTAGACTCATTCATAAATTTCAGTTTTCCTGCCACACACACACCTCCCAGTTATCATCTTTTCATATAGCACTATAATTTATTCAAATATTGTGACCTAGACTCAGAAGACAATAATAAAAGAATTATCATAGAAATTATTATATGAATTCAGTAAACTAAAATTGTTTGCTCTGTAGTTCTTAACACATCAAATGAAATTCTTCATTATACAAATATAATGACTATTACAGGAGTAATAATGATTCTGGAACAATTTTCAGGGGGAAAATATTATAATTGTTATCTTGTAAGAGGATTTGGTTCATAAAAGCAGTCTTAAAGGCATTAGAGAAACTCTAGAAGGGAGTTGGGGTAAAATGGAAGGGGAGGTGAATCATGAGAGACTATGGACTCTGAAAAACAACTGAGGGGTTTGAAGTGGCAGGGGTTGGGAGGTTGGGGTACCAGGTAGTGGGTATTATAGAGGGCACGGATTGCATGGAGCACTGGGTGTGGTGAAAAAATAATGAATACTGTTTTTCTGAAAATAAATAAATTGAAAAAATTTTAAAAAAAAAGAAAGAAACTCTAGTTCCTTATAACACTGCAGCTGAAGTGAAACCTCAGTCCTTAAATACTAATTAGTGGGCTCCTCTGCCATGATACATACTATTTAGATTCTGTTAGAAAACAGAATAAACTCTATGAAAAGAGTTCCCTAACAGATCTAAGTTCAGGTATATTCAGTGTAGGGACAAGGACAGACCTCCTCAAAATGTGCTGCTTGGCATATCGAGCATTTTGAATTAAAAAATTACTTAAGAAACAGCTAGGGAAAGAAAAACACTCTGATCTCCCTTTATCTCCAATACGGAGGAAATAACTCTTCCACGTGAAATGTACCTTCCCTATACCAGGACATAATGAGAAAATCTTACCATCAGAGATAGGAAATTCAGAGCCAAAAAGGCCGGATAAACTAGCTTTGTTAAACTACTCTTGCTAATTTACCACCTCAGCCCAAATTCTGTTTAGAATTCCTTATTAACTGAAGCTCCCAAACATAAGTTTTCTTTGTTCTGCAATTTCTCACAGATTTATTGTCTCTTTATCTCAAAAGTATAAAAACTGCCTGCCTTGATCATTTCCTCAAATCTCAGTTTCATTATTGGGCCTCCTCCACATACTTCAATTTTTCTCTTTCTCCTGTTGATCTTTCTCATGTCAAATTAATTCTTAAATCAGTTAAAAGAATTTTGAAAGGTAGACAAAAATGTTCTGCCCAAAGCCATCATATCAGGTATAGTCATCAAGATGAATCTGTCTTAGTAGGTAGACACTGATACCAATGGAATCAAATCTAATGCATCAGTGACAGAAAAATATTTTCTTTCCAAACTTACTCAATTGATATCTCATTAAAATGTACATCTTAATTTAATTTCTTATTTTATATTATTCTTAAAGTTACTCTTCAGCTTAACAAGAATCCCACTGAATTGGAGCACAATTTGGTATCAATATGTATTAATCACTTGCAAATATTTGTCTTAAATCAGGAAATGCTCATTTTGGGGGCCATTTGTAAAAGTGCTCCTGAATATATATGTAGTTAATAAAGATGTTAAGAAACACTTGATCATAATGATGAAGGTTATAAAATATTGGAGTTTTTGATTAATATAATAAAATCAACAGATTAAAGAAACTAAGCATGTCATATATATTGAAAGGGATTTTTATAATGATATGTTAGTAATTCTTGTATTGGAATTTCATAGCTAGCATGTAAAAATGAAATATCACTGAGTATTAACAGACAAAACAGAATAACAAAATTACCTATAGGATAAAACATTCTGTAAGTTCAACTTTGTAGATTGTCATTTTCAAGTTTTTTCACTAAATAAAAGTTGAAGCCATATGTTAAAAAATGTTCCTGTATCTAAAAAATAAGTTTATGGCTTTTCCCCATAAAACACATTTCTAAGTCCCAAGATGGAGTAATTAGAGAGTTTCTGCATGGAATTCTATAAATTGTCACACCTGTTTACTTGAACAAAGAATTAAAACATGCAGACTTCAACAGAATTCAAGAACTCATTAAAAGACTTACACTACACCAGAAGAAAATACTTAATATAGAAAAAGGCATCAGTCATTTTCAAGCAGTCATCAAGTGATTTTTAAATCACTGGAACTGACAAATCAGAAGTGAAAAATATTCACAATTATATAAGCAGTATTATTGCAATGTATAGAACATCTGTCACTAATGAGAGTCAATTCAACATTCTACAAAGGGAGGCACTAGTACATTCAATATTGCAAGGTTAAAAAGTGGCTTTTATACTTTTTTCACTTTTACAACAATGCAATCCCACAATTTTCATAGTTTGTATAAAAACTGAACACATTATGAGTCAAAGATAGGCAGATAGTCACATTATCCACATGGTGATGCACAGCAAGACTATACTTTTCATTTTTAAGAGATGGTATATTTGTTTTAATATTCTTTCCAGTGTCCTAATAAAACACATAGCAAAAACTGGGATCCTTTTCTTTCCATCTATTTCCATTAATATTCAAATATAAACTTGTGACTCCAGATTGAAAAAAAGTTTGTTCCATATCTATTCTAAAGTATATCTGTCAGAAGAGAATAATAATACTCTGAATTCCTTTAAGATTAAGAATAGCCTCCTGTTTCTTACTTTCTTGATTACAAAACATTTATTCAATACCTTATATGTGCTGCAAGATGAGGCTGTAAATTTGACTGGATTGCAGACCTTGCTGTCAAGGACTTTGTAAATCAGTAGAAGGAGTAAAGGAGTGAATTTTGGGGAAGCAAAGGGAAAGAAAGGGAACTTCATTCTAGAGAAGGTAAAAATTATATGAGCAATAGCAGGGAAAATGTGAATGTTTATGATTTATTTATAGGACAATCACTAGAACTATTTGATTGCAGAAGATGATTGGTTTAGAAGTAGATTAATAAAAGAAAACAGAAGACAGTTGTATAAATACTCAAATGCTGGGGAAGAAAAAGAGAGACCGGGTTCGACTGTATTAGTAAAACAGAAGAAATAAGCAATGAATGATGAGTTATGTCAAATAATAGCAAAAGTAGCAACAGCTAAAATTAATTGAATACTTACTATGTATCTGTCATTTTACCAAGTACTTTACATGAACTGTTTCATTAGTCCTCAGAAAAAAACAAGAGATTGGTATTTCAATTCTCATAATTTTATAGATCAGAAATTTAAAATTTAGAATGCTTAAATAATATTCTAAAGATCAGAAAGCTAGGAAATTGTAGAGATGGTCTTGAAACACAGGTCTGCCTAACTCCAATGGCAATCCATATTAACCACATCTATGCTGTGTTTCTTATCTCTTTTATTCTACACAGTGAGTGCAGAAGGAATATTACATTTCCTTCATCTCATAGATGATGTAATAAAAATTACATGACTAAAATCTATATATCATTGTTACAGAATCTAATAACCAAACTTATCTAACTTTCAATTCCATCTTTCTACCATGTAATATATGCAAAGAGAAAGTGATTAGAATCTTTTGAGAAAAAAAAATATAAAGATATATCATTTATGGGGACCTGGGTGGCTCAGTGGGTTAAGCCTCTGCCTTTAGCTCAGGTCATGATCTCTGGGTCCTGGGATAGAGCCCTGCATTGGGCTTTCTGCTCAGTAGGGATCCTGTTCCCCACCCCCCGCCTGCCTACTAGTGATCTCTATCAAATAAATAAAATATTTAAATATATATATATATATATATGTGTGTGTGTGTGTGTGTGTGTGTGTATATACATATATATATATATATAATTTTAAAAGATATATTTAGAAAATTAAGTTGATTGTACCAGGTAAAAAGTATTTGGGCAAAAATAATATATTTATTATATTATATTTATAGCTACTCAATTGTCTTTCTTTAGAAGTTCACCTTCTTGACAGCACTCCCTTTACCAAAGCTCCCTCATATATAGTTGTGAATTTAATCTAAAAATATTTATCATCAGGTGCTTGGGTGGCTCAGTCGGTTAAGCATCTGCCTTTGGCTCAGGTCTGGGATCCAGTCCCTCGTTGGGCTCCCTGCTGAGCAGTGAGTCTGCTTCTCCCTCTGCCCTTCCCCTTGCTTGTGCTTACATGCTCTCTCTCTCTCTCTCTCTAATAAAAAAATAAAACCTTTAAAAAATTTAACCACCATACATCAAGGGAAGTCAGTATTATTTTGTAAAAAATTGATCCTTATGCCTAATTATATGTACTTTTTTAAAGATTATATTTATTTATTTGACAGAGAGAGAGGTCACAAGGAGGCAGAGAGGCAGGCAGAGAGAGGGGGAAGCAGGCTCCCTGCTGAGCAAAGAGCCTGATGCAGGGCTAGATTCCAGGACTGTGAGATCAAGACCTGAGCTGAAGGCAGAGGCTTAACCCACTGAGTCACCCAGGTGCCCCTGGTTATATATACTTGATGATCAAAATGACACATATCTACCTGGAGGTCCGTGCTTAGGGTCCCCGCAAAGTTACCTGTTTAAACATAAACAGAGGACAGTTCTATAAATTAATAATAAAAAAAAAGACCAAACAAACAAACAAAAGAGTGCACAAGAGAAATATTGACAATGGTGATTGTGTTACTTTTCACTACTGTGAATAGCTTTTCTCAGATGAACTTTCTCAAAGAAAACTATAAAACTGTATTAAATCACACAAATTCTCTTCACAAGAAAAAAAATGTACCTGTGTATGGTGATGGAAGTTAACTAGACTTATTGTGGTGATCTTTAACAATATATACAAATATCAAATCATTATGTTGTACATCTGAAACTAATATAATGTTATATGTCAATTATATCTTGATTTTAAAAATATTAAACACACACAAACTATACCAAATCCTTGAAGAGTAAACAAAACCAGACAGAATTAGAAAGCACAGGTAAACAAAACAAACAAAATCAAAAGAAATTAATTTGAAGAAAAAATACAGGGAGAAAAAGGATTGAGCTAAAATGAATAGTGTCAGAGTGACCAGTAAGAAAATAAGGTGTCTACCATATGTGTAATTGTAGAAGAAAAGGAGAAATTTTGGCAGTAAAAATTAATTTAAAATAATGGTCTAAAACTTTTCAAACATAGTAAAAAAAATTAGCTTTCAAATCTGAGAAGTTTGGTAATATTTAGGTAGGACCAATACAAAGAAAATCACTGCTATGCAGGGTACAGTCAATGAACAAAACACAAAATTACTAAGTCAGAGAAAAAAGTGATATATCCATAGAGAACAATAATGCAAATGATAACTGAATTCATATGAGATATAATGAAGGCCAGAAGACGGCATTATTGAGTCAATAAATTGTCTCTATATTAAAAAGAAAAAAATGAATAAATTAAATTCAAATCACTCAAGAAAGACAACTTAAAAATGGCAAAGCAAGTAAGTCTTACTGGTTCTCAAGAGCTATAGGATCCTATGGGTCTATACAATATACACTGACACTGCCTCACTGTTAAATATTTAATTAAGTTTTCACTGAACAGATGAGAGAAGAAACATTACATACTGGCATAAGACAATAATGTCATTGGAGTAAGACCACGCAAGTTATAATTTTATTTCCACCATTTTCTCAAAAGGTTAAATAGAGATGAGATTAATTATTTTGTGGACTTATTTTCTGGTAAAAAGAAAGTCCTTTGATAAATAGTAATTAACTGTTCTATTTATTCAATAGTAATGAAGAGGTCTTTGAAATGTCACAACACATATGTTTTATAACTTTAACCACATTATATACTTTATTGAGCATTCAAGTCCTTTCATTTGTAATCAATTTATGCTCTTATTTATTAATATAAGACATGAAAATTTCATGATCATCCTGAGATCCTGTAATTATCAATAATCACTATTTATAAAGTGAATAATACATACTAAATGTTTAGTGGACACATAAATCACCTCCAGATAATTTACAGTGTGATGGAGAACACTTCGATTCATTGCTCTGTCAATGAAAGGAAGATTATCACAATAGAAGGAAGGCTATTAAGCAATGCAATGTGAGCTTCAGTTCTTTATCACGACAGTAGGGTAAGTAGCAAAGGAAGATTCATGTTAGTTATCAGATACATAACCTTCATGTATCTGAACTCTTTCCTAGTCAACACCTAAAAAATTATGTATATCATTAAATATGTTACATTACTTTGTGTAAGTATTTGCTATAATTTTTAACTCTAAATTTTATGAATCTTAAGCCTCAGAGTTGAGTGTACAGATAGAGTGCCAATCAGCTCATGTCATATGACTATTCATAAAATTTAACAAATTATGCTTATGAGAATAAGGACTGGCTCAATTCTCTATATGGCAGGGGGTTAGAACGAAGGTCAAACTGACAGATTAATTTTCTAACCTTTATCAGAACTGAATTTCAAATAGGATTAACATTCGATTATTAAAAATGAAAAAAAAAAAAAGTTGTATCTGATTTACCTCCTGTTAGCTTTCCTTTCCATGAACAAAATTCAATTTTCCATAAATTCTACCTCTTGATAGGGAGTTTGAAAATGGAGAAACCTATTTTGTATTGGAAAATATTCTGCCCACCTTCTGATTTAAACTACTAACAAAATGTCTTAAGAGTATCTGTCACTACACAGATCAGATATCCTGTTATCTGAGGTTATCACATTTTAAAAAAGAGATGATTCCTCCAATACTATGCCATGGTTTCTTTAAATCATTCATCTTGGGTACAGAGATCCCAGCTTGCCTTGTAAATATACTTTTTTCAATATTGAAACTAAAATTATTTTTTCTAGCTATAAGTTAGTTCTGAACGAAGACCAAAAAGTTTATATCCTGACAATCATTTGTTTTTATATCAAACTCATATTTTGACAGTATGAAAGTAAGTCAGAAACTGACCATCTATAGAATTAGAGTTTAAATGGTTCTCTAAATTGCTCAAAAAGATATAGTAATTTTTTTCAATAAGCCTTAAAAAGTTATAAAATTAGAGCAAATCACTTATAATAGATATGTAAATATTTTATAAAATTTCAAGTTTAGAAGTATAATAAATAATATAATTTCATGTTTTTTATTGGACTTTTATTAATTCTACTTTTATAATGTCTGATATTGCAGTCTGACCTCACAGTTAACTATTCTTATCATATTTTTCATAATATTTGAGGTGTCTTAAAATTTGGGAGTATGCATTTTTCTAAAGGATAATTAATATTAAAATAAGATTGGTGTACTCTTCACCTATTTCTTTGCAGTCTTGATTTAAATTGATTGAAGATTGATAGTACATACATACATATATACATATACACATACATATGTACTTCATAAGCTTTAAAAATGCGATGTTTCCTACACATTTTTGGCTATGGTTTTAGGTCAAAGAATAATTCAATAAATAGGTACCAGAAAATTACCCAATCTATACTAGTTACTAGATTTTTTAAAAAAGATTTTATTTATTTATTTGACAGAGAAAGACACAGTGAAAGAAGGAACACAAGCAGGGGGTATGGGAGAGGGAGAAGCAGGCTTCCCGCTGAGCAGGGAACTTGATGTGGGGTTTGATGTGGGACCTGATGTGGGGCTCGATGTGGGGCTCAATGTGAGGCTCAATCCCAGGACTTTGGGATCATGACCTGAGCCAAAGGCGGATGCTTAATGACTGAGCCATCTAGGCGCCCCAGTTACTAGATCTTCTAATAGAGTTATCATCCTCGTTTGCCCTTGATAGTAGCAGTTTATGTTCATGGAGTGAAAGACAGAATATTGCTAAGATACCCGTTTTCCCCAATTGCCAAACTGCCATCTGTCCTGGATTTCTAAGTACCGTTATTCATACTTACATTAAAGTAAAAAGGGTTGTGTTTGATAAGTCTCCACTTTGTACTTCAAATTCTGCCACAGTCCTTTCTCAGAGTGGTAGAAATACATACTATACATTTTGGAACATGAGGATAAATTAGCATGTTAACCAATGATAACCTACTTCTCTTTTCCCAGTCCTTTCCAGATGCAAAGAATATTAGATCTCTCACTTAAGGACAGCTTGCAGGATTTTGAAGACCCAAGAAGCCACAAATAAGATTCCTTATTTCAGTAGATAGGAGGAAAAGGATATGATAATGCTGGCCTATGAGCACAAAATTCCTAATTGCAAGTAAGCTGGGTCAGTGGGAACCACAGGAAATTATGAGTTAATGTCTGTGTTTTTATATGAAACAAACAGGCCAAGCAGTTATGTGATAGGTGTATAGAGAGTCATCTATAAGTTCTTGGTATAGAAGTTTGGTCATACCATTGGTTACAGGTATGGTATAAATTGGGGGTTGATAAACTATAACTGTAAGCCAAATACGACCTTCTACCTATTTTTCTAAATAAAGTTTAATTGAAACAAACCAAATTCACTCATTTACATATTTTCTATGGTTCCTTTCACACTACAATAGCAGAATTGAGTTATTGAAATGGGAAACACATGGCTCAGAAAATCTAAAATATTTACTATCTGATCCTTCACAGAAAAGAAGTTTACAAGTCCCTGGCATAAATATACTATTATTTACACATTTTGTTTTGAGCTGATGTTCATTTCTTATTTTGTAATAAATAATTAAAGTACAAAAAGATAAAAGGCAATTTAAGTTTTTTTAATTTAAAAGTTTCAAATTTGTGTTTACCCAGAAAGCTGATAACGAATATGCAGTTTGCCCCTATACCATGTCACTGTTATTGATCCACCACAGAATATTACTGATATTATTGACTATACGAAAACCAGAAGATACACATTAGTTGAAGAACCATCAGCATCTATTTTAAACGTTAGTAATTATCTTAGAAGACTGCCTGTCAAAGAATAATTAAGTGCAGATGCAGAAGGTATTCTTATAGACTACTCTGGGTTTAAACGTATTTTCATTATTTAAACATTAAATCAATAGTTAAGAAAGTATTGCCTTAAGTAGTGATTTCATTCCCCATTTTTAAGTTCATTTGAGAAGAAATAAAAAATTTTTCCTCTTCAGAAAAGGGGATTTGTCTGTAATGACATGTTACATAAGGAAATAAGTTAGATATAATTATGCAAAGTATGTGCAAAATGTGCAAAATTATGTAAATTATGTGCACCATAGCTAAAAATATTTTAGAACTTAAGAACAAAATATATTTTATCATGGTGAAAAACTTGTCAACTGGTGTCCAAAACTCATCTTATATTATGGAATATTTAGCAGGATCATTTAATTGCTAACCAAACTGAATAAACATATCCCTAAAACATATTCAAAGTATAGAACTCTAAAATTACATTTTTTAGTATTAATGAAACATTTCAAATTTAATTTGAAGTAAGAAAAAAATTAATATGATTTTTATGCGTATATATAGAAACATATACATACATATGTATATTTTTTTACCTGAAAATGGTTCATCACATTCACAGATGAAATTATTTATAGTAATATTGCTGCAATTCCCATGGAAACAGATATGTGGTTGATCTTGATCAATAATTTCTGAACAATTTATGCCTATTTAAATGAAAGAAAATTAATTTTTCAATTAGATTAAAAACAATTACATTGCATATACTTAACTATTGTCATTAATTTTTACTAAATTCTTTAATAATGATGGTCAAAATTTTGTTAAAATATAACTCTAAGAAATAAGGAGCATCTGGTTGCTCAGTCTGTTAAGTGACCCACTCTTGATTTTGGCTCAGGTCATGATCTCAGGGTCATGGAATTGAGCTTTGCATTAGGCTTGTGATCAACACAGAATCTGCTTGAAATTCCCTCCCATCCCTCTGCCATTCCTTCTGCTCCAGCACTCCAAATAAATAAATAAATAGTAAAATCTTAAGGGAAAAAAGTCTCAATGATGATGTATTTAAATTGAAACAAAAATTAATTTCAATAAGCTTGACATCCTCAATAAGTTTTTCCATCTTCTGACCCACACTATAGTATTCTAATATTTTTCTGATTGTTGATATTTGAGCTTTAGTTGATTTTCATGATAATTTGAATTTGTTAATCATGTTTTGACAGTGGATAATATTAATATACGTATATATCAGTTCTTCAACACACAGTGGTAGCCCTGCAGTAATAATTTACAAAGTGACATATTCAAAAGTACATTGTGTCTTAGTCCTATCACCTGGCCAAAGTGATAATTCAAAAGGGGAAAATGTGAAAACTTGACATCTGAAGAGAAACTAGGACATAAAGGTTTAGTCAAGCAAGCTGAATAAACTCTAGAGATCTGCTATACAGTATTGTGTTTACTGTCAACAATTTTATGTCATATACTTAAAATTTTAATAAGAAGGTAGATGTCATATTAAGTGTTCTTTCCACAGTAAAATAAAATAAAATAATAAAATAAAATCTGAAATTATGGGGGGGAGAAGGAGAAAAATTCTGGATTCTCAGAAGTTATGCACCAACTTCTAAACTGTACATTTTCTTGCCCTATCTATTGTGTCAAGTTTCCAAATCTCACTATTATAAACTATTGTGGTCCTACAATACCACATACCATAACCTTTCATAGCATACTTTTTGTGCAGTTAATCAGCTCATAATATCCTTTGTAGAGGAATGTGCCTAGAAAATTCTAGGGCATGGCAAATGGACATGTTACTATAAAACACCTGCCCATCATTCAGCAATAGGCCAGCCACCCTTTTATTTTATTTTATTTTATTTTATTTTAAAGATTTTATTTATTTATTTGACAGAGATTACAAGTAGAGAGGCAGGCAGAGAGAGGAGGAAGCAGATTCTCCGCTGTGCAGAGAGCCCGATGTGGGGCTCCATCCCAGGACCCTGAGACCATGACCTGAGCCGAAGGCAGAGGCTTTAACCCACTGAGCCACCCAGGTACCCCTTTAGTTGAATTCTTAATTTGACTCATAAACAATTTTTGCCATTATCATTGAAACCTTTCAAATTCTTTTATAGACTGACAGCCCTGCCCCAATACTACAGAACGCTTCTTATTTATCTCCAAACAACCCCAACACAATAAAAATTTAAGTAAATATAATTACATGCCAAATATTTCCATGTACAAAAGTTAAATTTTATAACAGAATGTTCAATAGGTCATATCCTATTTCAATCTTAGTGTAATGAGCTAAATTGTGAGCCCTCAAAATTCATATTTGAAATTCATATTTGAAAATTAATATTTGAAATTCATATCCTAACTTCCAGGAGCTCATAATATGACTGTATTTGGAAACAGGATCTTTTTTAGAGAGGTAATACAGATTAAATGAGGTCAATAAGATGGGTCCTAGTCTAATGTGACTGATATCCTCATAAGAAGAAAAATTTTGGACATACAGACACGTACAGAGGGAAAACACAGGGAGAACATGGGTATCTACAGACCAAGGAGTGAGGTCTCAGAAGAAACCAATCCTGCTTACATGATACTTTGATCTCTAACATTTAGCCTCTAGAATGTGAGAAAATAAATTTTTGATCTTGAAGCCACTCAAACTATGGTACTTTGTTATAGCATCACTAACAAACCAATACAGTTAATATTCTCAGTTTATTTGGTAATTCTGCATATTTCTGCATCATCTTAGATTTAAAATTGAAGCAATTCTAATAAAGTGGCATTATGTTGTATGCTCAGTATTATGGTATTTAACATTAATGATTTAAGTGATCTAAGATTGTGTTTCTAATAAATAAACAAATAAACATTGGGTAGAAATAAACACCTATATGCAACTAAGATAAAATTGTTGAAATAGCATTCTATGACATATGATTACATATATGCCAATTAATATTCTGACAGATGGTAGAAATTTTCTGGTCAAATATTGTTTAAAATACTTCAGACAAACTAAAATGTATGCTTTAAGGTCTCTCAATTAAATTACTTTTTCATTCACCCCGAATCAGCAATTTGGAAGTTTTCACTTTTTTGATGACCTGTTTTAAATTTATTTTTTAAAGATTATATTCATTTATTTATTTGAGCAAGAGTGTGTGTGTGTGAGAGAGAGAAAGCATGAGCAGGGGGAGGGGCAGCGGGAGAAGCAGACTCCCCGCCAACCAGGGAGCCTGCCATGGGGCTAGATACCAGGATCCTGGGATCATGATCTGAGCAGAAAGCAGACACTTAACCGACAGCATCCCAGAGACCCCTTGACCTGTCTTAATTTTATTTATCTGATAAACTCCAGGAAGAGTTGTGGTTACTTATATTTTTGTGCACCAATGCCAGGGAGAATAAAATGAGAATTTGATCTCAATTATAGGCAGAGGATGTTCAGTGAATACTGATGGAATTAACTTCTGAAATGGTCTTAGTACTTCCCTATCAAAGAGTCTAAAATTACTCTGAAAGGAATTTTAGAGTCCACAAGGCCTTATTGAGATATTTTATTATACAGTCTTAGGTCCAGTATAGTTTCCCCAGGGCACACTGAAGAAAAACCTATTGAAGTCGCCTAAAGTCTGCCTGAAAAAATTTACAGTTGTTTCTCTGAGCCTCATCTGTTTTATCATATCTACTGCTCACCCTCTTTCCTCTCTCTTGACCAAAAGGTAGTACCAATTTGTTGTTTTCCTATACTACCATTACGAACTGCATCAAGCAATTCCTTTTGTTAGATCATCCTTTTCTTACCCATTATCTTTGTAACTCTCTATGTCAGGTCTCCCTTTCATAAGTTCCTATAGATTAAAATTTTCCCTACACTTCTCAACATTTCTCCTCATTGACCTCTGATGACCCAATTCCCTAGTAAATTTTCAAGTAGTGATAGTTGATTTTCCCTTAAATCTTCACTCAGTCTCAGATAGTATAGTTTACATTGTTTTTAAATTAACAGCTTCATCTACTCACCAAATGTCTTTTTACAACCTTTCCTCACCATAGCCTCTTTTTTAAGTTTATTACAACCAGGTTTATTAATTATATCATGCTCTTTCCTTCCTTTACACTATTATCTATTAATCACTTCATAGGGCCACATCAACTTCCATTAAGAACACTGCTCTTGGTCACCTGGTGGCTCAGTCAGTTAAGCAACCTACTCTTGATTTCAGCTCAGGTCAGGTCTCGACCTCAGTATCATGAGACTGAGCCCTGCATTGGGCTCTGCACTAGGTGTGGAACCTGCTTAAGATTCTCTGGCTCTCCCTCTGGCCCTCCCCCCACACCTCATGCAAAAGAACATTACTCTTGGGTCTCAAGCAATTTATGCCTTCCCCACAATCACATACCTCTTTATCTTCCTCCACTCAGGTACACACTTAATTTCTATATTATCACCCAGAACTATTTAAACTAAATACCATAAGCTTGGAAATTTTATTCTATGACTAATACTATTATGACAATTTTATATTAAATATATGAAACAGCAAGAGTGAATTTTGAGAAAGATGTGAAAATAGGTATTTCAGGGTAAAACATGTTTTTTAAAAAACCTTCTTATTTAAATAATAAAAAATTATTTTAGAGAATGCCTGATAGGAATTTTGTTAGGTCCAGATTCCAAATTTAGCTCATTCTAAAAGATCTACAAAAGTTTTGGAAACGTAGTTTGTTTTTTGGAAGTAACAGTTTATGAACTCAGTTTATTTTCCTATTTTAATTGGATTATGTTATTTTTTGTTAAGACCTTATTTATTTATTTTTCAGAGAGAGAGAGAGAGCACAAGCAGGGAGAACATAAGCAGAGGGAGAAGCAGCCTCACTGCTGAGCAAGGAGACAGATGTGGGACTCAATCCCAGTGTCCTGGGATCATGACCTAGCCAAAGGAACACACTGAACCAAATGAGCCACCCAGACATCCCGAATTGTGTTATTTAAATAATAACATCTTTTTAAATAATCTTACCTATAAATGGCTGGTGACAGATACATTCATATACTTGTGTATTCCATTTTCCTCTTTTATTAATGCAAATGCCATTATTTTCACATGGCTTATAAGAACATGCATCAAGTTCTTGGCAATATTTTCCAGAAAATGGAGGCTGGCAATGGCAGCTGTATGTCTTGCTCCAAACTTCAGTAAGACATTTGCCATGCCCAGAGCAAAATTCTGAACTCAGAGATTCCTGGCAGAATTGTTCTTTCACTGTCACATTTAGTCGTAGCCTCTGGTGACAAAGCGATGGACCACTTGCTATTACTGTGATAAAATAATGTGTCCCAACACTCAGCCACTGAGAATTAACAGTATGCATTCCTTTTAGTTTGCAACGAAAAAGTAACTGATCTTCAGTTGTGGTGTTTTGCAGACAGTCAATGAATGATGCTTCAGAAACATTCATCAAATTTATTTCTGGAGACTGAAGAGATAGTTCAGAAGAAATTACAAGGATGTCCCCCAATTGAATTTGCAAAGGGCAAATCTGGGGAACAACTTGATTGCCTGAAGTATTCATTTTAGTATTTACAATCCCAAACCAGCAATCTCTATAGAAGTCCATGCAGATGTTTTCTGTTAGTGTCCAATTCACCACATATGATAATGGCTGTATATGCCATTTACATGTTGTTTTTCCATTTATAAATGTGCTATGAAGAACCACTAGGCTCAGAAGCATAATTGATTTGTTAATCATTTTGGGCAATTGTATTTTGTAGTCTGTCATGAAAGTGTCATAAAGAACTGGTGCAAAATGGATTTGAGTGTTGCTGAAAATTTCCAAGCAGAGATTTTGTTCAAGGATCCTGGGAGCTGGTTTTTCTTCAAATCCCAAAATGCAAATGGATTTGTGACAGTGGATTTCGATCAACAGTAGAGTTCAACTGGTTTAAATATCCCTTTAAACATAAAAACATACATTGTTAGTGAAGTTTTTCCTAAGTTACTTAATTATACAGACAACTTTAAGATGGTTTTTGGAAGGACTGTGCTGCCACCATCGAGGCACTTTCTTTGTGAAAAAAAGCCAGAAAAAAAAAAAGTGAAGATATGCTGCATCTCATCCTGGAATATAGAATTATGTGCTTCTGAAATGCTTTGGTTTTGTTACATAATGAAATCAGCAATTTACTGTAGCCTTTTGTATGTTTTCTTTACACCAAGCTTCAACAAAACTGAAATGTAGCAATAATCAAGACCCTACTTTTATGGATGGTTTTGATTTTCTCCAGACATCAGTATTCCTCTTGATTTGACTTACAAAAACATTTTAAAAACATCATCCATAAAATAAGAACAAAAATGATTTAAATATAATGTTCATATATTTTCATATAAATATAACCTATAATGCACCTGTTGGTGACAAATCATGTTTCTCTAATCCAGGAGATGGGAACTCCCAGATATACAAGATATTCTAGAAAAACTATCATGTAAACAATTAAACTCAGAATGACACTTCACCCAACTTCTGCAGAAATGTGGGAGTATAGAAGGTAAAGAAGGAAAAGGAAATGTAAAATGGAATAATGAAAGGATGATAAGTAAAAGTTGTATGGTAACTGACTTCTGTTTCATCATTCACCACTGGTACAAAGGGGGTCGGGCAAATGGAATTAATTCTGTCTGGAAGGCATCATTACTTCCTGAGGCAAAACAAAACAAAACAAACAAACACACACACACACACATACACACACACACAACAACAAGACAAAGCAAAAAACAGCAAAATAAAACAAAACAAAACTTTTGAGATTTAATATTGACCCAATTAAAAAAAAAAGATAGTAGTTACAACTAACTACAACTCATTGAGGGATTTCTCTGCTTAAATCACTCCAGTAATTGAGTAGTAATAAAACTACAGGGCTGCCTGGATAGCTCAGTTGGTTAAGTCTTCAACTCTTGATTTTTAGCTCAGGTCATGATCTCAAAGTCCTGAGATCAAGACCTGAATCCCTCTCAGCACAGAATTTGCTTGAGATTTTCTCTCTCCTTCTGCCTCTACACCTCTCCCAACCTTCCTACTCAGGCGTCACTCTCTCTCTCAAAACAAGTAAATAAAATCTTTAAAAACCCTGTAATCATCACAACAAAAATTGAATTCTATAAAGAAGATAAAAGGTATAACAAAAAACATGCTCATTTGATCTCAGTTATGTTATTTATTCATTCTACATTTTAAGGCCACATAGGTTTTCATTCCCTTCACTCTTATATATAGAGAAGAATATATTTTATTAAATATATTTATTTAAAGAAATTAATAGAGAAACCTTAAATTAACATAGTAGTATTGAAGATTGAGTTGACTATGTAAGAACATACAAGCCATTCAATAAATGGTAGCTTTATGTTTTGTTATTGTCCAAGTTCACTCAGTAAGTAAGTGGCATGGCTTGGATTAAAATCCAGATTTGTCAGATTCAAAATCCCACCTTTTTAAAATTTATTTTGACTGTCAATTAAATGTTGTTAAACGATTATGTCTTTATATGGTGCAATTAACTTGTTGATTCATATCAAATATTTATGTTAAGTCCAATCTCCTTTTTTTCCCTAAGATTTATTTATCTTAGAGAGAGAGAGAGAGCACAGTAGGGAGGGGTAGAAGGAGAGGGAGAGAAACTTAAGGAGACCACGCTGAGCACAAAGTGGAGGAGGAGCGTGATCTCAGGACACTGAGATCCCAACCTGAGCCAAAACCAAGAGTCAGACCCTTAACCAACTGCACCACCTAGGTGTCCCAAGTCCAATTTCTTAATGACCATTCTAGATAATGTAGAAATTAAATTTGGGGGCACCTGGGTGGCACAGTTGTTTAAGGGTTTGACTCTTGGTTTCAGCTCAGATCATGATCCCAGGGTCCTGGGATTGAGCCCCAGATTGGGTTCTCTGAACAGCGGAGAGTCTGCTTCTTCCTTTGCTGCTCCCCCTGTTTGTGCTCTCTCTCTATCAAATGGATAAATAAAATCTTAAAAAGAAATTAAATTTGAGTTATAAATTTCCTCTTTTAAAGTTCAGTTGTCAGTATTATAAATTGATAAAATATAAATTCATACAAGTAATATGTTACCCTAAAATACATTTGGAAGAGGTAAAATTATAACTTTCCTAGAATTAAAAGTTATGAATGACCATGTTCATTTCAAATATGTTAGTCATAACTTCTGAATGTAAAGGATTAATCTTGCTAAGATTTAAGAATAATTTAAATATATGTGTCCCAGTCTATGTACAAAGAAATATCCTAGGTATGAAGAACTCATCAGTGATCAAGTGAAATGAGATATCAATATGAAAAACTAATAACTTAATGAAGGAAACAATTATTAAGCAAGCAACAACAGTATCAAAATAATAGTCTAGAGAACTATGAAAATATGTAGCAGGTACGTTAATAGGACTCAAGGGTAAGCTTGAACAGTAAAATAGAATCACCTGGGAAAACTGTCAAGGGAAGCATATTCCCAAGAGAATACTATCTAAATATTTGAGATGAGTGTGACGTTGGATACTTCTGAATAAGTAAGAGAAGTTGAGCTTCTAAGTCTAGAGGAAAAATAAATCATGATAAAATATAAGCTCTTGATTTAGTGAGAGTTTATATAATAAATGGCAGGCATTATCAACAAGGGCTCACATTTTATCTGAGGGCAATGGAGAACCTCTTAAAGATTTTATGTAGGAGATTAATAACAGCAAATTTTATTTTAATAACAGTTTATTTGAATTGTGGGGAATGGCCTGGTAGACACAACTGGGAGACCTGAGTGAGACATTTGTGGGGGAGTCAATAGTACTAATCTAGTGAAACAATAGTGATGGTGTGATTAAAACAGATGCAGAAGAAATGCAACACTGGTGGAGTCCAGAATACTGAAATAGTAGAATTACAATGTTTTTAAGGCTGCTGACCTAAATAAGAATATAGAAAGAAATCCAGGAGGACCAGGTACAGAAATAAGATGGTAAGGGGTAAAGGTATGTCATAATCCCTTAAACATATACCAAATTTGTACTGGAGTGATTTCCTTGTAGAAGTATCCAGATTTCTGGTATATACAGATAAAAGCATAGGAGAAAAATGGGCTGGAGTTCTAAATCTGATTATATTAATCACATTTTTAAAATATTTCAGTATGTATGTAAAGTTGTTGGAATGTTGTTTTAAAATGACAAAGACTTGATTTTGTTTAAGTCATGAGGAAAGTATATGTAGGGAGATAATAAAACAGTATGGAAGAAAATATATGTCAATGACTACAGTGCAAGTAGGAGAAAAGAAAGAAGTTTATTGTAGATTATTAAAGTTGCGACTTTGGTGGAAAAAAGTTGAAAATTTTATCTGGTGGGATTGTCTGTTTTCTTTGTAAAATAGGAGACAATTAGGGAAATGGTGAGTTTGAAAGAAAGAGAAGAATGGACAAGACTTGAAGTGAACAGTAAGGAAAATGTGAGAGAATGTTCATTAGGAAAAAACAGAAGGATCACTAGGCAATATTGAAATACTTTTGTAGTTATAAATCACAAATTTACAGTAGTATCAACCTTTAAAGGGGCATTATTTTCCCAGTAGCCTAGTTGAAAAATATACAATAAAAAATTAAGTAGAAAATGGGTTTAAACAAACGCACTCACCAATTTATTTCCATGCTGAAATGCTCAGAAGCAAATTTCATTTGCATTGAAGCAGAATTAGGTCTGTGTGACATTTTTAGACTAGCTGCAGATGTGAGCTCGCATTACTGCATGGCTAATCCCGTGCTTCTCAGAATTCTCTGGGTCCCTAATTATTGTGCATTTATATTTTGTAAGAGAAAATCACTTGATAGTCGCATTTCAGTCTCCAGAAAATTTAAATAAATAAAAATTGAAGCTAAAAAAATATCTATGAAGTCAATTTTCTTCTATATATGTTGAATACAAAATACTGTGGATTTTATTAGGAGAGTGATTAATATAAATATCATATATGGATAAACTTAAATAAGGAACTATATTTTGGATTCAAAAGGTAATGGTATGTAACGCAGTTTTTATGTATAAAGACACTGTTAAAATTCTGTTCAATACAACCAGTCAAAAGACATCCTTTTCACTTCCAAACACACATACACACATGTATGCATACACATATTTTCAAATGTTTGTAAGAGTTGAAATCAGGAATCATGATCATTCCAGGTGATATTGTCATCTTTTAAATTTGTTATTCAAGGGGCACCTGGGTGGCTCAGTGGGTTAAAGCCTCTGCCTTCAGCTCAGGTCATGATCTCAGGGTCCTGGGATCAAGCCCCGCATCGGGCTCTCTGCTCCACAGGGAGCCTGCTTCCTCCTCTCTCTCTCTGCCTGCCTCTCTGTCTACTTGTGATCTCTGTCTGTCAAATAAATAAATAAAATCTTTAAATTTGTTATTCAAGAAGTCTACAGGATATGACGGAGCCATTCATAGCATTGTGCATAATTGCGACCATAATATTAATTGGCAGCAATTTTGCCAGGATAATATTTCACAGGAAAATCTACTGAGTAATTTCAGATCCTACAAGGTGCATTGCTTTTGTAACTTTAAAATTACAAAAGCAATACAATTCATATACAACTCATATTCAATAGTTAATAAGACATATAGATAACATATAGATAATCTTCCATTCACATTTAGAAATTATCTTAAATGACCCCCTCCAAAAAATAAGGAAATAGATTAAAACAAATCCATTTTATTTAAACAAAGAACGATCTGAATATAATGTGCCTATTTTGGTATTTGGATTATAATAGGCATCCAATAAAAGACAGGTGAGTGAGGATTAGAAGTAGTGTACATAACTCATTTGCATTGTGCTCAATACATAACATCATGAACTGTGTAAACTTTTAATGAATCACTTCTACAGAAGTGATCTTTTTCATTTTTCATTTCATTTTCATTTCATTCTTTTTCATTTTTACCCCATTATGCATATGGTTTCCACAATAAATAGCTTTATTTTTATAAGTCAAATATTTTTTCTGATAAAACATATGTAAAAGTGAAAATTAGGAATATAAGAGATAGAAAGAACAGATGTAAACATTCTAATGTTTTGTTCCTGATCTCTAGAGAGTGACACAGTACATTTTAGATACCACAGATTAGGCTGAAATTGTGGGACAAGGGCAAAATATTAGAAAAGTCAATATAACTATTAGATTATGGAAGACAAAAATTCTATCAGGGAGTCCAGAAAGGGGAAAATGGTAAATTTTAAAATTAAAGCTGATGGGAAAGCGATGGAGATGAAGTAACCAATTTAGGAAGAAGAATATTCAGAACATGATCTCCAAGAGGACATGAGATTAAGCAGAGGGATTTAGGTGAAAAATGACAGATCCTGAAGAACAGTGAAGTTCAAAATAACCACATTTTACTAAGGAAAGCAAAGGAGAGAAAGGTTTCAAGAATTTCTAGAGTTAGTACTTATTTAAATTAGGAAGTGATTTTACTAAATTTGATCATTACATTGCAGTTTAACTGATGTGATAGAAACAGGAGGATCAGGATGAGATGGTGGGTTTATAGGAATTAAGAGAGAATTCCAAAGGAGAAAACTCCTTGGGGGAAAAAAGTGTATGAGAGAAAGGAGAGTGAATAAATAAATCACCAAAGTGGAGTTAAAAATCTCATTTTAGACCTCAGTTCCTGTACAAACCTTTGTTTGGCCTCAAAACTCCAGGCTGGGTACCTCTCCATATGTGTCTTCACATCGTGATATGTCTTCAAGTACATATTCACAGGAAATTGTGTGCAAAAACTCATTTTCATTCTATTCCCTAAAAGTCACTTCACTTCTATCCTTCACCTTTATATTATTTTAAACTAAAGAAAGTCAAGAATGGAGTAAATATCAGGAATGTGAACGGTCAGTGATTTTTGAAAGTGGCATGAGCAATAAGTACATCTCAAGGATGAATTTAGGAATGAAGAATGACAAAGGATTAGGCTTGGGAATGAAGTAAAGTCAGAACTTTAGTCCTGCTCATTTTCATTTAGGTATAAATGTATAATTTTATAAATCTATTTTATCATGCTGAAATGGCCAGGAATTAAATTGTCTGTCATTATTTTAAACCTGTTTTATTTTTTTATTTCACATGCTCAAAGAATAGGTTTCAGCATTTGTAAGTGGTTATTATTGAAGAGTATTTATGACATAGAGTTTTTCTTCTGTGAATTAAAATAGGTTTTCTCTAAATAACATAGATTAGAAAATATTTTGCAATGGCCTCACCATATCTGTGTGTGTACCTGTGTGAGTGTAACCTTCAGTAAAACCCAGTTAAAAAGAACATAATAGTATCACTATTTTATTACCATTTTATAGATGATTAAAACAAAAGTTTAAATGATTACATCAAGGTTCATTATTTACGTCATTCAAGATCATAAATCCTATCTCATGTCTGAGATCATATATTTTTCTAGAATGCTTTCTAGTTCAATGAAGAAAAAATACATTTCAGGGGACTATCTAAATTATATTTTTCATAATCTACTTAATCTATAAGATCAGTATCTAAAGTGGTAATGGAAATAGGAAGAAAAATCAATGTGTTGTAACTCAAGTGAAGAATGAATGATGTTTGGTAACTGTCTTAATATACAATATAAAGGAGTTATCACTTTAAGAATGATCCTTTCACTTAATATTATGAATTCTGTATTAACTTTGCTATATCTTGTAGTTAAATTTTATCAAAATATTTCATTTCATATATCATATTGTGAAAGGTAGAAATTATTGTTGACACATCAGAATACACTCTAATCAATCATAAGTTATTTAGTATTACTCCAATTAAAAAAATTCTCAGCGGGACGCCTGGGTGGCTCAGTTGGTTAAGCAGCTACCTTCGGCTCAGGTCATGATCCCAGCATCCTGGGTTTGAGTCCCACATCGGGCTCCTTGCTCCGCAGGGAGCCTGCTTCTCCCTCTGACTCTGCCTTCCACTCTGTCTGCCTGTGCTTGTGTTCGCTCACTCTCTGACAAATAAATAAATAAAATCTTTAAAAAAAAAAAATTCTCAGCAAGACTACCATTATCTAAAAATTGAAAATATTAATGTTAAGCAGAAAATGGTGATAATAATAACATCATACCTTCACCAATGTGATTGTTTTTAGGAAATAGAAATGGTTTTATGAAATCAAAATTTGGATAAATCATGCCTTATTATTTTTGTAAATATTTTACTTATTTATCTGAAAGAGAGAGCACAAACAGGCAGAGTGCAGGGAGAAGCAGGCTCCCCACTGAGCAGAGCTGGATGTGGGGCTGGATCCCAAGATCCTGGGATCATGACCTAAGCCAAAGGGACATGCACAACAAACAGCATCTCAGGCAACCCAGATCATGCCTCATTTTAGACTTCCATTTTCACCTTATTTAATTTATAATATTATTTTTTAGATTTTCAATCTCTTTTTCTTTTTCAAATTAGGTGAAATTTCCTTTCCATTGTCTATACATTTAAGCTTACATAAAAATTTTTAAATAAATGCTCTTTGTTGTTAAAATACCTTTTAATTGAAAGTTATATGATTAAAATATATTAAATCCCAGAGGCTCTATGTAGCTCATAGCCAAAAACGTTTTGAGAGCTGAAACTATTTTTCCCCTTTTGGGTACCAATCCTAGCTTTCTAAAATTTATTCCTTGAAAATGTTAAATACCATAGAAGTGGTAGACTTTCCTATATCTTTTAATATCTGCTAGAGTTATAATTATCCCTTGCTGAGGTCTTGGATGAATGATTTTTATGTATTCTGATACCTGCTAGAGGCCAACATTCTTTGAGGATCTAAATGTCAAAACAAGGAAGCAGTAGCTATAGTGGACAATATCACTGACCTGGACATGTCCCTAACTTTAGTTATTTCAGATCTAGACTGGAAAATGTAAAATCAAGAAAATCTTGCTTGTAATATTCCCATCTTGTAAGTTAAACAAAACTTGGGAATTATAGGTCTTGAAAGACAAACCAGAACTACAGAATTTAGTATATTTATTCTTAAACTATCAAAGTGTTTCTATTTATAATACAATTTACTTGAAAAAAAAAACATAGATAAAAAACAAGATGGTTCATATTTCCAAATGGTTTAAGGAAACTAAAGGAAAGGTAATGTCCCAGTCAAGAAAGTTTTTATTTCTATTTTATTTTATTCTAGTTAGTTAACATACAGTACAATATTTCTTTCAGGGGTAAGATTTAGTGATTCGTCAAAGCATACACCACTCAGTGCTTATCACAAGTGCCCTCCTTAATACCCATCACCCATTTAGCCAATCCTCCCACATACTACCCCTCCAGCACCCCTCAGTTTATTCTCTGTAGTTAAAGAGCTTCTTCTTATACTCTGCCTCTCTCTCTCTCTTTTTTTTTCCATCCCCTACATTCATCTGTTTCATTTCTTAAATTCCACGTGAGTGAAATCATCTGGTATTTGTCTTTCTCTGACTACCTTATTTTGCTTAGCATAATACAATCTATCTCCATCCATATCAGTGCAAAAGGTAACATTCTATCATATACACATACACTGTATCTTCTTTTTCCACTCATCAATGGACTTTTGGGCTTTTTTTCATAATTTGGCTCTTGTTGATAATGCTGCTATAAACATCAGGGTGCATGTGCCCCTTTGAATCAATGTTTGTGTTCTTTAGGTAAATATTTAGTATTGCAATTGCTGAATCATAGGATAGTTCTAATTTTAACTTTTTGAAGAAACTACGTACTATTTTTCATTTGCATTCCCATCAACAGTGTAAGAGACCTCCTCCTTTCTCCACATTCTTGCCAACATCTGTTGTTTTTTCTGTTGTCATTATTAGACATTCTGACAGTTGTAAGGTGGTATCTCATAGCGGTTTTGACTCATATTTTTATGATAATGAGTGATGCTGAGCATTCTTTCATATGTCTGTTAGTCATCTGGATGACTTCTTGGGAAAAATGCTTATTCATGTCTTCTGTCCATTTCTTAACTGGTTTATTTGTTTTTGGGGTGTTGAGTTTGATTAGCTCTTTATAGATTTTGGATACTAACCCTTTATCAGATACGTCATTTGCAAATATCTTCTGCCATTCTGTAGGATACCTTTCAGTTTTGTTGATTATTTCCTTCACAGTGCAGAAACATTTATCTTAATTTAGTCCCAATAGTTCAATTTTGATTTTATTTGTCTTGTCTCCAGTGACAGGTCTAGTAAGAAGCTGCTGTGACTGTCAAAAAGGTTGCTGCCTGTGTTCTCCTCTAGGATTTTGATGGTTTCCTGTCTCACATTTAGGTCTTCCATCCATTTTGAATTTATTTTTGTGTATAGTTTAAGGAAGCTATCCTGTTTCAACCTTTGTATGTCGCTGTCCAATTTTCCCAACACCATTTGTTGAAGTAGCTGTTCTTTTCCATTGGATATTCTTTTTTGTTTTGTTGAGGATTAGTTAACCATATAGTTGTGGGTCCATTTATAGGTTTTCTACTCTTTCTATCTTTCTTTCTATGGATCTGTTTTTGTGCCAGTACCATACTGTTTTGATGACTACAGCTTTGCAATATAGCTTGAAGTCCAGAATTGCTCTTTTTCAAGATTGTTTTGTCCCCCCTTTTTTGGGGGGTTCCACAAAATTTGTGGTTCCAAATTTTAAGATTGTTTGCTCCAGCTTCATAAAAAATGCTGGTGGCATTTTGATAGGGATTGGATTAATGTATAGATTGCTTTGGCTACTTTAGACATTTTAACAATATTTGTTCTTCCAATTCTTGAGCAGGAAATGTTTTTCCATTTCTTTGTGTCATCTCCAATCTCTTTCATAAGTGTTCTATCATTTTAGAGATCTTTAACCTCTTTTGTTAAGGTTTATTCCTAGGTACTTCTTATTTTTGGTTTAATTATAAATGGGATTGTTTTCTTAATTTCTTTTTCTGTTGCTTCATTATTAGTATATAAAAATGTCCTGGATTTCTGTTCATCAATCTTGTAGTCTATAACTACTGAATCTTTGTATCAGTTCTATAAGTTTTGGGGTGGTCTTTGGGTTTTCTACATAGATCATATCATCTGCAAATAGTGAAAGTTTTACTTCTTCCTTGCTGATTTGGATGTCTTTTATTTATTTTGTTTTTGTTGTTGTCTGATTGCTGAGGCTAAGACTTTCAGTGCTTTGTTAAATAACAGCAGTAAGAGTGCATATCCCTCTCTTGTTCCTGACCAGAGAAGAAAAGCTCTCAGCTTTTCCCTATCGAGGATGATACTAGCTGTGGGTATTTCATATATGGCCTTTATGATGTTGAAGTATGTTCCTTCTATCCTTACTTTGTTGATGATTCATGAACGGATGCAGTACTTTGTCAAATGTTTGTTTTGCATCTGTTGAGAGGATCATACAGTTTTTATCCTTTTTTTTTTTTTTTAATTAATATGGTGTATCACACTGAGTAATTTGTGAATATTGAACCACCCTTGCATCCCAGGAATAAATCCCACTTGATCATGGTGAATAATGCTTTTAATGTACTATTGAATTTGATTTGCTCGTATCTTGTTGAGAATTTTTGCATCCGGGTTCGTCAGAAATATTAACCTTCAATTCTCCTTTTTAGTGGGTCTTTGTCTGGTTTTAGGATCTATGTAATGCTGCCCTCATAGAATGAGATTGGTAGTTTTGCTTCCATTTCTATTTTTTGTAACAGTTTGAGAAAAATAGGTACTAACTCTTAAAAGATCTGGTAGAATTCTCTTGGGAAGTTATCTGGCCCTGGATTTTTGTTTGTTGGGGTATTTTTGGATTATTGATTCAATTTCTTTGCTGCTTATGGATCTGTTCAAATTTTCTATTTCTTCTTGTTTCAGTTTTGGTAGTTTACATGTTTCTAGGTATTTATCCATTTCTTCCAGATTCCCCAACTTGTTGGCATATAGTTTATAGTTTTTCATCATATTCTATTATAATTGTATTTCTATAGTTTTGATTGTGATCCCTCTTCTTTCATTGGTGATTTTATTAGGGCCCTAACACTTATTTTGGTAAGTCTGACTAGGGGTTAATTGAAAAAAAATTTTTTTTTTTCCCCAAAGAACCAGCTCCTGGTTTCATCAATCTGTTCTACTGTTGTTTTTGTTGTTTGTTACTGTTGTTTTTGTATCACATACTTCTGCTCTAATCTTTATTACTCCCTTCTTCTGAAGGCTTTAGGCTTTATTTGCTGTTCTTTTTCTAGTGCCTTTGGATGTAAGGTTAGGTTGTGTATTCAGGATTTCCTGCTTTGTAAGGGAGGCTTGTATTGGTTTATATTCCCCTCCTAGGACCACTTTTGCTGGATCCTAAATGTTTTGGACTGTCATGTTTTCGTTTTTTTTTCTTTATTTTTTCTTTATTTTCAACATAACAGTATTCATTATTTTTTCACCACACCCAGTGCTCCATGCAATCTGTGCCCTCTATAATACCCACCACCTGGTTCCCCCGACCTCCCACCCCCCTGCCATGTTTTCATTTTTATTTGTTTCAATGTGTGTTTTTTTTTTAATTTCTTCCTTAATTTCCTGGTTAACCCATGCATTTTTTTTAATGTTTTGAGACATTTCATTTTTTTTTAAAGATTTTATTTATTTATTTGACAGAGAGAGATCACAAGTAGGCAGAGAGGCAGGCAGAGAGAGAGAGAGGAGGAAGCAGGCTCCCTGCTGAGCAGAGAGCCCTGATGTGGGGCTTGATCCCAGGACCCTGAGATCATGACCTGAGCTGAAAGCAGCTGCTTAACCCACTGAGCCACCCAGGCTCCCTAACCCATGCATTGTTAAGTAGAATGTTTTTTAACCTGATGTATTTGTGGTCTTTCCAATTTTTTTCTTCTGGTTGACTTCAAATTTCATAGCCTTATGGTCTGAAAATATGCATGGTATGATATCGATCTTTTTGTACTGTTGAGGGCAGATTTGTGACCCACTATGTGATCTATTCTGAAGAATATCCCATGTGCACTTCAAAAGAATGTGTACTCTGTTGCTTTAGGATGAAATGTTCTGAATAAGTCTAGTAAGTCTACCTGGTTCAATGTGTCATTCAAAGCCATTGTTTCCTTTTGGATCTGCTGCTTAGATGATCTTCCCATTGCTATGAGTAGGGTGTTGAAATTCCCTACTATTATTGCATTATTATCAATGAGTTTATTTGAGTTTGTTATTGTTTTATATATTTGGGTGTTCCCACTTTGGGGCATAAATATTTACAGTTGTTAGATCTTCTTGTTGGATACACCCTTTATTATGACATAGAGCCCTTCTCCTTCTCTTGTTATAGTCTTTGGTGTAAAATCTAGTTTGTCTGATACAATAATGGCTACTCCAGCTTTCTTTTGATGTCCATTATCATAATAAATAATTCCCCACCCTCTCACTTTTAGTCTGTTGGTGTCTTTAGGTGTAAAGTGAGCCTCTTGTAGGCAGCATATAGATGGGTCTTTTTTTTTTTTTTTTTAATCCATTCTATTACCCTATGACTTTTGACTGGAGCTTTCAGTTCATTTACATACACAGTGATTATTGATAGGTAAGAATGTAGTGCCATTGTATTAGCTTTAAAGTTGTTGTTTCTATAGATATCTTCTGTTCCTTTCTAGTCTTTGTTGCTTTTCATCTTTCTGTCCCATTAAAACAGTCCCTTTTAATATTTCTTGTCGTTAGAATCTACTTAATTTTTTGTTTGTCTGGGAAAGTTTTTATTTCTCCTTCTATTTTGAATGACGGCCAACCTGGATAAAGTGTTATTGGTTGCATATTCTCCCCATCAGCACATTGGATATATTACACCACTTCATCTGGCTTGTCAAGTTTATGTAGATAAGCTTGCTGCTAACCTTATTGGTCTTCCCTTATAAGTTAGGGATTTCTTCTCCCTTGCTGTGTTTAGGATTTTTTCCTAGTCTATGTATTTTGCCAGTTTTACTACAATATGTGTTGGTGTTTCCCTGCTGTTGTTGATTTTGGTGGAAGTTCTCTGTACCTCTTGAATTTAGATGTCTGTTTTCTTCCCCAGATTAGGGAAATTTTCAGCAATAATTTCCTCAAATAAACCTACTAACCATTTTTCCCTCTCTTCTTCTGTGACTCCTATGATGTGAATGTTACTATCCTTTATTTATTATTAAGTTGCTGAGTTCTCTAAATCTTCTTTAGTGATCCAATATTTTTCCTTCCCTCTTTTTTCAGCTTAATTTGTTCCCATAATTTAATATTCTGTATGGTTTATTTGTTCATCTGATTCTTCCATCCTATGGTCATTACATCCAGTCAGTTTCACATCTCCTTTGTAACACTTTATTTCAAACTGACGAGTTTTTAGGTCTTTTGTTTCTGCAGTAAAGGACTCCCTGGTGTCTTCTACCCTTTTCTCAAGCCCAGCTAGAACTCCTATGATAGTTGTTTTAAATTCTTGTTCAGGCATATTACTTATATCTGTTTCAATTAGATCTCTGGCCATGACCTTTTCTTATTTTTTCTTTTGGGACAAAAATTTTATCTAGGTCTCTGCCTTCCATGTGTTAGAAAAGCCTGTTGTGTTTCTTACTTCTGAGAGTAACTGCTATATTAAGAAGAGGTCATATACTGTTCAGTGCCTAGCACTTCAGGAAGTATTTTTGGTGTACACTGTGTGCACTCTCCTGTTGTATTTTAGGTATTTTTCCCCTTCTGCAGAGTTTCTCCTTGCTTGTGGTGGGGAGTGTTTGGACCTTGTCCACTGTGCGGTGAGTTTTAACTAGGTGTGTCTTGGTTGGCTTGTTAAAAGAAGCTAGATCCTGTTTCTAATAGAGCTGAAACTTTACAGCCCTATTTGATCAGCATACATATGTGCAAGGGGTTTGAGTGTCTTCTGGGGAAGGGCCCTGCTGCTGCTCTGAATCTCAGGCACACTTTCCCTAGTAAAGAAACACATGCTGAACAGAGAGGAGTAGGGCTAGGTGTCATAAACTCAGGCATCCACTGTAGGCACTGTGCTACTCACAGAAGTCCATTTGTACTTATGTGTGGAGGTAAAAATAGTGCCAGCTAGTTCTCTCCTCCCTCAAAAGTGGAGTTTGTGCCTACCACTGTTCAAGAAGCCCTCACAGAAGAACAATCCCTCGTGTGTCCCAGGCAACAAATCCCTGCCTTTACCCTGTCTGTTTCTGAGCCATCTGCCCACCTGGTGGCAAAGTGCTCTTGAGTTTTAATTCAGACATGTTGGCTGGTTTTCAAAACTCCAAATTATAGGGACCCAGTGCAGTATGGACCCATGCTAATCCTCTGGGGCAAGGTCTTGCCACACTGTTGCTGGAGGAGGTTTGTCCCAGAAGGGCAGTTTCAGGAAGACACAGGGGCTTGCATCTCATGGTAAAGCACAACAAAAAGCCCACGTCCAGATTAGCTGCCCTCAGCAGCTGCTCCCATGTTAATAGATGGGATAGCAAAATGGCACCAACAGGCCTTTTGTCCCTGGAGAGGCAGTGCAGTGAAACCTCTTCCAAATGCACTGCAAGAAGGGGAACTGTCTGTCTTGGCGCTATCCACGGGATCCTCAGACCACACTGTCCTCTCCCGGCCTCTGCCCTCCTTCTTCATAGGTGTACTGTTATACCTGTCAGGATCCTCCAGGTGATGGCGTGGACTTCTAAACCTTCAGTTTTTGAGCTACAATGCTTGTAAAATCTTTCAGTAATCAGCCCCTGTCATTTTTCCAATCAGTGGTTTTGGGGAAGTGTTTTTTTCTTGCACAATCCTTTGCATGCTACTTGGTCTCTCTTTCTCTCCTCTTTTTGTGATCAGAGCTCCCTCCCCTCTGCAGCATCTGCACTTCCTTTCTACCCCAAATCATATCTCCTTACCATCTTCCTTCCATGATGTGGCCTCTTTTTTCCTTGTTTTGAAGCTTATTCCCTCACTCCTTCAGATTTCCTGGGTGTTCAGAAAGATTTGATATTTATCTAGCTGTGTTCGAGGGATGAGGCAAGCATAGGGTCTGTCTACTACTACACTATCTTAACTATTGCAGGATTTTTTTCTTTTAACTCTTTAAATACATTATTGCCTCTCTTCTTTGTATAGTTTCTGTTGAGAAACTAATTTTTATCTTTGTTCACCTTGTGAGGTGATTTTTTCCCTCTTTATTTTATTCAAGCTTCTCTGTGTCATTTTCTGCATTTTGAATATGACAATGGCAAGAGGTTTTGTTTGTTTGCCTGTTTTTTTTATTTATTTTGCTTAGTATTCTCTGAGATCCCTGAATATCTGTCTTGTTATCTGTTATTAATTATGGAAAGTTATCAGCCATTATTTCCTCAAATATTTCTTCAGTCCTAATCTCTCTTTCTTCACCTTCTGATATTCTAAAACATGTTACACATTTAAAATGATCCTACAGTTCCTTGATATGTTGCTTTCTCATCTCTTTCCTCTTTCAATTTTAATATGGAAAGTTTCTATTGCTGTATTTTCAAGCTCACTAATATTTCTTCAGTTTTTCAGCTGTCCAGTTTACTAAAGAACCCATCGAAGTATTCTTTATTTCTGTTTATTATGTGTTGTTTTGTTTTGTAATTCCTAGCAATTTTTTTATTCTTTCTTAAAGTTTCCATCTCTCTGTTCACATTACCCACATGTTCTTGCATTATTTCTTTCTTTTCCAATAAAACTTTTAACATATTATTCATAACTCTTTTAAATTATCGGTATAATTATCATATCTGTGTCATATCAGAGTTTGGATCTGACGTTTGCTTTGTCTCTTCAGACTATTTTTTTCTTGCATTTTGTAAAGTCTTGCAATTTTTGTTGAAACCCAAACATGTTGTTATTGGATAATAAGAACTGAAGTAAATGGGCCTTCAGTGTGACAATCTATATATCTGACTAGGACATGGGCTTTATTTAGTGTTTGCTAAACATATAGGAGCCAACAGTTTCAAATTCCTTTTGTGTCTTTCTGTTTCCTCTCTTGACTTTGAACTTTTCTAAGTACTCCTTAGAGAGAACATCTGATCCTCGCAGCTATTTCAGATGTAATCTACTATTTATATTGAAGGTCTGCTGGTTTGGTGTTACTGTGTAAGGGAGGGCAAGCAGTCTATAATCTTCAACTTAAATTTCAATATTTTATTGAGTCTCTGACTTAATCTTTAGCATTGACCAATGATTCTCCTTATATAAATTGCCCCTTTTAAGTGAGAAAGGAAAGCTAGAAAGGGCTGGAATATGAGGGATATCTTTTCCCATAGCTGTGAAAAGAAAAAGGCTTTGGTATAACTTTCCCCCTGGAAATTAGGCTTTGTCCATAAAGAAGGACTGGGCTTATTTCAAAAGTATTAATCTTTCTCTCCCATTACCTGGGTCTCAAAGGGTCATTCTCAGATATTTATAGTAAGAACTTGGTAGATAAGTTAAAGGTAAAACCCATGAAAGTGTGGGGGCCTACCTAAGGCTGTGGTATCCAGGAGTTTCTTCTTCTCATACTAGTCCACACTCAGCCTTTAGCAATTCATTAAAATTGCTATTTAGAGTTCCTATCAGTGCATGTCCTCAGTGGCTTGAGCTCTAAGTAAGAAGATTCTGCTATGACTCTCCTTACTTAACCACCTCTTTAGATTTCAGGGTGGCAATTTCCACTGTAACCTCAGTTTACTGGTAGGTCCAAGAAAAGTCATTGGTTTTCATTTTGCTCAGCTTTATCTTGATGTAAGTATGGGAATAGCAATTTCTAAGTTCTTTATATGTCAGGGTTATAGCCCAAAGTCTACTTTGAATTTTATTGATTTTTTTAAAACCGAATTTTCAGATATGCTAGTGATTATCTACCATCTAAGGAAAGGATTTTGTATACTTCCAACATGAGTAGCTCTACTGCATAATATTCCATTATATGGATATAGCACAATTTAGTTATCCATTCAGTTGTTGATGAGCATTGGTATTGTTTCCAGGTACTGCCTATTACAAAATCTGCATTAAACATTCAAGTAAAGGTCTTTGTGTGGACATACATTTTTAATGGTCATATCTGAATACCTAGGAGTGAAATGGATGATTCATATAGTTGGTCCATGTTAAAACTTTTTAAGAAACTGCCAAATGTTTTCCCAAATTGTTTTACCATCACACATTTGCATCAGCAGTTTTGGAGGTTCCGGTTACTCCAAATTATCTCCAATATTTGGTATGAGAAGTCTTTAATTTTAGGAGTTCTAACACATATCTCATTGTGGTTTAATGTAATTACTAATGATCTTGAGCATATTTTCAATGCTTATTTGTCATCTGCATATATTACCTTTTTGCATATTTTTGCATATCTTAAGTATTTGTTTAAATTTTTTGCCTGCTCTTAATAGAGCTGTTTGTTTTCTTATAATTGAATTTTGAGAATGGTTTACACTGACATACAGATCATCTGTCAGATGTATGATGTGTAAGTATTTTCTCTCAGTCTGTAGCTTAAATTTTCATTCTCTCAAGATTGTCTTTTATAAAGCAGATCTTAATTTGCTGATGCCCAAATTATCAATTTTTCTCAGAGCTCTTGAACTAAATATAAAACCCCTATCAATATGGTGAAATACAATAAGAAATCATTTTGGTTTTGGTTTTGTTTTGCTTGTTTGCTTCCTCCTGTAAACTTCCATCTTCAGTCTCTGCAATCTGGACTGACTTCTTTCCAGGTGAACTTCCTACTCATACTTACGCCTATTCCTCTCGCCTCACTTCTTAGTTGGATCCTTGTTTCCTGGATTACACCTAGTAGTTCTCTATAAGAGCCCTCCTTTTTGTGGAGAACATTTTTCAGTAGGCCTTTCAGCAAGAGTGAATGGAAGACACATTTAAAAACTCAAATATGAGAAAATATAATTGGAACCACACTTAAAGATATCTAAGTATAAGAGCATCTGATCTATTAGATTCACATATTTTTTGCTTCTTCTGTTTTGTTGTTATTGTTGCTTATTTATTTGTTTGTTTTTGACTCCATATAGAGGACTGGATTGAGGATAATTTTCCTTTAGGAAAGGCATTACTTCATTTTGTTCTTTTTTAAATGAAAGGTACAATAAAAATTCTTATTTTTCATCCTTTGGATATGACTTTTTCCTTGTTTTTTTTCATAAGCCTTTATCTCTGATATCCAAAAATTTTCATGATTAAGACTTGAATGTCATGTTTCATTCATTTAGGTGTACCAAAATAAGGTATGTGTGTGTGAGTGTGTGTGTATTGTTAATGTTGTTAACTTAGAAACTTATGTCCTTTAATTGTAAAATAGCATTCCTCAAGGCAATTATTTTACATAGTGGTTTCTTTATTCCACTGAGAAGTATGTTGCAAACAATATTTGATGATACCCATGATATGCTCCATTTTCTAGTTGTTCTTTCTGAGGCTGAACTTCAGAATATTCTTTATACTTAAAATAACTTAAAGCTAATGTTTTTATTTGTGAGAGAGTTTCTTAGCAATTTCTTGAGGATATATTTTTAACTTCTTACCTAAAGATTATAATAGCATTTTGGCAGTCATGCATGGAAATTGACAAACAGTAACAAGACTATGCTGCTATTGTTTTTATTTTTTATTTTTTTGCAATAAAAATACATTATGCATGACATTACTTGAAAGATTTGTAAGAAAATAAAATACCTGTTCGTTTTCCTACTAGTGATATATGATATTTTTATCTACTAGAGAAACATTTTCCTCTAATTACTATGTAGATTGTTCTATTTTAAACCAGAGAAAATTATTAATTAAAATTAGTAATGTCTTAATACATGCTTATTTTGTGTGTGTGTGATAGTTGCAATTGTTCTATATATAAGGATACTTTAATAAGTTAATAAGATAAAACTGACCATTGTTTCTTACAAATAGGGGTACTCTGGTGGGATGAAAAGAATATTACTCTTAGAATACAGAAAATAAGACTTATGTCTTTATCATTCTATGACCTAGAATTAACAACCCAACCTTCTCCATGTGCTTTATCATACAATCTCCTATCCAAATGTCTTATATTTTGCTATGCACTGAGGAAACTGTATGCCCTAAAGTAGATTTGCCAAATTATTAGCCAAATTACCTTCCAAGGTAAATATTATTTCTTTCCAATCTAAGAGCAAAAATGGTCTCAGAAAGATCAAATAACTCTTCTAAGATCATATAGTTTGTAGGTAATAAACTGAGGATCCAAAACCACTCTCATTCACTGCTTACCACTATTTTTGTGAAACTTGTCCTAATATTTCCTGGTACATTTAGACATTACTACCTACAGCTTTCCATTATGCCTTACAGATACAAATATGAGGAAATAATTATATTGCACAGTAATTTTAATTGCAGAAGTCTTTATTCAATATTCTAAAACTCTTTTGGAAGACATAGACCTATACTATATTCCTTAACACATATTAAGACTGAAACGTTATTCCCAGAATGATGACTACAGGTAAAGAAGGAAGAAAAAAGAAAAGAAGAAAGGAAGGAAGGAAAGAAATGTGGAGGAAGGAGAAAGGGGAATATAAGAAGAAATTTTAAGGCATAAGTAATGCCTTTCCTAAAGGAAAATTATCCTCAATCCAGTCCTCTATATGGAGTCAAAAACAAACAAATAAATAAGCAACAATAACAACAAAACAGAAGAAGCAATATAAGGTGATATATTGGGGTGTCTCTGTGGCTCCATTGGTTATGCGTCTGCTTTCTGCTCAGGTCATGATCTCTAGGTCCTGTGCTTGAATCCTGCATCAGGCCTCCTGCTCAGTAGGGAGTCTGCTTTTCTGCTTTCTCTCTCTCCCTTTGCTCCTACCTACCACTTGTCTTCTCTTTCTCAAAAAAATAAATAAAAATCTTCTAAAAAATAGGTGATATATATGAAAACCCCAAGCAAAATTTTGGCGTATCCTGTATTCTCAAATTTTGTAAGACATAGATTTTCTAAGATAGTGTGCCCTAGCTACAAATACGAAGAAATCTTCTTGTAGGCCTACATATTCTACATGTGAAAATACATGTTTTTCATGTAAATGTCTCTACTTCTAAACAATCAGTCCTGCAGTTAGATAAGATTATTGCGAATCTCCAGAGATATTAAAGCACTTTTAAGTATGGAGGGCTTACTGTCCTTAGGAATGTGACCTTAACAATGAAAAGAGGAATTATGGCATGTAAGCAACTCTCAGAAGTCTCCTTTAGGGTTAGGATTGATAAAATAAAAGTATACTGGAAATATGAATGGTAATTTGTTTCCAGAGAAAATGTAGAGAAATATGGAAAGAGAAATTACGTGGTAGAATAAAACAATTTCTTCAAGATGTCAGAATAAGAGTTAACATTTTATTGAGGGCTTAACATCCATAAGACTCTATGCTGAATGTTTTATATGTTTTATTGTTTTAATCTTCTACCTTTGAAATTAGCACAAGTTTTTACCTCCATTTTATATCTGAGGGCACGGGAAGTACAAAGATGCATATTGTCACAAACTCCTATCTCACCATAAATTCTCTTAAAATTCTCCCCATTAAAAATATTTTCCTTGAAGGCAATATAGTATAAAAGAAAAAAGAGTTTATGAAGAAACAGTGGAACTAATAGTAGTTAGAGAACTTATTTTCCATTGGGGGAAAAAAAAAGTTTAGATTTAACAATTTTTCATTTATCTTTTGATTCTAACACTGTATGTTGTTTTGCTTTCTTTAAAATATACTATTTATAATTGTTAATTTTATTTACCAACTTCACTGGACCATGGGATACCCAGATATCTGGTTAAACATTATTTCCATGGACTGTGAGGGTGTTTCTAGAAAAGATTAGCATTTGAAATAGTACACTGTGTAAAGGAGATAGCACCTCTCAATGATGGTGGGTGTCACCCACTCTCCTGGGGGCCTGAATAGAACAAAAAGGCAGACTAAGGTTAAATTCTCTCTCTCTGAATAACTGCATGAATTGGAATACTGGTTCTACTCTTGGGCTTGTAATTATACCATACAATCCCAGGCCTTCAGACGGAGACTGAACAATACCACCAGGTTTCCTCTAGTTTGTAGACATCAAATCATAAGACCCCATAATCATGTGAACCAATTCCTCATGGTAAATCTCATCTTATTTTTATAAATAAATAAATAGATGAATAGGTAGTAAAAAAATGAGTAAATAGAAGATATAGATAGATAGATAGATAGATAGATGATAGATAAATTATTTCCATCACCTATTGGTTTCGTTTCTCTGAAAAACCCTAATAAACTATTATTCCTGATAATATTTGGCTTATGTGGAAAACAACTTCATATTTAGTGTTGTCTCTACCTATTATATGAATTGATTTCTTTATTCATTTAAAAGTATTCTGAACTTTAGTTTGCTTATTGTAACGTGCCACTATTACAGAATTTTTATTCTTGGAACATACAAATTGGTTTATGAACCAAAGGAAAATGATATGTTGAAGTGCTATTTATGTAACACATTCTATTATTTTCTCTTCCCTTTTAAATAGTTAAGAATTTATACCTCATATTTTTAATAGTTTGTCTGCATTCCATGGGACATGGTCAATAATAATAGCAGTCAATAACAAAAAAATTTTTTTTGAAGATTTTATGTATTTATTTGACAGAGAGCACAAACAGGGGAAATGGTAGAAGGAGAGGGAGAAGCAGATTCCCCTCTGAGCAGGGAGGTCAATGTGGGCCTCCTGGACCCCAGGATTATGACCCCAGATGAAGGCAGATACTTAATCAACTGAGCCACCTAGTGGTGCCAATAAAAATTTTTCTAAACCTGTTTTTTTCCCCTCAAAAAACCCCCTTAATCTTGTTTTTTTAAAGCACTAAAATCAATATTTTTTACTCTATAAAATTTATCACTTAAAGATCTTTACCAATGAATTAATTTAGATTTACATGCATACTAATGAAGTTACATTTGAAACAGTATGTAGGTAAACACATAAGTGGGTAAAGAAACTATAAATGATGCTTCCACTTCCTCACCAACATGTAGGCCATTTTAGGATTTCTAGGAGTTCATTCAAGGTAAAGAAAACTAACAAGTTAAAATGAAAGGTCTTAAATAAATTTATATTTGCAAATTAACGAAATATATTGTCATGAAGTTAAAGTTTAATTATTTCAACCAAGTAAAGATAATTATAACACACATAAAGGCCAATGACAGTTTACCACCATTGTTGTAAATTATAGAACTTGATCACAGAAGGGAATAATATGTATATTATTATATATATGTTATGTATAATATATATTATTATATAATTGTATATCATCTCTCTCTCTGTCTCTCCAAGAATATACAAGTCCATATGGTAAAAGTTTGAAGCAAGATGGTTAAAATTCAACTTAAAGTACATTCGATGTTAAAAGTTTCCAGATAATGGTTGCTATACTCAACCATCTTGATGAGGGAACAGGAGGCTGGCTGAGGACAAAGCAAGAGCTGGCGCCTTGCACCCCCCCTTCATCTGCTCCCCTCCATAGGTGTAGCATTCCTTAGGCACCCCTGACTGCCATAAAATGATAAATAGTTAACTTGCTAAGATCACAATTCTACAAGACAGGAATCTCCCTTGGTTTGCAAATGTCCTTGAGATTTACAAACAAAGAAGTTACCTTATCAATAGCCCAAATTCCAAAGACACAGAACTCAGTTTCTCAAGCCTTATGTCACCCTCCCCTCCATAAAAACCGAAGGAGGCGGAGGTAGAAGAAAAAGTAAATAAAGTTAAATTTCTTTAAACCTAAATCTCATTAACAAGGATGTTTGATGGCAGGAATGTAACATTCCACCAGGAGACTCTCAATTGTCTTTACTTAATAGTAACTAAGCCTTCAATATCCTGATAGTATTCTTTGCCCCAATAGCCCTTCTGAATACCCCTTTGTCCTCACCTACCCAACTCCTGCGTATATAACCAACCACCCCTCACAACCCGGGGCAGTAGCTCTTCCTGCCCACGGGTCCTGTCCCCGTGCTTTAATAAACCACCATTTTGCACCAAAGATGTCTCAAGAATTCTTTCTTGGTCATCGGCTCCGGACCTCAGCCCACCAAACCTCACCTAGGTTCTAGAACTTCATCAATCTTACTACTTAGATAGGTAGCAGGAAAAAAAAAAAGAGAGAGAGAGAGATAATAATAAAAGTTAACAATTATTAGCTCATAATAGACAATCTTTCTTTAAAGTGCTTAACATGTATAAACTAAGCTTCATAGCATCTCTAAAATAAAGAACTGTTATCTTCATTTGATAGATGAAGAAACTGAGTCCCAGAAAAAAAATATGCCCCCTGTATCACAGCTAGTATTTGGAAGAGTCTGAATCTAATTCCAAGTCTTCTTTTTTCATTGCTTGTGCTTTCAGTCAGTTAAACATTTAAATCAGTGAACTAACTTGAAAAAAAAAAGTGGTACTTCAACAAAATTAAGAAACATAGGAAAAACATGCAGAATTAAATATACACTATGAAAATTATATTTTTTGCCTCCAATTTTCCACCTTTAACTCTTCCCTAAAAGGAGAGGAACATTTTTGTTTGTATTTTGCCAACAAGTAAATTGGCAAACACGTGGTAAACATTTAACAATATCTTTGTTGAAACATCAGTGTCCCATGCACATTAAATAAGGAAATAGATGTTTCAAAATCTATTTGCTCCAAACTCAGTGAATATCCTATCTAATGCAGAATGTAGGGTTTATTTTGTTTCTTTTTGTTTGTTTGGCTGTGAAAAAAGTTGTGAAAACATCTTCATTGCAATATCTGAACCCCTGAGGTTGAGGGTTTTTATCTTTTTGTTCAATGACATATACACAAAGCCCACTTCAGGAAAAAAAAAAAAATTGGAAGACTTTGGAATGAGGGAAAAATGATGGTTGTGTGTCCTATCTAGCACTTCCTGAGGTATCTTCCTCTTTCATTGTTTTGAGTTATTTCACAGCTCTGTAAACTATAGGATACTGATAGGAGTGCAAATGATCCTCTATTGAAATGTAATTTGCGACCCTTGGCAATACAACTGATTACCACATTGTGGAATATTTATCAGTTGTGTATTTGGTAAGAAATTCATTTCATGTTCCCAATGTCCTGTGTGTGTTTGTGCCTTACATTCTCCTTTGAGTTAGTTTTAGTATCTTCTTGGTTTCCTCATTAAATGGTGATTTAAATAACATCTTTATTGGGTATTCATTTTATATTTGAGTTATGATTTTACCTTCAAAAATATCTTTTAATACCTAAAGCAATGCATGACAAATATAGATGCTTAATATATATTTGCTAGTGAATGACTTAATAAATCATCAATGAAAGAATAAATAGAATATGTTTTCTAAAACAACACAGTTACTCTTCAGTCCTTACCTGCCTGAATTCCTAGTTATACTTGGCCATGTGACTCAGAACACTTGCAAAAAATGTAATAACTCTATAATAAATCAACACTCTTCTAACTACATTTGGATTTTTACTCTTAACGGGTTAATTTAAGAATATTATTGTGCATATTGGATTAGCTTTCAGATGTATACAATATCTTAAATATATTTGCTTTTTCTTTTTTAAAGACTTTATTTATTTATTTGACAGACAGGGATCACAAGTAGGCAGGCAGAGAGAAGGGGAAGTAGGCTCCCTGCTGAGCAGAGAGCCCAAGCGGCTCATCCCAGACCCTGGTATCATGACCTGAGCTGAAGGTAGAGGCTTTAACCCACTGAACCACCCAGGTGCCCCTGTTTTTCCTTTTAATTTTGTTATAATGTGGTAAGAACACTTAACACAAGAGTACAATACATATATTTACTATGGGTGTAATGTTGTACAATAGAGCTCTAGAGCTTATTCATCTTGCTTAACTGGAACCTTATGCCTATTAATTAGAAATTCCACATTTCCTCCTTCCCTCCACCCCATCCACTGGCAAAAATTATTCCAGCCTTTGAATTTATGAATTTGACTTTTTAGTTACCTCAGATAAGTAAAATCATGCAGTATTCATCTCTGTGTGACTAGCTTATTTCACTCGGCCATAATGTCCAAAGGTTCACACATATTGTTGTTTATTAAAGAATTTCCTTCTTTTTTAAGACTAATAGTGTTTCTTTTATCCACTCATCTTTTGATATAGATTCAGGGTTTTTCCACATATTGGCTACTGTGAATAGTTCTGCAATGAACATGAGAGTATAAATCTCTTCTCAAGATCCTAATTTCAATTCCATTGAATAACTCCCCAGAAATGGATTGCTGGACCACATTACAGTTCTATTTTTGAATTTTTTGAGAAGCCTCCATACTCTTTTCATAGCAGCTACAATATTTTGCATTCCTATCAACTATGTGTCAGGGTTCAATTTTTCTACATCCTCACCAAGACCTGACTTTTTCTTTTTTTATATAAAAGCCATCCTTACAAGTGTGAAGGTCTATCTCATTGTGGTTCTGACTTCCATTTCCATAACAATGAGTGACACATAGCATTTTTTTTCAATATGCCTATTGGCCACATACATGACTTCTTTGGAGAAATACTTATTTAGTCATTAGCAAATTCTTAAAATATGTTATTGTGGTTTTTTATTTTATTTTATTTTTTTGCTACTGAGTTGTGTAAGATCTTTATTTAGTTTGTACATAAAACCCTTATCAGATATATAGTTTGCAAATAGTGCCTTCCATTATATACTGAAACATTTTGTGGGGACTGCTCTTAAGTTTTGAAATACACATGCATATATAGTTCTCAAAACACAAGCAAACATATATATGTCAATATTTCTATCCATTTTTGCATCTATATATATACTAATTTTTATTATTCTATTTGCATATGCCATATAAATAATCCAATCTTCTCTATAAGACTACTGAATATGTATTTCATTTAATTTTATCTTTCCTTGTATTCTCACATATTTTTAACAACTTTTGTGCAGGTGTGCTATAAAACCTAATGAATTCTGAAATTTTGGATAACTGAACTTTTTACAATTCTATCAGTAATTCTGTTTTTTACCTTCCACTTGGTCCTCTCTAGGTACTAAAAATTTAGTGTAACATTTAAGTATAATGTTTCTGAAAACAAGAAAACTTGAAAATCAAAGTTAAACATAGGATATAACATTTTAACATTCAAAATCATTTCAATATTTAGTTTGCTGATTATGTCTTAGGAATTATGTGTATAACTAAATGCAAATGGCACCCTTAAAACATCATGAAAAAAATTATACTTTTGATGTCATATGATGTATTAAATTCCAAGAATAAGCCTGTCTTATAAGATTTTTTTCTTTAAAGATTTTATTTATTTATTTGACAGACAGAGATCACAAGTAGGCAGAGAGGCAGGCAGAGAGAGAGAGAGGGGATGAAGCAGGCTCTCTGCTGAGCAGAGAGTCTGATGCGGGGCTTGATCCCAGGACCCCAGATTCATGACCCAAGCAGAAGGCAGAGGCTGTAACTGACTGAGCCACCCAGGAGCCCCAAGATTTTTTTTTAAATAGAATTTATATGTTAAGGGCCCCTGGGAATTTATATGTTAAGGGCGCATGACCTGGGATCAGGTCATGATCCTGAAGTCCTGGGATGAGTCCCACATCAGGCTCTCTGCTCAGTGGGGAGCCTGTTCCCCCACCATCCCTCCCCCCACGTCTGTTTTTCTGCCTACTTGTGATCTCTCTGTCAAATAAATAAATAAAATCTTAAAAAAAAAAAGAAAACATAATTATGTTTAAAAAAAAAAGAATGTATATGTTGGTAGGTGACAGATGGGTTGCAATTAGATAAATTAGGGGCAGTCTATATTAATAGAGAGTAAGTTTACCATTATGGGAAGTTTGCTAAAAGAGGCAGAATGATTATTTCTCAAGAAGTTATAAACGAAACTAAAACACTGACTGTTAAGTTCAATTTGGTGTCTTCTAAGGATCTTCTAACTCTAGTAAAATACAAATTTTGATCTATGATCTTTGTCTATAATTCACCCAGTTTTCTCATGATGTGAGCTTTTGGTTTTCTAAAGCCCACCAGAAACCTTTCTGTGTACACAGTGAGGCATTTGTCATCTCCTTGTCTCGTGGATGGAAATGATCTCTGAAGTTAATGACTAAATTTCCTTGGTAGTCCCTTTTCTATATGACAATAACAGCTAATATCTAATGCACAAAGATGTTTAAAAAATAAATTTTAAAATGTGAGCATATATAGAAACTAAAGCATTTCGAAAATACATAATGAAATTATAAGACAGCAAACATTTTGTGGGCAGGATCTGCTTTTCTGTAATCTATTCTTAATCCACAAACTAATTATTGTATCTTGCCTATTAATGGTTATTATTGAGTGAAGAAATGAATCGAGGCATGATGCACCAATTTTCTTGCAAATACTTTACTCATGAATTCTATCTTGGGAAACAGTATATATTTGTCTAGACAAACTCTTGCTGACCAGAATTTAGCTGTTTATTTATAAGCTAGGCACTGACACCTTAGCCCTTAAGATTATTATAATTTCATTTTAATAATAGAAACACCTACTAGATTGATGAGTTTAAAATTTGAAGTAATTACATTGGTGCATCATATTTAACAACCAAAATTCTCTTGGCTATGCCTGTCTCTCTAAAATTCAGCTACTTGCTTCAAATGAACCACTATGATGATGTCCCATTTTGTGTAGCTCTGTCACGTGAGGATAATGCCCAGGAAATCTGGCTCTTCCTATCCTTTCAGTCTCAGATCAACTACCATGCGACACGGCACAGAACCTGGCTTTTCAAGTGACTTCAAAATAGGTATGGGAGTGCAACCTGAGCATTTGGTGGCATTGAGGTATCAAGGGGAAACTTTGACCAAAGGAATCGAAATACCTTATGTAACTGAGAGATAAATTTCCTCTTAATTTGCCTTCAATGAACCATTTAGCAAGGTTTTGCTGCGAGGTTTGTCCTGTGATGTCCTAAGTAAGAAAGTAATCTTGTTTTTATATTCCTTTTGAGAGTTCAATTTCCAATAAACTATGGTACATGTCCCTTACATCAAACTCCTTTTTAAGAACCTGAACTAAAAGTTGGTACACAAATTGTCCTAGTAAGCAGACCCCTAGTATGAGATTTAGAATTAATTTTTTCTCCTTGCCTGAAATCAATAGAGATCATATTGTTAATGAAAATTCTGGTGGAAATAACCCCTATGTTATGTAGTGACATCTAGTAAGTTAAATTTTCACCTGAGGTAAGTGGAATGGAATGAGATGCTATTAAGAGGAAACACTTTGGGTTAATCATATAGCTATGGTACTTAATCTGTATGGGGAAAATGATCATTTTGAGGATTTTATAGTAGGATGGATTCTCTTGGTGGTGCAAAAGGCTCTGGAAAAGGGAAAATCATAAATATAGTGTAGCAACTTGTTAGTTTAAGGCATGATCTGAAAGACAGAATGGCCCTATGGTACTTTAAAAGAGATTCAGAGAACTAAAAATTGGCTCAGAAGGTAAGAGAGACAAACTGCAAAGCAGACTAAAAGTATAATCTTAACAGATGTCCCATGATAAAGTAATGGCCTTGACAGGGAAAAAAAAAAAAAAAAGTGAATTACTGGGAGCTGAGATTGAAGAATTGACAATCCTGGGGATGGATGCCATCTTTAAATATCTCTGATGTCTCCTAAACAGAAGAAATAGTCCCTCACTCCTGACCAGAAAAAAAAAGAAGTCGCCTTTTGCTTATTGATTCTATATTCATCTCATCTTTCAGAATGATGCTTGTTCTCTTCAGTATATTCATCTTCACCCCTGATGTTCTAGACTGATAATCTGTCAGATAACGGATTTGCACCAATAGGGAAGTTGAAGCCCTACTTCAAAAAGTAATGGCCGATAAACCAAGCAAATTTCAGGATCCACTACTATGTATCTGTAGGAATCAAAAAAAAAAAAATGACAGTGGATCTTAAAGTAGAAGATTGTGGAGGGTTAGAATATAAAGAAAGATACTTGAGATTCAATAACATAAAAGCATTTCCATTAATTTAGCAGGCCTGTTGTGGCCAGTCCTAATAAGATAACATCTTGAAATCTAGAATCAACAAGGATCCAGAGGAAATTAAATGGAGATGACAGAACTTCCTAGCATATTATTAAAGTTTCATGAAAGAAGGAATATTAGAATGAATCTAATATGCAAGTGATAGGTAAGAACTGACCACATGGTTTTGTTCCAGAGAGGTCCAGAAAATATACTATTTACTGAGAGAAAAATTATAACCTTTACTCAGGCAATAAAGAATGCCCCATTGAGAGAGACACAAAACTTTGAGCAGATCAGTAGTGGCTATTTTCTTAGGCAACATCTGTATTCAAGTTTGGGGAGGTTGCCATGGAATTTTGCTTTCTCAGATAAAGGAAGATTATGAAATTTCAGAGTATTAGAAACTGGGAGAGTCCAGTGCATCTGTAGACCCAAATCTGTGGTTATCTCTACCATTACCAAGCATAAACTTGGGACAGATATACTAATAACTTGACAAAACATTTTATGAGAGCCTCTGTGAATTGTGACTTATGCATATTGGAAGGAAGTTCTAAATAAAAACCATTTTATCATCCATACTACACATCAAGATGGGAAATCAGAAGAATTGGAAAATACTGTTAGTTGTTCATATAAAATCCACAAACCAGTCACCTGCCTGGGCCTTGCATAAACCAGCTAAATCATGGGAAGTAATTATGGTCTCCTTTGATAAAACTAGGTGGTAACTCAAAGTCATAGCTTCTATGCCACATGCAGTATGGTGGCAGCTGTGAGAATGTAACTCATGGACTTCCAAAATTGAAAGCTTAGTTGAGCAACGGTCCTGGCTTCTGAACTCTGAAATATATCACTGCATTTTCAGAGTCCCAGGCTTCCTATGGGGTGCTCTCAGCCAGTCACCAACATTACAAAAATGCTAAAGCAAGCTCATTCCTGAAAGATACAGCATTTTCTTTTTATTTATTTATTTTTTAATTTTTTTTAAAAAATATTTAACAGAAAGAGAGAGATCACAAGCAGGGGGAGGGGTAGAGTAGGGAGCCCAAAGTGGTACTTTTTTTTTCCCTATTTTGAATGGTCTTTTCCTACCTATTCTTCAGATTTCCTTGAACCAATTTTCCAATGTAGTTCTTTCCAAGGCCCTAGCCACCCATCCAGACATGGAAGGATCAACTTACATCATGATCTTATAGCATTCCCAGCCTTTCTGCCTCTCCCCCAATTCTTCCCAGAGGGATTTATCTAATAAAATTGTTGCACGCCCAATCCTATTTTCTTGTTTGCTTCTTGAAGAACTTGGACTCACAGAGATGTCTTTATTGGAAAAGAGCAACATAGATTCTAGCATTTGATCTGAAACTAACTAGTGATTTTTTTCTTTTCCATATTTATATGCTAGAAGAATAAAAAACAGTTCATCTTCTCATGACATGGACATGTAACTTTACAGCCTTTCATCAGGGATGTTAATTGCCCTACTTTAGCTCACTAAGTCTCCATAAATCTTGATTATTTTGATTCCATAAAAATGGCACTCAGGTCCATTTATAGATTATATCCTGTCAACTACACTGCTGATAAATGACAAATTCCTAAATGCTTTAATAAATACATGTATACAGAGAGTAGGAGAAAAAGCATGAAGAATCATAGGCCAACTGTTACTGATATTTTTGAAAGTCCATTGGTCTGAGGCATCCTGGAATATCTCCCTTCTGGTAAAATATGCCACTAATCCTCTCATCTCTCACCACTATTTATAATCCATAGCATTTGATGGGTCTCTGGATTTTTAAGTAGCAAAGATTTTGAAATGCTGATTCAACCTACTTTTCAGTTGGTTTAAGAAGCTGCCCATTTTGCAATTGAGTAAAATCCCAATGAATAAATGGCACTGTGTAAAATCTAGAAGGCTATTCAAGTTTTCCTGACACTCAAGCCAAATGATTTACCATATTTTATGAAGCTACATGAATGTGTTGAAATTGGAGTATGGGGAGTATTTGATAAACCAAAATAGGTAATATTCCAAAGTTTCTGGAGAAAGGTCATGGCATTTTTCTGTCTCTCAAGCTTTAAAAAAGTTGCATGTCTGCTATTAGACCATAGTGAGAACTAACTGCCAGGCCATGGTATTGAGTAGCTTTTAATAAGGTTAAGTACTTTCAGGTATATAATGTCCTAAGTTTAGGCAGTCTGAACAGTAATCTATCCCAGAATAGCACTAGTACAATCTGGTCAGACGCAGGGAAGTCCAGAAGGCCTTATAATTACAGACTCCTGTATCCCCTCTTTCACTTCACTGAAGCCTCTTCACAATGCGATTTTCCATATGACCTATTTTATGGGAAGGAAAATACTTAGGTATCACTTATATATGGTTTGTCTTGTGATAGCACTAGCCAAGAATGGACTTCCTTTCTGCTATACATAGGATGACCCTTACAGGATGATGGTGAACAGAAATCTTCTCAGTGGACAGAACCTTGAGCACAATGAACATTTGATTGTAACTACCAAGAGAATAGATGACACATCTTTTACATTACTAGCTTCTTTTCAGATCATCCTGGTATTGGGACAGAAAGGTCATAAATTTCATGGTGGCAGGAATGGAGGCTATGCATGGGCCTAACAATACAGACTCTATCTTAAGAGGACAATATAGTTAATTTCACTGTTATGTGCCTGTAGCATAATTATATTATGATCCCTGATATGACTCTGTTCCTCAGATAGGCCAGTAAGATACTTATGACAATCCAAATTCATTGGGTCTACCTTAGTTGGAAAATCATTAATCCATACCAAAATGGATAAATAGTAAGAATCTGGGTTTGATTTTCTACATATAGTACCTTCATAATCACCTGCAATTGAGGTTTCACAGTGTCTTCCTTACAAACATCATAATTCATGCAACATTTTCTTAGACCAACAGGCCAATTTTATGGCAAAAGAGTGAGTGCAATATGCTTATTGACCATGGGATTCACGGGTAGTACTATGTGCAATGACCTACACTTTGGCTCAGTAAACTGTTAAATAGATTACTGAATATATATGCAGCATAGTTGCAGTACATATGTTGAAATTATGGACAACATTTGAGACTGTGACTTCATGGAACTTATAAAGATGAAGTGATATACCTCACCAAATGATCTACTTATGGAATTCTGTCCTCATAACCTTGGGTTCTGTTTCTGGTTCTTACAGACAACACACTGCTAGGATTACACAAAAAACATCTTACTGAATTTGAAGCTGGAACTATAAGATGACCACTTGACCTTCTCCTGCTACTACTGAATCAGCAAAATGTACTTACTGGGCAGGCAGATGTGGGATGTTTGATACTAGCCAAGCAACTGGGAAGATTTACACCCAGGATGTGGAAGATTAACTCAGCATCATTGCTTCCATGCCTCCTGAAAAGTCTATATTTCAGCAAGAATAATCCAAGAGCATGACCACTAAAGTTTCAGGCATCTAAAAGATGGAAGTTCTAGGTTTCTTTTCTTGGAAAGCTTCTTAGACAAATTAAAGGACTTCTGCAAGAGTTTGGGAAGTCCAGAGAGGTAATCCAGGAGGAAGATGATTAATATCAGTTAATACCTCAGGCAGTAGCTACAGAAATATGGATTATAGACTGTTTCATTTGCCTTTTAAAGGTCTTTAGAAAATCAAAATTAGCCACCATCTTGAAGGGGATACTATGTTTGATTAGACTTTTAGAATAGCCTTTTGGAGGCTTACAATTCTTAAAAAGAAAAAAAAATGTAGTATAAGAGCTAGGTATAATGGGTGATCATTATAATTAATTATGCCTGAATGATGCAAGGTGCAAACTACATCAGACATATTTTATGTTACACTTAAAATTTTCTCAACCCAACTGATGCTCTGGCTTTTGGACACTTAGTTCTTCTTAATTTTGTCTTATCTCTATGACCCCCATTTTAAGATCTGTATGATTATATTCACTGTTAATATCTGGAGCCTCTAGGCTCTGATGAAATGTAAGGCAACATGAGGTAGGATCTGATTTCCTCAGAAGCTTTACAAACTACTGGCGGATACAATTTAGAAGTTCAAGTAAACTAAAAGCATATGGAACACAATTTGACCAATGGGATATAATGCAGAGGGGGATAGACTAATTCCTTTTCTATTACTTCCTCTGAAAAACCACTTTTTTTTTTTTTAATGTGCCTCTCTCTCTCTCTCTTTTTTATTTTTTTGTAATTTTATCTTATTTTTTTCAGTGTTCCAAGATTAATTGTTTATGCACCATACCCAGTGCTCCATGCAATATATGCCCTCCTTAATACCCACCACCAGGCTCACCTAACCCCCCTCAAAACCCTCAGCAGTTTGTTTCTCAGAGTCCATAGTCTCTCATGGTTTGTCTCCCCCTCTGATTTCCCCCAACTCACTTCTCCTCTCCATCTCCCAATGTCCTCCGTGTTATTCCTTATGCTCCACAAGTAAGTGAAACCATATGATAATTGACTCTCTCTGCTTGGCTTGTTTTGCTGAAGCAATGACTTCTGTATACCTTCCTCAGAGTTTTCTTCTGAGTCTGAAATGCATTTTCTTTAAGAAGGAGAAGCCAGCTTGGTAACATATCTTCTCATGTTTGCTTCTTACTTTTTCCTGTCTTATTTATGTTTTCCTTCAGTCTCACTGCCTTGGGATTGTATCTTTCAAAAAAAAAGTAATTAAAACCTAAGTTTTAACTGAGGGTTCTGCTTTCACAAAGGATCTAAGATAAATAAAGTCATGTTATTGGCCATTGTTTTGCCACTGTCAGTTACATTTAATATGAGAAGATGCTGCAAATCATTTGATTTGGTCAGCCAGTTGATGCAATCCTTTCAGGGAGGAATTTCTTGATATCTTCCAAATTTTAAATTCACATAACATTTGTTCCAGCTCCAAAGCAGAGGTAAGCAAACTATGACCATGGGCCAAATCCAGCCTACCAGTTATTTCTGTAAGTTTTTTAGAACACAACATTCCCATTAGTTTAGTTATTATCCTTGGCTGTTTTTGAGCAACAGCACGAGAGCTGGGTAGGTGTGACATAAACCACATGGCTCACAGAGCTTAACACACTTATTATCTAAACTTAACAGAAAGTTAGTAGATCCTTGGTTTAAGGAATAAGTAAAAATGGATTTTTTTTTAAGATTTATTTATTTATTTTAGAGAAAGCTTGCTTGCACACAATGGGGAGGGGCACAGGGACAGGGAGAGAGAGTCTTAAGCAGACTCTGCTGAGTGCAGAACTTGAGGTGGGGCTCAATCTTACAGCCCTGAGATCACGACCTGAGCCGAAACCAAGTGTCGTCTAAAGCTTAACTGACTACAGCACACAGAAACTGCAAAATGGATTATTTTTAAAGAAGCACATAAAAAAACAGAATTTTTGTATCACTCCAAGAATTAAATTAGATTAATGTGCTTTCTTTTTCATGCCTCATTTTTTTTTTTTCCTGGTAAATCAATATATCTACCATCTTGATGGACTACTAGTTAACCTTAGTCACACCTCTTAATTGCTTTTTGCCTTTGGTTTTTGTCTTTTTTTTCACATATGAAAAGGAAAGCTTCGAAAGTATGCATTTCTACTGAATTCTAAACATTATGTATATAAAGGGCTTAGGCAAGGCCACAAAATTTAAGGCTTCTTGGTCTTTGTCTTTTTTGGTTTCTGTGCTTGCACATTATTGACTCTTGAAAAAATATTTGCTTCATATATTTCTCTTTAAATATTACAAAATATATGTTTTTCTAGAGAAATAAAGGAATAAGATTGCCTCCAGTTTCCAATATGCTAATGACAAAATTTTGATTTTTTAGATTTCTTCTGCAATAGAAATATATATGAACAATCTGTGTTTCTTTAAGATTTATTTATTTATTTTAGAGAGAGAGAGCACACATGCTCTCTCAACATGGGGTAGAGGGGCAGAAGGAGAAGAGGGAGAGAATCTCAAGCAGATTCCCCACTGAACCTGAAGCCCAGCATGGGGCTCAATTCCATGAGCCAGAGATAATGACCTGAGCCAAAATCACAAGTCAGATGCTTAACCGAATGAGTCATCCAGGCACCTTGAACAATCTATGCTTCTTATGCTGCAGTGAAACGTGTAGATAACACTACTCCCAATTTTACTACCCAGTACTTTGGAAAATTCTTAGGCCCATGACATTTTATTGATCCTTGATCAATAAACAGATAAAGAATGCCAACAAAATCAAGGATAGGAAATCTGATAGAAATAAAAATTCTCCAAACAAGGGAAAATTAGTTTATCTATGACAGGAAATGGCTCCAAGAGATATGGGATAATGACCTGTCCTATCACTATGGCATCTGCCACACTTACCAAGGTGTGAATTATATAGAGGAGGCTTCACAAACGTTTATCAATAACATTTAGTGAAAAACAAAGGACAGTGTTGAGTTTAGTATTCAGGCTTCTGTGATCAACTGGAACATTATGGAAAAAGAAAGATACGAACAGAACCAGAAAGACAGAGCTAACTAATGTCCTAAATCTCAAAATTCAAATTACATGAAAGGAAACATTCAAGTTCTAGAATGTAGATAGGAGCAGTATATCCCTTTCAAATGGAAAGGAAAATCAACATAAATACTAAAAACTAACAAATACTAAAGTCAGGACAGGATCTATTTACTTGATTTTAAACATGCTGTTCAGTGTTGGTAAATAAGGTTAGTATGCATTTGTAGGCCAGGTGCCCTAGAGCCAGGGGCAGGAATCAACAGGTGCTTCCAGCTGCTTATTGAAAGACAAGAAGGAGAGCTCCAATAGATTAGAGCTCTCTAATTAAGAGCCACTCTCAGAACCAAATGATATATTAACCTTTTGCTTCATCAATAAGATTTAGAACATCTTGATTTTTTATACCTTTAATTAACCTAATTAATAAGATCTGCTCTGGTGATGTAATTTCTCAGAACCAAGAATGTAATTTGTTAACTTTATGTAAGTTCTTCTGTGATGTATTAAGTGATTTAATGCATGTAAAATGATTAGAACTCTACTAGGCACTTATTAAGCACTCTCTATATAAATTACTGTTATTGTTATCTTTATTTCTTTTGCTATTTTAGGCAAAACTCATAAGAAATGAAATTAGAGTTTTTAAAGATTTTAAAAAGTTAAAATTTTAAAGACTTTTAAAAATTTTTATGGAAAAAATAAAAATCAATTTAAGCGACTCATCTACCTACTAAGTTACACAAAATTATGTACTTAAGAAGAAATGAAGAGATTCAGAAAATATTTTTTTATTTTTTAAAGATTTTATTTATTTATTTGGCAGAGAGCAAGCAAGCACAAGCAGGCAGAGCAGCAGAGAGAGAGGGAGAAGCAGGTTCCCCACTGAGCAGGGAGCCCATTGTGGGGCTCAATGCCAGGACCCTGGGATCATGACCTGAGCCAAAGGCAGTCACTTAACCAACTGAGCCACCCAGGCACCCAGAAAATATCTTAAAATAAAAATCCCAAGATTATAGTCAGTCATAACTCAAGATACGAGTTCATATTTATTCTGGTATATATTTATTTATAAGGCTTTCACATTCCTGTTAAATCAGAATAATCTAAAGCCATAATATTTTTCTGTGATCCTAAATTGTTTTATATCCCTATTAGGGTGCATGATGTTAGAGTACTTGCTTTTTTCTGCCATGTCTAGTGAATTAATTGTATCTAATTCTTATTGTTCTGATTTATCCTTACTTCAAGATTAGATCAAAACATGAAGTATTACAGCTACAGTCCCTGATGCATTGGTTTAAGAAACAATGGAATATCACATTTGTCACTTGTTTTATCAAGCTATGTATCAAAAGCACCTTGCAGTATAATATGGAAAGTGATAATTTTAGCTAAGCAGCCCAGATTTCACAATGGGACAATCAGGATCATTTCCTCATTTCTGAAGTACAGGTTTAACAAACAGGAAAAATTAGAATAATGCTAACACATCCTCTTTCCGCAGTCCCTAGATGGATATGTTCTAAAAAGCTTTAAAGTAAACATTACCAACAGGAAAACTGTATGAATAGCTTTTTCTAAAATAAAGTAAAGCGCATATCCCTTGCTTCTATTTCCTAAGGTTTCCATATATCTTTCTTTTTGGTAGAATGTGTTTTTGGATTTTTTAAAAAATATCAAAATTTATTAATTGTACTTACTCCCCCAATTCAATATTCATGGGTGCCAATTTTATAGATTGTTTATACTGAAAACAAAAAAAGGAAAAGTGCTATAATTTTTTATTAAAAAGATATGTACAAGTTAATATTACTAGCTACTTTATAAAAATGGCAGAGCTCTATTTTTTGTAATTAATTGCCATAACTAAACAAAAAATAAGGTTTGTGACAATAAGGAATTATTTATTTAAAATATTAAATTTGAGGGTTCCAATTAACACAGTAGCTTTCCCATACTAATAGCCTCTAATCAGAGCAAACCTGAAGCCTTTTTTTTTCCCCATGTAGAAATGTTCCCCACTCTTCTGCCTGACTTCAAGTCTTTGCCAAACACAAGCAATGGTTCCTGACTCCCTTGAATAGCATGTTCTGGATAAATAACGTTTTCTTGTTTTTTAAATGGTATAGACTGGACTGTGAACCTTCAAGTTCATACATTGAAGTCTTATCCCCCAGTATATCAGAATGTTTTATATACACTATACAGAATGTTTTATATACACTACATTTGGAGACAGAATCTTTAAAGAAGTTATTATTATTGAATGAGGCATTAATGTGGGTCTTAATCCAATATGACTTGTGTTCTTATAAGAGGATATTAGGATACGGACACATACAGAAGAAAGATCATGTGAAGACACAAAACAAAGAAGGCCATCTATAAGTGAAGGAAAGAGGCCCTCAAAACAAACAAACAAACAAACAACAACAACAACAAAACCCAACAATGTCAAACTCAGTTTTGGGTCTTCTAGCCTCCAGAATCATGAGAAAATAAACTTTTATTGTTTAAGCCATCGGGTCTGTGGTACTTTGTTATACTGACCAGAACCTAGGGAAGGGGAAGGGGAAAATGAAGAAGGGGAAGTTAGAAGGGGAGATGAACCATGAGAGACTATGGATTTCAGGAATCAAACTGAGGATTTTGGTGGCGGGGGGGGGGGAGTGAGAATAATGATGGGTACTAAGGAGGGCACGTATTGCATGGAGCACTGGGTGTTATATGCAAACAATGAATCATGGAACACTATATCAAAAGCTAATGATGTACTGTATGATGGCTAACATAACATAATGACAATAAATAAAAGAACCTAGATAATTCTAAATTTGAATTCAACAAACTTCATAGAGCAATTAATAGAGCAATTAACCAAACACTACTGCCTAGAAGGGAGTAATAGATATCCTAATACATAACCTAGGGAAGTCCAGCTCAGACATGAATTCCAAAATAAGGCCACTCCTAATTATTCAAATATACTACTTACTCTGGCGGAAGTTATTAATGATACCACATCTTCCCTAGATAGAATACATATAGATCAGTCTCAACTTACTGGAATAAATAGTGATGGACAGTAATATTAGTCTAGATTTCTTGTTGGCTACTCTTAGTGTCATCTGTGCCATTGCCAACACATCCTATTGTACTTTGATCAATGAACCAGGCAAGACAGAACCGGTTGTACATCAACTTAAGGAAACAAACAAACAAACAAAACTATTTGGTTCTCGAAGCTTGGTCCTCTTGGCCTATGGCATTAGTTCTCTTGGCCTGTGTTAGGAAACTGGGGTTCCTATTTCCAAAACACATTACAAAGATTATGGAGTAGCTGTTTTTGTCATAGTAATCATTATGCTGATCATTATCTATCCATTATGCATTAAGAGATTTAACTGCTTCTAAGGAGTTTTTCTTTAATCAAATAATCACCATGATGATACCAAAACAAAAAAGGTCAAGAAAATCTTGGAATATACTATCTTTGAAGATAACTGAACAATCTCCAAGTGGAGAAGATCTGGATCTCCAGCTTTCTTTGAGTTGGTCAACCTCTCACAAGTGAATGACCAAAAGAGGTGGCTAAGATATCAAATATAAAATCAGACAATGGCTAGATCACATATGAAAATATAACCCACCAGTCCAGGAAGCCAAACAATCTCTAAAGCAAAAAATGACCAGGACCTTATTAATAGCTAAAAACTTCCCTAATTTTTGTCCCACTTCCATTTTAAGACCAAATAGAGAAGGCAAATATGTTCCCACTCACATTATATGCCCTACTTCTTAGCATACCTAGTTCCTCATGCCAGCAGCCTCTAATCAGGGCATATCTGAAACCTTTCCTTTCCTCCACTACAAAGCATCCCCACTGCTCTGCCTGCCTTTCAGTCTGCCAAAAGCAAGTGATGTTTTTTGACTTCCTTGCTATAACAAACTCTGAATAACTTTGCTTGTTCTTATGTTGGTGGATTTTATTTCCATACTTATGTCTGATTTAGCTGCTGCTAGATAATATGATGTCTGTGTTTCTACCTTTCAAATTTCCCTTCAAACATTTCTCATTGATAAAAGTGAAAAATGATGATGAGAGTCTGAGAAATGTAGTTATATCAGGGAGAATTCTCCAGAGAAATAGAACCAAGAGAACATGTATATATGTGTGTGTATATCTATATGTATATAAATGCATGTGTGTCTGTGTGTTTATATAATATATGTATATATATTTTAATAAGTCATGTGTATTTAATATTTATATGATACTGAATATATATGATTTATTAAAATGAAGTGGTTCATGTGATTGTAGGGGCTGAAAAGCCCACAATGCACATGGTGAATCAAAATGGCAATCTGGACACCCAGGACAGCAAATGGTTTTGTTCGAGTTGTAGTCTGATGGTCTTAGAGCCAGGAGAGCTGAGGGTGTAGTTCCACTCTGAAGATCAGCAGGCTTAAGAATTCAGAATCGCATGTTTCACGTTTAGTGAAAAGGCAGGAAAAAAGGCCAGTTTCCCAGCTGGAAGCCTGTCAGGCAAGAGGTATTCTCCCTTACTTAGGACAGGGTCAATTTTTTTGTTCTATTCAGTCCTTCAACTGATTGGATATGGTCCACCCATATTAGGAAGGTTATCAGTTCTACTTAGTTTATAGAATTAAATGTTAATCTCACCAAAACACCCTCACATAAGTACCCAGAATAACATTAAACCAAATATCTGGGCACCTTGTGGTTCAGTCAAGTTAACACACAATTAACCATCACAATGATATGCAGGTTTCTAGCCCCTGCTATACAAGAAAGAGTGGAAACAATTCTAAGTATGGTTAGACAATATGTAGCACAAAGTAGCATTGTCTAAGATTAGGTAGAAGAGGAAACTGTGGAAAGAATTGAATGTGGTGCTGTGATGATGTGATGACGATTCAATCTAAGAAACATGAAGGTTGAGATATAGTCATATATTCAAGTGAACATGGCAAAGAAGCAGTTCATGACTTATGAATCAAAGAAGCGAAAATGGTAGTAAAGATATAAATTTGAGAGTAATTGGATTAGAGATGACAATTAAAGCATGGAGAGAAGAGAACTCTCTTGTTAAGCACTACAGTTAAAGAAAACAATAGCATTGAGGACTAAGTTCTGAGAAATTCTAATGCTTACAGGGTAGATAGGAAGACCATATGGAGGAAAAATGTAGCTGAGAGGGAATGGCAGAAATTTATCTTTTTGAAGAAAGTCAGAGACTAAAGTATCATGAAAGAGAGAGGGAGGAAATATTTACAAAACCTAGATGGTCACCTGTATCACATAGAACTGGGAGGACTAATTAATTGATGAATGAACATAATCATCTATGCTTTACACTATGGTCATCATCACTGGCTTTATCAGAAGCAGTTTCTTGAAAGTGCTTCAAGCAAAAGCCCACTTGATGTGATTTGAAATGCCTGCAAACTTAGGGTTTTCATCCTATGGCAGACCAGATATGTGGATACTGCCTAAAAATGCTAGGAAAAATGTGATATTTTAAAATGATTGTATGAGGTGGTGTATAACAAAGTCATAGAGACCAGAAATAAAACAAGAATTGTGTTAAAACTTAACAGATAAAAGTACTAAGTCTTTATAAAAGACATAAAATAGACATGACACCTTAGGGAGATTTAACATATATTTGTGGGTAGACTCAATATCGTCAGGTTGTTAAATGTCCTTGAACTAATCTATAAATTTCAATCTATTACATTCAAAATCAAAATAACAACTGAATTTTTATGGGATCTGAGAATCTCATTCTTAGATTCATATGGCAAAGCAAATGAATAAGAATTGCTAAACAAATTTTGAAACTAGACAGATGGCTATGGATTTACATTAGCATGTATCAAAATATATCCTATGTAAAATATTATTCAAATAAATATGTGTTATAATTAAGATGAACCACACCTGTGAAACCCTAAATGTTTCTTAATGGAAGTATATGGGATATATATTATACACATATAAATGAAGAAAGATTACAGAGGAAAATCAGGGAGGATAAATAGCAAAATTAGCAAACTTATGAGTGCTTTCTCTCAGAACTTAGTGGGCTTGGCGTGTTATCTGTAATATCTTATAACAAGGGTATATTCATTATTTAATTGGGAAATTGGAAATTCATTCAAAAATGAACAACAGACATTGAAGCTGAAGAAGCAGAGATTATAGGCTAACAGATACACTAGGAAGATTGCCCCTGGAAGAAAGGGTGGGGGGAAGGAAAAAAGGAAGAGAGGGAGGGAGAGAGGGGTGAAGGAAGGTAGGAAGGGGAGAAAAAGTCTGCTTAGCTAGAAAGGTTTGCAGATATGTAAAATACTAGGACATGCTTAAATATTGATGGGAATGAGTCATTGGAGAGGGAGAGATGAAGAAACAGAAGATGAATAATGGATCCAGGAAATGTGGGGAGGGATTGGACTTTGCTGGGAGCAGGAACCCTGCAGAGAGTGCTGATGCTGATAGATTTTCAAATTTGTACTGAGAAGAGAATGATTAACAGAGCAGGGCTTTGGGGTCAGACTGCCCTAGTCTGAATTTCCTCCTTTGCCTCTTACTAGCTGTGTGACCCTGGGAATGTTACTTACACCTCTCTGTGTGTCAATTTCCTCATTTGTTAAGTAGCAATAAAAATAGAATCTAATTTAGAGGGTTTTTAAGAAGACTAATGAAATGTCCTTTGAACAGTTCCTGGCACACTAAGTTTTTAATATGGCTTAGAAATTATTGCAATCCTTCCCCCCTCAAGAAATATTTGGGGAGGTTATTAGATGATTAAAAAAAATAATTAAGGAAGCAAGAAAAGCAGTTGAAGAACAAAAGAGATAAGAAAAATAGAGAAAATAATTTGATTGTTGGACAATTACAAGAGTGCACTAAAAATTGTCAATTGCGGATTTCTAGTAAACTCTCTGGGTATTATATCTCTATACTAACATATATGAAAAAAATGATTTACAAATATCTAATGCATGTTTATATTTAGCATTCCTTTTGTACCAGGCACTGTTAAATGTTTCACAAGCATTACCTCATTTAATTCTCAAAATAAATTATATTATATAAAAAGCAAATAAATCTAGCTTTACCTCTATCCAGTATGATAATATTTGCAATACCCCCCCAAAAGTATCTTCTTAAGCAGCGGACTCTTCATCATCTATTCTAACATTAAAACACAGCCATGATCTATTCATGACACAGCTGTCAATGACAATCTTTACAAAGTGTGAAGAGATTGTATCACTTTCTTGTTGTTGTTCCAAACTCTCATATGACCTCTTCTAGTGTTCAAAATCTCATACCTTAATAAAGCTTTAAAGGGCCCACACATGATCCAGCATCATGCTAGGTCTCTGATCTCATAGCTCTTTCTCACTGCACTCCAGTCATTCAAGAATCTTGCTACACTTTGAATATTACAAGGATATTTTCCATCATCAGGGGCATAAAATATAGCTTCTTTTATAATTTTGGCAAAATGGATAATGTAGCTTATTGTTTAATAAGCGAACTAAATGGAAATTAACAGAAAGAAAGTTATTAAAGTAATACTCTTTCAGTTACATTGTTCTCCATCATCTTTAAAATTTCTTTCAGGATTCTATTACACTGCAAAATATATACTCTGCAGATTAGATAATGTCTAAATAGGAAGTCTGTTACTTCTGCTTTTTGATTCTTATAGCCAGAGCATAAAAAATGGTGGTAGGTACATCACTGAGGAGGTTCAACATTTTCCAAAATTATGTGGCTTCAGAGCACAGCTTATGGCAATAACGTTTTCCAGAAAACATTTTGGGAAATGCTGAAGGAGGAGTACTTCTCCCTCTCTGTTTCTTACTCTGCTTTGGAACTATGGCACTACATAAACTAAGAACATAGCTCCATTGTTCTGTAAAATTTCTTAAACAAACCAACAAAAATATAGATGTGTGGTTACTCAGATAATACTTTATGAAAAATCTTGAATAAATATAGTGATTTATGATTAAAAATCATAATTGGACTCTGAGAAACAAACAGGGTTTTGGAGGGGAGAGGGGTGGGGGGTTGGGTGAGCCTGGTGGTGGGTACTATGGAGGGCACGTATTACATGGAGCACTGGGTGTGGTGCATAAACAATAAATTTTGGAACATTGAAAATGAATAAAATAAAATGAAAACAAAATGTTACCAGAATGGGAGAAACTGACCAATCAATGAAATTTAGTTGGGTAATAATTTTGAAACTTCTAATCTACTAAGACTAGATGTCTGCAACAGGAAAAAAATAAAAATGGCCCACTGAGGCTTAAGTGTCAAACAATACTTATTAAAAGGTGAATCATTTAGGTACTATAATAAATCCAGAAAGGTCAGTGCACACACACATAAAACAGCAAAGAGAATTCTGGCATTAAGTTAACTATGCTATAAAATTTTGGCTTACTCTTTATTAATAAGTGTTTTCATGAAATGATGTACTACAATTTAGGTCAGGGAAGACAAAAATGAATTTTGTTCATCTGCTCATGGTCATTTATCCATCCTTAACATACATAGAGTCAGACATAGAGACACCTAGAATTGGAAGATGCATTAGCACTCACATTGTCCAAACATCTCATGTTATGAAAAAGGAAACTGAGGCTTAGAGAATTGAAGCATTTGGCCAAATGGAAGGTCTATATTTCTTGTGTTCTGTCCAGGAATATATGCCATGTGTCTCAAGCCCTTGCCAATTCTTTCTTTCAACGGTCTCTCTAATTTCCATGTATTTAATCTATATTTTTGACCAGACACACAAAAACAAATATACTTCTAATTTTAGAGTTGTACCTTTTAAAATCAGAATGAGAACCCACAAGAAAGCATAGTGAAACACTATATAAATGTAGGGTGTTTACATTTTGAGAATTTTGGTAGAAAGTTCAATTTTTTGTCCTGGAAATCTGGACAGCCAATTGCTAACTGGGTGTCCTTAACTGGGTGTTTTGACTACTCTAAACTGATTCTTCATCAGTATAATAATAACATATCTTATTCCAACCACATGGGGTTTTTGCAAAGTAAAAGGACTAAATAAGATGATGCATGTAAAAATACTTTGAAAAATATAATATGCAACACAAATACAATAAAATGAATTATAGAGAATGAGGATTGTAATCTAACAAAATAGTAACAAGTAAAATAGTTTATAATGAATAATGTTTGCAAATAGTATATTATAATAATATTTCAAATTACCATGTTGACTTATATAGACAATGGTACTTACAATGGTACTTATATGTACCAATGTGTGTTATCACATGTAAAGATCTCTAGTTATTAAGAACAACATAAAACTATTGTTTGAAAATATAATTATTGTCTGATGTCGCTTCATTGTCTATGAAACTTCATTGTCAAGAAAAATACAAGTTTACTGTAAAACAATTAAGATGAAAACTGTGTTCTTTGAGGTAAAATTGAGTTAAAATTTAATTCTTGAAAGTATTAACAATATTCATGAACTATCTATTGATTTAATTCTCTCTGAAGTATAGTTCTTCAAACACCTTCTGTCATGCATTCGATCCAACCAGATGTGTAAGTTTCAAATGCATGAAAACCAAAGGGAGAACCCTGATTAAAGCTTTGTTGCCACTATAGAATGCAGCCATCTGTGAAGTCTCATTTTAATATTGTTGCTTCAGTGGGTATTTATTTTTGCATAGGAAAGAAAGTTCAGATTGATATGTTCCCATGTCTTTACGTGTACCAAATGTTTACCTTTGTAATGAGGGGAGTCCTATGTGGTTTTTAAAACAGTCTTACATCTCAGACCCAGAAGGAACTCAAGAACAGAACTGGGTGTAAATAAAGTTTTCTGGCTCCCAACTCATAATTTTCTCCATTAAACCATTGTTCCAATAATAATACCAAATTGACTGTGTATTAAAGTAATAGAATAAACTCTAAGTAGCCCCAATGTTTAGTTCCAGTCGTATAAATTCTCTGTGGGTAATAAGGAGAATGAACTAAGGAAAGGGATAGGAAGGGGAAGGTTTAAACTTTGGAGCTGATGTTTTAATACCTTCTTAAGGTATGCTATATTTTAAATAAAAGTCAACTAAAACATCAAATATTAAGCCAATTTGTGCTTCTAGAATTGAGATTCATATAGCCCAATGACCTGAATAAGATAATATTAGAAGGATATTAATTTTTTAAACTGGTGCCAAATATAGGTAAAATTCTTCTAAGCATGCATATCACCAGTAACAAAGCTAAATTAATAAATGAGCAATATTTTTATCTAGCGGCAGCAATATTATATTTAAAATGAACACAATAATTAAAAATCCCTAGTACTACAAAAGATGTTTCATTTCATTCAATATTTTTATTTAGTATATTTATTTATTATGTTAATAAATATAATTACTTACAAAGTTTACACAAATTTATTCACAGCCTCAGTCTCCCTGCCATTTTCTGTTCTTTTCTGTGGCCTCATGTTTCTTTTCTGCAAATTTTCCAGGAATATATCCTTTAAATTTGAGTGATCATACACACATCGAATGGTACAAAATTATGTTTCATTCATTTAATATACATATATATGTATGTGTTTATGCATATTATGTATGTGTGAATGTATATATAGTCAGAAATTCTCAATTAACATAAAACTGCCACTAATAAGTGTGCAACCTGAGGTAAAACCCTTTTTTGAGTAAACAGGTTTGATTCTCAAAGATCACTGAAAGTTATTGACAGTTGTTGATGAATAAGTATTATGCCGTGGCACAATTTGTATTCTTTACAAGATAATCGAGCTGAATTTTGGGGTGAGATAACTGATCTTGAATCTTTGCATTTTAAAATCACAACAAAGTTACCTATTATTTTGCTATATTCCATACTGTATTTTAATGCATCTTTCAACTTAATTCTTAATTGCACACTTACTTCGAACTTTAAATATTGACTTTCCCATCAAAAAACCTTATCAGCATTCCCAAGATTTAAATACCAGATGCATCACATTTTAAATTTTCCCCAAGAGTTGATTTAAGCTGTCTTATAAATGATCCTGGCCTTGCCTGCAAGGACAGTAGTGCATTTATTAGAAATTGTAGTCAGAGTTTGGTCGTGGCCCAACAATACTGTTTTAAGGAAATATATAAATTATCTCCTTTCTCAAAATCAAAGTGAATCCCCAGAAGATCCCTTTGATGATTACCTCCAAAAACCTACAAGATTTCATATAGGCCAAGTGACCAATATTGTGGATAATGGAATATAATTTCCCTGGAATCTAGAAATAAAGGTGCTTGATTTTCTAATGAGCTAGAAGGCTGGTAGACCATAAAGTCTGAAAGATCAAAATGGCCAGAAGACTTGAACAGAATTAATACAAATTGAATGAACAATATTTCCATTTGGCATGAATTTCCTTGATATAAATACATTTATGTGTTAGAATCTATATCACACACTTCATATGTATTTAATTTTATTCTAAAATAGACAGATTTGGCTTTCTTTAGTTGTTTTGAGTTTATAAGTCCTAAAATCACTTCCAAGCATCTGATTATACCCAGATACTTCTTTGTTCCCAGTTGTTTTTAAATAAATTGCAACAATTATTTCATAAAACCAACTAGATATAGAAAAGATATGTCTGCCCGTGATAACTACCATTTGACTCAGACTTAACAGATTACAAATTATTTTAAAATATATCATTGCTTTCGTACTTGAGTAAAGTTCTTAAGATTGTTGGGCTCTATCCAATTTTAAAATACTTAATATTATTTTCCAAATAGTAATTCATATTGAGGATTCTTACAAAGTATAGTAACACAAATGGTTAACCCAAACACAGTTAAGGATAGCAATTGAGTGTGTATGTGTGTACATGTGTGCATGTTTGAAACACTCAGTATGTTTTTCAACATTGTACATGTTTGTTACATGAAGAAATGAAGGATAATTGGTTTTGAAAATGAAGAATAATTGGTTTTGACAATACCCCTGGTAGTATTCTATAGTTTGTTTTTCATTATTATATCTTAAGAAGACTACAACTTGATTAACTTTTGAATTACCTAAGGGAAGATGCAAAATCTTAACACAGTTTGTATCTCCAACTCCATTGCAGTGACCTAAATGCCTGCTACTTAATAAACCTTGATACAGATAACATTAAAAATGATGGTGGTAAACAATTATGAGTAAGTCTATTAGTGGCATTCATTTTTGTAAAAGCACGTAAAAGAATATTTTAGCACTCAAATATGTTGTACACAAGAGACTGATCTCCTATAGTGTTATTTTGGAAATATAACACAGGTGTCAACATGCACACTGACCTCTCCCTTTTCTGAACTAATCACACTTATTAACACTTAAAGGTAGATTGGGCAGTCATTTATATAATTAGAATCTGATCACCATTTGCCAATATTTTATATTGTTTTACATTGATATTTTCTTATTTCGTTATGTTTTGCACCTCAGTTTAGTTTCTTAGTTGTATATGATATATATCTAGTTTAGTGTGTTTCATCCGGGGTGTGTGTATGTGTAATAATATTATTCTTCTAATAGTAGGTATTTTTTGCCTCACTGGGAATTGACAAAATATTTGTTTCTAGCAAAGGGAATCCTCCATCCAGATCTTTACAAGAATTTGGTTTTTTTTTTCAATCATTTTATTCTGTGTTACTCATTAATCTTCTCGATCTTCATGCAAGAGCATAGTCAGCACTGACCCCACTGGAATCTGCTTCATTCAGATTTATGCAGAGTCATAACTGTATGTACTTCTTTCTTTAGCTTTAACACTGTGATCCTCAATTTGCTACTTTCTAGACACAAATACCAAATGACATTGAGAACAACCTTGGCCCTATAAAAGTTGTCTGCTGCAACTAAGTAGTAAATGGTCTACTTTTCTCTGCCACCACTGGAGTGAGGGATATGAGGCCTTAACAGAGACTGCCTTAGCTTCAGGTAGGGAGTGAAAAATGTCAGTGTGAGTACTAAATCAAATTTTCCCATTCCTGAAGGAGGGGCTGGGAGTTGTTACTGTTTTCCATTTAACTCTTTCCTGGCTACATGAGTGGCCTTTGTTTGGAAATTGGATGTGCTTTGATATTGAACATTATATTTTATGGCAGTAGCTTATGCAAGTGATTTATTCATGAGGACATATGAGTTCTTACATAAATTATTTTTTTTTAAATCATTTAACTTACATTTGCAGAATGTCAGTTTATAATGCATATTTTCCAATTTAAGAATTACACTTGGTAGGTAATTTTGGCTCAAATTATTTTCAGAGTAAAAGACCTTGTATATTCTGAGTAAAGATTTCATGTACTGCAAAATAGGAAAACAATCAAAATTTTTAAATGTGAAATGATCCAATTAGTTTAAGAAAGTACACATGCAAAGGATCTAATTAGTTTAAGAAATTTAGTCTTGGGGCTCCTGAGTGGCTCAGTGGGTTAAAGCCTCTGCCTTTGGCTCAGGTCATGATCCCAGGGTCCTGGAATTGAGCCCCACATCAGGCTCTCTTCTCAGCAGGGAGCCTGTTCCCCCGCCCCTCTCTGTCTGCCTCTTTGCCTACTTGTGATCTGTCAAATAAATAAATAAAATCCTTAAAAAAAAAAAAAAAGAAATTTCCGTCTTGGTGCCTCATTGAGAACCCCCCCCAAAAAACCAGCTAATATATGATTACCTTAACAAAATGTAATTTTTACATAATGTGGTTGACCTTTGAACAACACAGTAGTTAAGAATACTGACCCCCCTCCGCATAGTGGAAAATTCACGTTTAACTTTAGACTCCCCCAAATTTTAACTAATAGCCTACTTTTGCCTGGAAGCCTTACCAATAATATAATCAATTGATTAAGACATATTTTATATATTATATGTAATATATACTGTGTTCTTACAATAACAAAAGCTAAAGAAAAGAAAATGTTAAGACAATCATAAAAAAAGATAAAATAAATTTATAGTACTGTACAGTATTTACAGAAAAAATCTGCATATAAGCAGAACCATGCAGTTCAAAATTGTTTTGTTCAAGAGTCAACTATACATTTTTCTAACTGAAGTATGTGTTTTCAGAAACCTTCTTTATAAGATAATTTAAAACAGATGATTATAGGCAAATTATCTATTAATTTTTGCAAGTTGTATAAGAAAAACTATTGTTTTATTTAAAAGATATTAAGGAGGCTGCTTAGACACTGAACCTAATTTTACCTGAGAAATTATAGGAAAAAATATTTTATTGGAAAAAAATTAGGATAGGGACTTCTCAGTACTCTTATATGCATTGGTTTTAAGAAAGTTGAAGATATTGGGAAGAAAAAAGTTGTCTCTAAGTATTAAAGTGTTGTTTAGTTGGAATATATGGCTGGCTGCTAACAGGAATTGGGCATGCTAGTATATATTTCAAATTAGTATTTAGATATTAACCAAATTTTTTACGTTTATTTCTTAAGAAATCATTTTACAGAATTTGATTTGATAGATGAAATCATACAGGAAGTATCTCAAGATTGAATAATTTTAAGAATATTAAAGTTTTAGATAATTTTTAATCCATAAAGAAATCTAAGTAAATACACGAGAGTGAACAGAAAGATAATTTTCATAAATTGTAATAAAAGTTAATATTTTTTAAAAGGTATCCCAAGGTTATACATAAATATATGAATGAATATTAGGTAATTTTATAAATGAATTAACATTAGATTAGGTTCAGTCAAAAGTATCCTCTTATCAACCATCAGCTGTCTTATCTTGTCACCCACTCATCCCATCTATCCACACACAGTCATTCTATGCTATTTACTAGTCCTATAAAAGAGAGTCATTTGCCATTTTCTCTCTGCCTTTGAGAAATGTACTGTTCCTATGGTTAGAGAATTCTCTCTACTGCAAGTGTCCCACTCCTCCAACTGAAATAGCCCTGCCTGTCCTTATTGCAATACTCTTTCTGAATAAAATACCCCCTTACCAAAGGGAGATTTGTTTACTTAACAATATTTATTACAAGTAATTTTTGAATATCCTTTTCGGTATTTTGTTTTTGGCTTTGCTTTTGGGTATTTTTCTGTGTAGGCTATTATATTATGTGAATATAATGGAATCCTCTTTTCTAGTACTTAGACATCATCCTATTTCTGTTTTCTCCTTTACTTCAGTAAAACTGCTATTGTTTAAAAAATAGCTCAGTCTGGTGTGGAAGGAGCTCTTCTGGGCAGAAATATGGATATCAAGCTAACAAAGTGTAGGCAAGAACTCTACCAGATATTTTTAGGAATTGGGGTTTTGGAGAGAAAGGAAAGAATGCAGCAGGAAATTAGAATTTGAAGCAGAGGCTTCAAAAATACATTTGAAAGCAAAGGTGGATAGAACTTTCCAGTAATGAACAAAGGACCTATGCACAGAAGTGGGTAACTGTTAATTGTTTTTCTTTCTTAAGTAGAAACTATGTTTATGAAGCATCTCAGTGAAGTCTAATTCAGAGAAATAATTCTGTTTATGGGGCAGAATTAGGGAGAGAAGCACAGAAGGAAAGTATAATCTCCTTTTACTCATTAGAGCCTATGTAGAAATCACAGATTTATACTGGGAAAGGAGAAAATAAATTGAAGAAATGCAGGGCCTCCTGGCAGTGATTGGTTGGGGTAAGAGGGGTGGGGAGGCGCTAGTAGTAAATAGAAATATAAGGAAATTAAAATCTAATAGGAGAAACAAAATATTACTCAGGGAAAGTTACTACTAGACAAGTAATTGCAGGGGAAGGAAAGCACTTTATCATTTTCGGTTCCTAGGTGAGATCTCTTTGTAATAAAAGACAGATTAACGAGATAAAAACAGAAGTTTATTGGCATGTATACCTTCTATATGCATGGGAAATACCCAGGAAAACTTAGTGTTATGCCCCAATAATGGGTCCGTGATTAAAGGAGTGAGACTGAAAAAAAGCGAAGGTCAAGCAAAGCTTTAATTCGCACCAAGCATCAAGAATCCAACCGATCATTTGGGGACACACCTCTTACGAGAGAGGGCGACCCTTCTCTGCTTCACAGACTAGCTTTTAAGGGCAAAGGCCATGAACAGGTGGCCAATGAGACTGTAACACATACAGGAAACTCCACAGTGATGCTAGGTGACAATTTACCATAGTGGACATTTGAACCAGCCTATTACACCTTGATGGGATTGGCGCCCAAAAGGCTCCCAAAGAGTGGGGCCCATACTCCTTGGTAACCAGGGAGACAGTATGCATCCCACCACTGATTGGATGTCTCCACCTGGCCTGACCCACCTTTGTATCTGGGCTTTGTTACCTGAAGCTGGTTTCCCCGGACTTATCTCTAAGTAAATCCCCTGGGGGAAGGGGAGCAGGGACAGTTTCTAAATAGGTCCTTACCCTTAGTAACTCCCCGCAATAGCCCAAGCCACTACATCTTAAATACTATCTCAGCTAAAGACAAAAGATGCCCTGGAACAGAGGCCAGTTATGGGAGGTTACCAAGGAAAACACCATAAATTTCTAGAGATTTAGTTATCTTCCTAGTCCTGGTGATGAGGGAATAGGAGGATGACTGAGGACAAAGCAAAAGCTGGCACCTTGCACCCCCTCTCCACACGCTCCCCTCAGTAATATGTGTGACCCCTGACTGCCATAGTTAATTTGCAGAGATCACAATCCTGCAGGACAGGACCTCCCAACTATCTTGATGTTAATGGCTTTCCAAAAGACAACACAGATCAAGCTGCAAGGCTTCTAGTATACCGGCACCAAGTAGGCCCTCTTTAGCATATGAAAGCACCATTGAAACCTCCCTTTCCCTCACCTTCCCCCAACCACAGGGTACAAACCTGCCATCCCTCACAACCTGGGGCAGCAGCTCTTCCTGCCCACAGGTCCTGTCCCCGTGCTTTAATAAACCACCATATTGCACCAAAAATGTCTCAAGAATCCTTTCTTGGCCATCGGATCCGGACCTCACCCCACCGAACCTCATCTATGTTCTAGAACTTCATCACTGGTACAGCTAGGGAGAAACCATTACAAATGGAGATTTTCCTAATAAATAAATAAATATATATATATATATATATATATATATATATATATATATGTCTCTTACAAAAGGGTAATTTCTTAGTTTACAGAATACCCCCATTTGTTGTGTTTTGTTTTGTTTTAAATAATCAGCTCAAAATAATCCTTATACCAAAGAGGTGTATTTTGAGGGGAGGCATATTTTATTCCTGTTAAAAAAGAAAACCACAGTCCCAAAATGAAGTCAATGATGCTATTTAGCCAAATTACCAAACCAGGGATTACTATCAAAACAAATTGCCATTTCAATCCCCCCCAGAAATGAGTCCTGATAGGTCAGTCAGGAATTTTCTGGTCAACACCAATGAAGTAACCTTCCATAGGGGCTCTCTCCAGTCTCCGAAGGAAGATGAGGTAGAGGTGCATGGGTGTTTAGTTGGTTAAGCCTCCAACTCTTGATTTCAGCTCAGGTCATGATCTCAGGGTGGTGATTATCAAGCCCAGTGTGGGGCTCTGGGCTAAGCATGGAGCCTGATTAAGATTTTTTGCCCAACTCTTAAAAAGCAAACAAAAAAAAGGAAGATGAGGTAATTTACCTAATAAATTACCCCTAAAACTCCCTGCTCTTACCCCAAAGGAAGATAATCTTGCCTGAAATAACCTTTTACTTTGCTTACTAATTATCCTGCCCTGTTTCTGCCTATAAAATCCTTTCAATTTTGTACAACTCTAGAGTTCCTCTCTACTTGCTAGATGAGATGCTGCCTTATTCATGAATTAGTTAATAAAGCCAATTAGATCTTTAAAATTTACTGGGCTGAATGTGTGTTATTTAACACTCCTGCTCATTTCAAAGAGCGTAGATAAAGTAAAGGACTGAGTGGTCAATGACTAATTCTTTAACAAAGAATTTACTGAACAATAAAAAGTTTAATTGTTTTGTAGTTCTGAATTATTTTGCTTATATTTATATTTATGTGATTTTATTAAAATCATTTTTTAATTTTAAAAAAACTTATTTTAAAAAATAAAAATATAAATACAAATATTTTATTACACATTTTATTACTATATATATATATGTAACGCCATCAGGTAAATAATGTACAAGAATATTTAGAAAGAGCAAAAGTTACTAATTATTAACTTTTGTCTGTTATATTCCAAATAGGATGAGAAAATGTAAAGTCTATACTTTCAAGTGTGAAGATAAAATAAATGGACTTAATGATTAGTCTAGATAAGCAAATAATATCATACTTACTACCTAATCATCGATTCCATCTTAAAGAATCTCATATTCTCTATTATATAGTTTTCTTATTTTAAATTATAAAAATACTGTGTTACCCTCTATTAAGCTACAAAAATAATATTTGAAAAAATATTCTACAAATAACTAATGTAATATGATCACACCAAATTCAGAATTTACTGATAAAAGCTACTTATAGAAAGAAATGAATTCCTTTCATCATTTGTGGCTCTCTACCATAGGTTCTATGTAGCTAATCTGAAGCTAAATTCTATAAACTTGTTTTATTGAATTGTTATCAATTATGATATTTTCTACAATTATTAACACTATGGGGATATGAAAAACTAGAAATAGTCAAAACTTTTAATGGAGTTAAGTCACTTTATAATAACCATAAACTCGGCACAGTACCTCTTGATAATGTGGATTTTTACATTTATGTTCTTATGGTGACAGGGAACTCTTCAGTGGAAGTCCCATAGCTCTACAATCTGTACCTCCGTCCCCAATCCACTTCCTAAAAAATGTAGTATCTGATTCCAGATACTTGGCTCTACCTCTTGTCCATGATTCCACTCCTGCCAATTTGGACATGATTCAAATCTCTGCTTTTCCACATGAATCTCACTTTAATTTTCTGTAGCTGCTATATAGTACAGGATTTCTTGAATATTAAACCAACCATATGCAGCTCTGCCTCAGAATCTTGCTCTGGACATAAATACACAGCTGATCCTCTTAAATCCTGCTCAAAGACATATACAGTTTAATGCCTGAGGAAGGACATGCTCTTGATGTTCTGTAGCAGATATTCTTGGACTAATAGACCTTAAAATAATAATCTAGGCCTAATGATGTTATAAGAGGGGAGGTATTAACTGAATCTAGTTTAGAGAAGTAAAACCACATCACAAAATGCTATGGAGAGAGCTAGAGATCCTGAGAATTTCCATTACAAAATATTTTAAAATATTTTTACTTTGTTGTGCTCTCTATATAACAACAGTAACCTGAGATCCAATCTGGCTCCCCTATATGTTTTGGCAAATAAAGTTTTATCAGAGTACATACTTGCTTTACTTATTTACTATAGTCTGTGGCTGCTTTTGTGACAAAGGCATAATTGAGTTGTTCTTTTTTTATTATTATTATTTTGTTTATTTTTATTGAGTTGTTCTTATAGACACCTTATCTACCTTATTCCCAGGGCCATTTTCAAGAGCATGTGACCACAGCAGTTTGCCACTCAGGGTCCACTCACAGAAAGGCCTGCATTTGAAGTTTTGATTCTCTGTAATCACAGTCTTGAAATTCTTGAAAAATTTGTCTTTGTTTTGTGGAGTCTGTTGGTGTCTCTGAGAAGGGCAAGGTGGTGACCTTACAGCCTAGGCTGGCAGTGCTACAATGCATTTGGTAGGTGTCTAGGCAGGGGCTTTTAACCCATCCCATCCAGGTAGAGAGAACTTACAGCCTTGGGTTTGAAGTCTCAGGGGATCACACTTTTACATCAGTAGGAGTGGAGGGTCTCTAGGTTGGGAAAATCATTTCCTTACCTCTAGCAGAGGCCCAGTATTTTCATTTTTCACTAAGCCCTACAAATTATGTAGCTGGACCTGTTTTTCTCCTAGACTGTCAAAAATACAGATCTGACTCTCAATGACCTCTTCCTGATCAGGGATAACCTCAGAAAAAAAGTGGATTTAGATTCCAGACCTAACCTCTATCCACTTATCTTCCACAGCATCTCAAACTTATCCTACTTTGCTACTTTCTGTTGTCTTTCAAAAGATTGCTTTTACATTTTGGGGAACTTTTTCAGTGGCCGGCCCTAAGTAAAAGGGCCCTAACACTGTGGGAAGAAAAATTCTATTAAGTATAAATTTAAGAATTTATATCGTTCTCTTAAGTCATTAAAACTTTTTGACAACTGATTTCTTTTCAAATCATCTAATAATTATACTTCATATAAAAGAAAAATTGGCTTGATGATTCATATTACCATAAATAATTTTAATTGCAATTTTATTTTTAAACTTTATTTTAATGTATCAATGTAGTAGGTAACATTTAAAGGTCTGCAGACTTTCTCATATATCCAAAATAAAACCATACATACACACAGATGATTTTGAAGAAATAGTCTGAAATTTGAAATTCATTAATCACATGCAGATACATTCTACAACTTAATTTATTTAACACTCTAGAAGTGCTGGATAGAATCTAGGAGATTGTTCAATGTCATATATATTGGAACTTAGGGGTCCTTTCTTATAAGGGGTTCAAACATTTTTGTTTTCAATTTAAATTATTCCCAAACTACAATAACTAATATAATTATCTCTTGTATCTTACCTAACATTGAAAATAAAAGCAGTAACCAAAATTGCTGAGCATGTATATTCATAAGACACAGAATAGCCAGGATGTCTGAGCTACAAATTAATACAGATAAAGGCCTTTCAATTGTAAGGTGTTTATTTAAGGAAATGAAGCCAGATATTGAAGAAGCTGCACTAATAAAAACATTTCCACATTTTTTTTGTTTGTTTTAAATAAAGAATTAACTCAAACCAGCCCTTTGGCTTGAGAAATGCAGCAAGAGAATTAGAATCTCCTCTGAATTTGTATAATGCAAGTGAGGACAGATAAATTCACTGTTTTTAAGGTTCCATGCCCACAGCTCTACTGAAGACATTCTGACAGGAATCACTAGAAAAATATAAAATCATTCCTATACTCCTTCCTTCCCCAAATGATTACTTGATAGGTATTTTTTACTAAATGAATTCATCTGAAACAATATATACGTAGTATGAAAGGGATTCAGTAATCAGAAACAGTTTAGAAATGTCACTGTAGGCAATAAAAAACAAGAGAAATATATTTCTTTGAGGTGCTTTTCATGGGATACTAGATAGATAGATCATAATGTTTTGCTCTATGAAGAGAAACTTTAAAATAGTACAGAATCATGAAAGCTAAGTGATGAATGGAAGCGTATCCAAAACAAGAATTTGGACTAGACTCATGTCAGTATTTTTGTTTAAAATAAAGCCAGAGATTTCAATATTTTATATCTTGAAATGATACTAAACTGTTGTGAAAAATCACATTAATGGAAACATGATTTACCTATAAGTTTTTGTAGCATTTGATTGATAAAAATGCACCTATTTCTTCATTAATTAGATTATACATTAGAAATCTTGCTCTTTTTTTTAGAATTTTATTTTAATTTTATTTTTTTAAGATTTTATTTATTTGACATACAGAGATCACAGTAGGCAGAGAGGCAGGCAGAGAGAGAGGGAGCTGAGAACTGAGCTGAGAGCTGAGCAGGGAGCCCAATGCAGGGCTTGATCCCAGGACCTGAGATCATGACCCGAGCGGAAGGCAGAGGCCTTAACCCACTGAGCCACCCAGGCGCCCCTAGAAATCTTGCTTTTAAAAGCAAATTAAACAAAACAAAAATGTCTCAAATGCATTGTAATCAGTATTTTTGAGTTAATAATGATGAATTATGTATAATTGACTTCTATCAATGGATTAGCTCAGGTGATATTCTTTGCCTTTGAAAAACTGATAATGTCTAAATCTCAAACTGATTTTTATACTTAGTTTATATAAAAAAAACACATAAACTAATCAAAATACATAAACCTTTGAAAAATATATGTTGATGAAAAGGTACCTACCCTTTTCTTCCAAAGGGTATTCAATAAAATCTTTGTCCTCGAACTAGGAATTATTTTACTGTATCTTTACCATTGTATTTTTGAATGTGCAATTCAACAATCCCTTTCCCAAACTTACATCTTCTTAACTCCATTTATTACTCAGCCTACGTAAAATCAGTCAAGATATGAGTCCTTTCCTTTGGTGATCCTTCTGTAACTATCTTGTTTGGGTGAATGCCTTTCCTCCATACTCCATTACAATTCCACAGCTTTGCCACATGATGCCGCGTATTCCTATTTGTCCATTGGTCTTCCTTAGTAATTACTGTGTTCTTTTCATCTTCTCTGACCTCTTCACCATATTCTATCTGGGACTTAACTCAGTACCTGACCTGGCCTATTGGTATTTCTCAATTAGCTGTTGAACAAATGTATGAAATTCCTAGTTAAAATAGCAATCTTCTACCTAAGAGATTATGAAATGGGTAAGAGTTGACTGTTATCTGATTTATAAAATGGTATAAAGGCTAAATACAGAAAGCAATATAAGCTGGAAAGAAACAGAAGACTTTAAAGACAACTCAGGAAGCACTTTAGTCAAACTTGGAAATATTCCAGTTTTGTCAAGTGTCAGTCCTGATCTTGGCAAATATGTCATATTAAACCTCTCTAATTTGCACACTTACGCATTAATATGTTGTTTTCCATTTCTGCTTGGTTATAAAAATATTGATTTTCATTTCTAACTTTGCAAAAAGCAAAATGAAACAAAACAAAAAAAGATTAAGTTCAAATTGCATCTAGTGTAATTATATTCCAAAGACAGGTACAAAGCAAATTTTAGAGCACTAGCCCAAGATAGTCATCAGACAATAGAATTTGATGGTTATAGTCACTATCAATCAAAAGTAATAAAAGTAATTTGTGACTGAATAGTAAAATTTATGTTTTCATTATCTTTATGGTACACCTAAAATGACCATGAAATAAACTAATTCATTTTACTTTATGGAATAAACTGAATTTATTTCACACACCATCACTAGCAATTCCACTTTAATAGATTTATAAATTGCTAAATAACATTCCTGAAAATGTATTCAGAAATAAATTTCCCACCTAAGGTTTTATTTCTTCTCTTATCTTGCCAGGTCATTATTGCTTAAATGTTTTGTTGCCTGTTTATTTTGTAAAAGTCTTTAATAATATATTAATTTATATCAGCTAACAATGTATTTCCCATTCTCATAATTAACTAAAAAACAAATGATGTTTATATATTTAATTTTCACTTTAGTTAAAATTACATATGCTATTTTTATTAAAAGGACCTACATTGTAATTTAAAGTAGTTAACCATTGAACTTGTGAATATCTATGGAAGCTGTTCAACTAGTTCCCATTTGATCTCAAAATATTAATATGATATTGTTGTCTTGCCAACTCTTATTAAATTAATAACTATTTCATATTTTTGTAATTAGTCTGTGTAAAATATTTTAATTGAGAAAATCTCTATATTACAATATTATAATAAAATAGCTTTAATAAAATAAAAATAACTATCATAAAATAAAAAGTTTCTGAAAAAATTCTTAGTAATATTAATCCCTATGGCATTACACAGTTCAATACTATCAAAATTTCCTTTTACTATCTAATTTTTTAAAGATTTTATTTATTTGACAGAGAGAGACACAGCGAGAGAGGGAACACAAATAGGGGGAGTGGGAGAGGGAGAAGCAGGCTTCCCGCGGAGGAGGGAGCCAGATGCGGGTCTCCTTGCCCCGCTCCATGCAGGGCTGGCTGTGGGGCTGGAAGTGGGGCTGGATGCGGAGCTTGATTCCAGGACCCCAGGATCATGACCCGAGCCACAGACACTTAATGACTGAGCCACCCAGGCGCCCCACTATCTCTTTAGTTTTATCAGGTATTTCTTAACCTATTTTGGCAAAAATCACTTGAGGCTACTGATATTTTCATCTTTTATATTCTTGCTCTATTTTTATATGAATTCTGTCTAACTTAATAAATGTAAATCTTTAGAGTATTTTAAATTTGTGTCTAATATTACATATGTTTAATTAAGAAATTGGGAAGATGATTTGGATAATGAAAGCAAAATAGAAACAGTATTTTTAGTACTATATATTACCAGTATGTGGTATCAATAAAGGCCATATATCTGTCTTCTATATACCAAGACCTGTTTTGGAATCAATCCTAAGAGCTTAGTTGCTAAAAGTATACAGATAAAACTATGTACTCTGAGAAACAAACTGAGGGTTTTGGAAGGGAGGGGGTGAGGGGTTGGGTGATCCTGTTGCTGTGTATTAAGGAGGGCATGTATTGCATAAACAATGAATCTTGGAACACTGGGGAAAAAAAAAAAGAACAGGTCTCATTATGATGAATGGTGGTAAGGTCCCAAAGTAATTTATAATAAGATTAAAAATATCCAGATTTAGAACAAAGAATGGGACTGAAAGAGATTATCTTTCTATTTGACCCCAAGATGCACTGGCCAGTCATTCTTTTTTTGAAAATGCATCATGCTGGCCTATGTTTGAAGGACAGATGGAAGATAATTCTAGAAATGTCAAATCTAGGTTAGACTATTACTATGTTTTGCTCCATAATTCTAGAAAAGTCACAATTTCCCTACACCAAATTCTTCTCCTTAGAGTTAAGGATTTTCCAATTCTACAAATGTCATAATTCTTCAAAATCTGTTAAAGAACATCAAAAGCTAATACTAAACAAAGTCCAGAATACCTGAAATAGAGTAAAGGGGAAAGGAGTAATAAATAAAAAAACCTAAAAATAAAAAATTAAAAAAAGATTATAAAAACAATCTTTTCCTTTTCCAGCCACTCCAAAGATTTTCCACTGAACTACTGGGTCACATTTTCTATGGATATGAAAATGAAGGCCATGTTTTCACTTAAGGACTAGGCTGTAAGGCATTTTGTGTACATAGTTTTTCACCTCTGCACCTTAATATCTAATTCCCAAACAGAAGAATAGCTCAATCACATTTTACTATTGACCAAACAAATCAGTGTTATGGTTTTAGTATGTTTTTATGATTTATTTATTTATTTGAAAGAGAGAGAGAGCACAAGCAGGAAGGGCAGAGCAGACTCCTCACTAAAGGAGGAGCCCAACTCAGGGCTCAATCCCAGGACACCAAGACAACAACCTGAGCCAAAATCAAGAGTTGGTTGCTTAACAGACTGCACCACCCAGGCACGCTAGTCTTAGTATGTTTTATACAATCAAATAAAGTATACATTTGAGCAATTTAAACACCATGTGTAATTACTTTGTGAAATTTATCTCCACATACTTTGATAGACAAAGTAGTTTTATGTTTTTTTAGTAATTGTTTCTAATTTTTAAATTTATGATACCCCAAATTAATTTATCTAACTTTAAGTGTAATTTTAGCTTGTACCTTTTGACCTACGTTGTTTTTAACCAAGTAACTCTTTGAAATCTTTAAATTTTAAAAATCTTTCTACCTTCTCTAAAACATTTCAAACAGTGTGATGGAATTTTATTAAATTATATCAAAGATCTTTTTGATTTAATGTTTTACCAAATTATTTATAATGATAATATCCTATGTTATATCATTATAAATAATTTGGTGAAACATTAAACTTTGAAAGATAAACTATAATCTGTATTCAGTATAATACTTCCAAAGATATTATTAATCACTACATAACACTTTCAATAATCACAGGAAATTATAACATGCATATGTTTGTAGGATCCGAAAAATATGTTAGACTCTTCTTTGTGACCATAGTTTTATAATTTTTACTTTAGGGGTGTGTGTATTTAAACAAAGCATTTTACCCATTATATAGAGGATACTGTTCAACATGCTCTGAAAGTTGTAATTCTTTATCTCTGTCACATTTCTGAATTTCAAGAATATGAAAACCTACATTATGGCAAAAGGGCATAAAATGAATCTATATGTGGATATATATTTTTTAAAAAGGGCATAGGGGCACCTGGGTGGCTCAGTGGGTTAAAGTCTCTGCCTTAGGCTCAGGTAATGATCCCAGGACCCTGAGATGGAGCCCCTCATTGGGCTCTCTGCTCAGCAGGGAGCCTGCTTCCTCCTCTCTCTCTCTCTATCTGCCTCTCTGCCTACTTGTGATCTTGTCTGTCAAATAAATAAATAAACTCTTTAAAAAAAGGGCAAAATGTGTGTGTGTGTGTATATCTACACACACACACACACACACACATTTTATATAAAACTTTGGGTCCTCTATCTAGTTCTTTCTGATTTGGGGTATGCATTCTTGATACTGTATTTTTCTTTTTTTTTTCTTTTCTTTCTTTTTTTTTTTTTTTTTTTGCCTTAGAGCCCTCTTTTATTTTTTTTTAAATTTTTTTATTTTTTATAAACATGTATTTTTATCCCCAGGGGTACAGGTCTGTGAATCAGCACTCACCAAAGCACATACCCTCCCCAATGTCCATAACCCCACCCCCCTTCTACTAACCCCCCTCCCCCCAGCAACCCTCAGTTTGTTTTGTAAGATTAAGAGTCACTTATGGTTTGTATTTTTCAAAGCTTCCAAGTGAGTCTAAATGCAGCCAAGTTTGAGAAGCACAGGTCTAGAATGGCATTCAAGCCTGAAGATTCTTCTTTAAAAATTTATTAGCCCTTGTGGGTATTGTTATTATTATTATTATTATTATTATTAAACTATCTCTCAGTTGGATGGTTGATAAACTTAGAAAATTTATAACATTCTCAGATTAGAAGTTGTTTTTACTCTGGGATTCACTGTTAGTCTTGTAGACAATATTAATCAAAAAGATTTGAGAACCTACCTACAGCATCAATATGCTTTGCTGTTAGGGTCACTGATCAGCTTCTGCCACCTTAAGCATGGATTTTTCCACAGGCAAGTTTGAGCCAAGAGGGAGCTTAGATTCCTACCCACAGGTAAAGATTACTTATAAGTATATAATGGACATTTTAATGTAAGTTGTATTATTAACACTGCAGAGTCTATAATACAAAGTTTGCATGGGCAAACTATTCCCATTCACCAATAAATCTTTAATGTTCATAACTAACTGAAGACTTTTCTGGATTCACTATTTTATTCTCGTTCACAGTTTCCTTTATCAGTTTATTCTTCAAGTATCTCTAGCATATTCCCCTTTCCTTATTTTGTCACTGAGTTCATATCCCTCATTATTTCTTATATACTTCTTGATCCAGATGTTACCTTCCAGTTGCATCATGTTCATGCAAATCGTTCTGTATTTCTAAATGTATACTGGTGTGAATTACATGATTATGTTTTAGATATGTTCAAAAATAATATAAGTTTTAAAGTCATTTTGAACACTGCTGTTCAAATTTGGAAAATATTTACCTTTCAAATATTTAATCTAGTAAGAAACTTTGATGGCATCTTGAAACTCTGTGGGATTATGCATAAACTTTCAAAATACTTTTGGAGGTTAAAAATGCAAAAACAATTAAAGATCTCTAATTCAGGGCGCCTGGGTGGCTCAGTGGGTTAAGCCACTGCCTTCAGCTCAGGTCATGATCTCAGGGTCCTGGGATCGAGTCCCACATTGGGCTCTCTGCTCAGCGGGGAGCCTGCTTCCCTCTCTCTCTCTCTGCCTTGTGGTTTCTCTACTTGTGGTTTCTCTCCATCTACTTGTGGTTTCTCTCTGTCAAATAGATAAATAAAATCTTAAAAAAAAAAAAAGATCTCTAATTCAATCTTAAGTCTACTAAAAATAAATGTTTTTGTAATCTTCGAAGTGCTAATTCATACAATAAATATTACTTACTATTTTCATCTTATTTTAACAGTTGTATTGACACCCACATGAAATTTACCCTTTTGAAGTATACAATTCAGTGGTCTTAAATATATCACAACATTGAGCAACAATCAGCCTTAATTCCAGATCAGTTTTATCATCAAAAAAATCATTCTATTATTTCAGATTGATACTATTAAAATAGAAACAGAAACATCTTAATTTTCTCCTCAAAGTACCTTGCTTTACCAAGCATCAGTAAGCAGAATTTTATAAATATATTGGTACCATTTTCATAGAAAATAATTTCTCAACTTATTTATGAAAATAACCATGCAAAATGGAGGTTTTTACATAAATACTTCAAATTACCCTGGTTTTCTTTCTTTCTTTTTTTTTAAGATTTTATTTATATATTTGACAGGCAGAAATCATAAGTAGTCAGAGAGGCAGGCACAGAGAGAGGAGAGGCAGGCTCCTGCCTAGCAGAGAGCCCAAAGCAGGGCTCAATCCCAGGACCCCGGGATCATGATCTGAGCCGAAAGCTTTAACCCACTGAGCCACCTAGGCACCCCTTACCCTGGTTTTCTAACCAAAATTTCTCCTCATATTTTTCTATGCTTTTCTTTTCTTTTTCCTATTTTTAATTTTTAATAGTATTTTTTATTAACATATAATGTATTATTTGCCCTAGGGGTACAGGTCTGTGAATCGTCAGGCTTACATACTTCACAGCCCTCACCATATCACATACCGTCCCCAATGTACATAAGCCAATTCTATGCCTTTCTAAGGCATATTAAACCCTTCCAGAAAATATACAAAAAATAATTATATACATCGGCGTGCATGTTTACTTTTTTATTTTTTCAATATTTTACTTATTTATTTGTGAGAGAGAAAATGAGCAGTGTGGAGGGGCAAAGGTAAAGATTGAGACAGAGAGAGAGAAAAGCAGAATTCCCCACAAGCTGGAAGCCCTACACGTGCCTGGATCCTGGGAACCAGGATCCTAAGATTATAACCTAAACTAAAGGCAGACACTTAATGACTGAACAACCCAGGCACCCCAGAAGAAGCTATGTTCATTCCATAGATATTTTCTTTGACATTCTGTATTTGTAACACGTTCTCAATGAACATCAGAAATGAACAAGAACTGTAAAAGTGAGCTAGCAAGAGAAGAGAAAATGTTGAATCAGAATAAGGCAGTGTGACAGTACATCCCATAAGTAGAATAAAATATGACCCATTGGGGGGTCATATCCAAAGACTTCAAAGAGGAAGAGTTAATATATTTTAATTATTGCCTGTAACTTATTGCAGTACATTCCATACTGTTGTCTAAAATTTTTACTGAATGTGAAGGTGAAGTGAAAAGGATGAAACAATGGGAAGTACTGATGTATTAGAAATATCCAAAATTCAGTAGATAATGGGAATCCTGAATTAAGCACACTCTACTTCCTCACATCCCTACTGAAAGACTATCTGGAAATATTTGATTGGGGTGCTCAATCTCTCAATATATATACAGTTGAAGTTCGGGCCTATTTTATTTTAAAGTTCAAGGGAGAGAGAACTCTCAGCAGTATGACTTAAAGCACAATTTGAATGAAATGAGATGGAATAAATACCATGTTAATTAAGTTACTCTTATTTCTGTAGTCAGTTATAAAATTTTCCTTTGGTAACTGTTAAAAATAAAATGTGTAGTGATTTTTAACAGTCCTCTGCATGAAGTAGAGTTTAAATACTTAACTTTGTAAAAATGTGATATTAATTGGCTAAGATTGCCAAGGCAATTATAATATCTGTGGGTGGTTTGAAGCTTATGCTGATCAGTGACGCTTCATCAAGCTTAATAAAATAACACTGGTTTTTGTTTGTTTGTTTGTTTGTTGTTATTGTTGTTTCTCTGAATGAATTCTAAGCAAAGGAACCATGTAGTATCACTATTTTGGCAACACTTATGAAAGTCTTACTATGTTAGTTCTGGAAGGACTTAAATATCCTTTAATCCACCTCCTTTATTTTATTGATAAAGAAACTGTGGTCTGGAGAATTTGAATAATTTGTTCAAGCATTACTATAAGAGGCCCTATCTTGTGAGAGGGAATTGAATTTATGTCTCTAGCTTCCTGGTTTAAATCCATACTCCTTTCATTACAAAATAGTGCCTAAGATTCAGTGGGAAAAAATACAGGTAATTCATTACTAACATTATCACCAGACAGAATTGAATCTATAAAATAGTACTGTAGTAATCTTATTTGGAAAATGCTTTATATCTCAGAAACTCAATAGAATATCCAATAAGTATTTATTCATTCATTCACTAAATGTATAAATTATAGAGTATTTGTAGGAGAAAGGTTATTTGCAAATTATGAGTATTTCATTTTTTGATAAATGTAATGATTAAAATGTCATCTACCTTTTCACATATAACTCAAAATTTATTTCTTATAGATCACTTGATTTTAGGAATACTTCATAAAGCACAAAGTATCTCTTTTTGAAATATACAACAAAATGAAGATTATCTCAAAAAGTTAATTTCCTCTAAAGAAAATACTATTTTTATTTTTTTATTTTTTTTTAAAGATTTTATTTATTTATTTGACAGAGATCACAAGTAGGCATAGAGGCACAGAGGCAGGCAGAGAGAGAGAGGAGGAAGCAGGCTCCCTGCCAAGCAGAGAGCCCGATGCGGGACTCGATCCCAGGACCCTGAGATCATGACCTGAGCCGAAGGCAGCGGCTTAACCCACTGAAAATACTATTTTTAAATGGATATCCATGATAACAATGTATATGAGGCATATGGAAATTAAGTTAATACACACCATCTAAAATTGTGAATCCGATTCAAGCTTGGCAAATTAGAAAGAATAGACTATTTTATAAATGACCTCCAGGTTTTGGATTATCACTAGCACTATAATCTTAAAACACCACTTAAAATTTGGGGGTTTAAATTTCATCATTCCCCCAAAAGACAGAATGGCACATAATGATTCCAGAATTTTCTTCTTACCTAAACTTATATGATTTAATACATTAAAAGAGCATATCCACAGATTTACTTTAGAAATGAACAACCCACAGATTCACTTTAGCAATCTCATATAAAGTAAATGAACATTTACTTTAGAAATGAGTGGATAAACTAACTTTTACAAAGTTAGTTTAAGATGGACACACGGAGTAAATAATGATTTAGCATATATTTTTAAAACAGTAAACAAAACAAAATAAAGTTGATTTTTTGGTTCTTCTTATTTGTCTGTTTTTGTTTTTACTCCTTTCATCCATTTCTCCCAATACCCACTCCTGCCCCTGGCAACCACCAACCACCAATGCATTCTCAGGATCCATGAGCTAGGTTTCTTTGTTTTTTCCTCTGGTTTTCTTTTTTATTTTTCATGATTTCATATTTATGAGAGGTTATATGGCCTTTGTTTTTCTCTGATTTATTTCACTTATACTCAAGGTCCATCTGTGTTGTCCTAACTGGCAAAATGTCCTTACTTTTTACAGTTGACTAATAGTCCACTGAATATATGTACCACGATTTCTCTACCCATTCATCTGTCGATGACACTTAGGTGGTTTCTATCTCTTGGCCTTTGTAAATAATGCAGGAATGAAAATGAGGGTGTGTATATCATTTCAAGTTAGTGTTTTCATTTTCTTCAGATAAGTATCAAGAAGTGGAATTGCTGGATCACATGGTAGTTCTATGACCAACTCTCATTCTCACCAACAATTCACAGGGGTACCTTTTCTCCACATCCTCACATCTGTTCTCCTTTTTCTAGCTCCTTTAGATGTAAATTTGGATTGTTTATCTGTGATTTGTTTCTCAAGGTAAGCATTTATCACTATGAACTTCCCTCTTAAAATTGCAATTGCTGTACCACTGTAGTTCAAAGAGATGTTTGATATGACTTCAATTCTCTTAAATTTTTTTTTAAAGATTTTATTTATTTATTTGACAGAGATCACAAGTAGCCAGATAGGCAGGCAGAGAGAGAGGATGAAGCAGGCTTCCCGCTGAGCAGAGAGCCTGATGCGGGGCTCAATCCCAGGACCGTAGGATCAGGACCTGAGCTGAAGGCAGAGGCTTTAACCCACTGAGCCACCCAGGTGCCCCAATTCTATTAAATTTTATTAAGACCTACTTTGTGGCTTAATGCATAATCTATCCTGGAAAATGTTTGTTGTCCACTTGAGCAGAATGTATATTCTACTGATTTTTGATTGAATGTCCTGTATCTTGTAATGAAATGTTCTGTTAAGTCCACCTGGTCTAATGTGTCCTTTAAGACCTATGTTTTCTTATTGATCTTCTGTCTGAATGATCTATCCATTGATGTGAGAGGGGAACTAAATTCCCTTACTATTATCGTTTTTGTTTCTATTATTGTTTTTGTTCTATTGTATTATATTATTATACAATAAATATTATTGTATTTGTTCTATTCTATTTTGTTCTACTATTTTGTTTTGTTTCTATTATTGTTTACTATTTCTGCCTGTTTTCCCCTCTAAGTCTATAATATTTGTTTCATATATGTAGGTGATCCTAGGTTGGGTGCATAAATATTTACCAATGTTATATTCTCCTGTTGGATTGATTCTTCTAACAGCATGCAGCACCCAACTTTGTCTTTTATTACACTCTTCGTTTTAAAGTCCATTTTGCCTGATGTAAAGTATAGCTATTCCAGTCCACTTTTTTTTTGTTTGTTTGTTTCCATTTACATGGAACATCTTTTTACATCCCTTCACTTTCAGTCTCTGTGTGTCTTTGTATCTAAGTGTCAGCTTAGTGACACATCTTATTTTTTATTCACTTAGCCACTCTATGTCTTTTGACTGAAGAATTTAGTAAGTAGAATAAATAGTAAGTAGAATACAATAAAGTGAAAGTATAAACACTTTAAACTTTAAATAGATGTTTCTTAAATATATGTGTATGGATTAGCCAATATCTCATTTAAACTTTATAATTAGTGTGGAAAAAAAGATAAGTAATAACTGCTATTAAATTATACACCATTTAAAATAAGGCCAAAGGATAGCAGCATGTTTTCCTATATTCTACTGAAACATTGCCTATTAAAAGGAGCATTTAGGGGCAGTAGACTCAGTCAGTTGAGTACTAGCTTTCAGCTCAGGTCATGCTCTTAGGACCCTGATATCTAGCAGAACCCAGCATCCCATTTGGCTCCTTACTCAGTGGGGAGCCTGCTTCTCCCTCTCCCTCTGCCTGCCACTCTCCCTGCTTATGCACTCTTGCTCTCTCAATCTCTCTCTCTCTCTAATAAATAAATAAAATCTTTTAATATAAATAAATAAAATAAAAAATAAAAGGACCATTTATTCAAGTTCTGGGAGACATATTTTTGTTTTATTTTGATATTTTCTATTTAATGAGGCCTCAGACTCAGTGAAGTTAACTTCTAGATTTAGAACAAATTAAATCGAATCCTGTTCAGTAAAAAAGACACCCCAGAGGGGGCATAATGTTCTACAGGGCTTTAACATCTAACCTAGGCATCTTATTCTAATATTCTTTTTAAATATTATCCATAAATTTCTGGTCTGTCAAGTGATCTCAGAACTACCTAGCTGGTTCCCTCATTAATTAATGAACTCTTTGAAAAGTTAATGTTTTAAATTTTTGAATATTTTTACTTTGGAAAAATATAGATGACAACAACAGCAGCAACAAAGTTGAGCATGATCCTTTAATGGAAAAATTGGGTAGGATAATTTCTATATGATCATATCTTCTAAGTTGCTTTTATTTTACATATGGTTCATCTGGTTTTTTGTTTTCTAAGGAAGAGGTTGAGAAATAGTGTATATTGCAGATAATCTTTTCTCATTTTTTATCATATTTCTTAAGCTTGACAAAAGTTAGTTGATGATTCATCTCAAAGATACTGAGTTGGAAAAATGTGGACAGAAATGTGATTTAGAGGAATTTGACTCAAAGTCATGGGTGACGATTTATTTTGCTTTTATTTCCCTTTTCTATATGTAAGTGTGATTTTGATAAAACTATGTCTAAATTTCTTTAAAATTGATTTTAATAAGTATAAATGAACATTCTAAATGGTAAAAAAAAAAAAAAAATACTGAGTTGAAGAATTCCAGACAAACATCTGAATATAATGCATTGGCTTTGTATGTGGGAGCACAGAGGCATTTGGGAGAGGCAAGAGAAGTCAGGAAATGGAACACAGATACAGATATACTAAGGGTCAAATATTATTCCAACCTCAATGCGTGGTATATTTTAATCACTGGAAAAAAAAAGAAGGTGTTTTCCTTAAGTAAAGAAACTAAAAAGGATTTAAGAGGGTGGGTTTTCTTCTCCAATTCTGCATATATAGTCGAGATTATTGAACAAATTCCCTACCAGCTAAGTGAAATGTGGAACAAATGAGCAGCATTTAGGTCTTTCTTAAAAGTGGCAATGAATTGGCATGATGCTTTATAAATGACCTATGCAGAAAGCATGCTAAATTATGCTTAGCAAATAGTTTTTCCATACCCTTCAATGATTTACTAGGGCCTTTTTTTGGGAACTCATCAGCAAGTCATTTTAAAGTTATCATGCTGTGATTAACTGCTGTGCCATTTCTCCCCTCAAAATTCATGAAAAATGCAGACTTACTACCTATTTCACCCATTGTATGAGCTTTACAACTGATTTTATCATGGTCTCTCATGCTGGGTTTATAGATTGCTTGAGCTGGGGGTGAGAACTCCTGCTGATACTGTCACAGAGCAATCTAGTCAGGTTCTTCTAAGTGGATCTGTTAAAACTGTCAACAAGTAATAGCCGTTAACTTTGACGATAAACAGAGATGGACTCTCTCCTTTAATATATCCAGAAATGGAAGCTGAAAAATAAGGTCTCAATTGTGACAGAGTGGAGTTCTGTTTGTTTTGTTTCCATTCCTTTGATATTATTGTTGAGATTGCCCCTGGAAACTTAAGCCTCAGGAGTCTGGTGATCACTGCCTTTTAATATGAATGTCTTCAATAGACTTCTAGAAGGTAATTGAACATGTTCAGGATGTACTTTTTACTTGTTTCTTTGCTTCTTTCTTAAAGAAATTTGCTTTGGAGACAACATATTTTAAGGAACCAATTACACACATACAGTTAATTCTCATCCACAGCAGTTATGTTCTATAAAACTGCCACAAACACTGCTTTAATAAATATGGAAAACTGTTCTTGGTGGGGAGTTTATGTATATAGGTTATAAAGTTTAAAAAAATCCTAGATTATAGTAGATTTTATATTATAAATCCTAAGAACAGCTCATCCTATTAGATTCTAATTTCTTTATTTTACAAGAGAAAATGAGTTTCAGAAGTATTAAACTTGCCTGAGGATGCCCCACTGAGAGGTACCAAGATTGGGATTCATACCCTATCCAGTGGTCCAAACCAGAGCTCCTTGTACCACACAGAGCTGCTGCCCACTATATCTCCCTCCTCTGGTCATCTCTGTATGAGAACTGAAACAAGAAGGCATAGTGGAACCTTGATCAGTTGTTCAGCTTTCGCTGAGAACATGCATGTAGACTACTCATTTTCTCACTGCTCTACGCATCTCTGCAGATGACCATGAAAACACAACAAGTATTGATTTGGGGTTACAAATAAACTTTAGCAAGTAGATGAATTTGCAAATGAGGAATCTGCAAATAATGAGGATTAACTATAGTCTGTCTAGATGGCCTAGAAAAAATATATATATATATGTACACACACTAATAGCAGCAACTCTGAAATACGATTATTGGTCTTCCTAGAATGTGAATTACCCAAGGTCAGAGAAGTTGCCATATGAAACTCTGGACAACTGTGTCACATACCTATCACAGTATGGATAGACTGTAATTCAATTTAAAATTCTGCAACATAGACAGCAGTTGGGGGGGGGGGCAGTATGAGAGAGAGCCAGAGAGTTCTCCTCTACATCATACAGCAGTGCTGTAACTGAGAATACAAAATCCAGGGTTGCTTGGATAGCATTTTAAAGGGGAGGGTATGTGCTTTGGTGAGTGCTGTGAAGTGTGTAAACCTGGTGATTCACAGATCTGTACCCCTGGGGATAAAAATATATGTTTATAAAAAATTAAAAAATAAAAAATAAAAAAAACTCAAATTAAACCCCATAATCCAAACATGTTTATTACAAGTGTTGTGACTATATTTAGTTCTGTTAAACATCAGTTTGTTAATTAACATGATAAATAACATTATTATTATTTTTTTTGTATGTGTGAGGTTAAGTAGAGTTCAAAGCACACTAATACACTAGAGATACTCTATCAGCAAAACTGGTTTTCATTAATAAGTTTTTATATTGGTCCCTTAGATTTAGGATTGTGACTAGTTTTATGTTCAGCTGCACATTAGAGCATTTTGTTGCCTGGATCTGAATGGAACTTTAGGTAATTTCTACCTTTAAAACAGTGTCAATAACTCAAATATATATTTCAGACAAATTGATATCAAGATACACAATATCAAGATACATAAAAGGAGAAATTATGGGAATTTTTTAGTTTTGCAGTTGGTCCATCAACTCCAAACCATTTTATGTAACAATCTTCTGAAGGGCAAAAGTTTTGTTTTTATTTTCTAAAAAGTCATATTTTTATAAGTTTATAACCTTGGAATCATATTTTTAAAACATTTGCCAAAATTATCAAAGTATAAAAATTACAAAGTAAAATTCCAGAAGATTTTAAAAAGAGAGGTTGTGGTAGAGAAAGAGGAGCTGGATGAAGGAATAAAAGCAAGCAAAAAATTTTATCGTATATGGGAAGAGGTTCCAGGTATAGCATAACTCTGCACATTATTGGAAGAAAAGACAGTATTGAAGATGACTCTGTGTGTGTGTGTGTGTTTGAGTGACAGAGTATATGTGTGTCCTGTCCTCATGCTGAGACTTTAACAAAACTACTCCATAACACTGCTGCCTCAGCATCCTTTTTGTGCAGTCAAGATACCTGCAAGGGCCTTGAACTGATCCTAGCTCCTTCCAAGATCACATGCCCTAGAAAACAGCTCACAGATTCACAAGCAAATACAAGTTCCTATATGACCCTCTCAAAGATCCTTGTGATAATCAGTCTTCCCCACCTTCCAGAGTCTTCCCCTTGTATGCCCCAAAGCTTGCCAAAACCCTTTTTTGTTTTGTTTTCATTTCAATTGACAAATACAGCCTTAGCCTGGGAATCCCAAAGCACTCCACCTATGGACCCTAATAAAAGTGTACTTTAGGTCCTGCAACATTCTCTCTACCTGTACCATGACTTGACCTCCTTATGGGGCCATTCAAGGTCTACTTTGCACATGCTTCAGGGCCTGCGACTAAAAAAACCTTTATAAGACCACTTCAACATTATATTTTAAAGATTTTATGTCTATTCCAGGTTTTTTTTTTTTAACCACATAAATCTAGAAATGTCTTTAAAAATACCTTGACATTTAGACTGGGGTTCCGTGTAGATCTATGCGGGGAGAATTGACATCTGAAGAATTTGAGTATTTCAATCCATATACATGGTGGACAAATAATTTAGGTCTTTCTTAATTTCTCTAAGCAATATTACATAGTTTTCAGTGAAGAGCTTGGCCTTTCTGGTATTTATTCTTATGTATTTTGTTTAATACTGATGTAAATAGATATTTTTGCATGCTACTTAAATCTTATTTGACTCCACAAATAAAATAAAAACAAATACAATTAATGTTTGGATAAACAAATTAATAAGCCTATCATCAAATATTTGTTACAGTAACTAGGAAAAAAGGCAGTTAGTTTGTGGTCAAACACTATCATACTGATACATGTAGAAATACTTTAATGACTTAAGTGTTGAGTTTACATTTAATGTTACTGTAAATAGATACTCCAATTTTATTTTCTAATGGTTCACTACTAGTATATAGAAATAAAAACAATTTTTATACATTGATTTTGTATCTCATCATCTTAATTTTACTTACCATATCTAAGTTGTTTTCTAGATTACTCATGTTATTTTTAGTAAACAATCGGCAGGTTCAAATAAAGGCAATTTTACTTCACTGTTTCCTAAAATGTGCCTTTTTAAAATATTTTTCTTTCTTGTAGTAGATAAAACATCTAGTGCAATGCTGAATAATAGTACCAATAGATATTCTTGCTTTACTCTCAATCTTAGCTGGAAAACATTCACTAATTCATCATTGAATGTGATATTAAAGTTTGGTTCTACTAGTCCAACCCCTAATCTAGTTCCAAATAAATAATCTTAGAGCAATATCTGAAAAATTACAATTATTCCTAATAATTCAACTGTGCCTCAGAACAAGTCTCAATAATATGTATAGGAGTACAATTCAGCAATCGCACTACTGGGTATTTATCCTAAAGATACAAATGTAGTGATCCGAAGGGGCACATGCACCTGAGTGTTTATAGCAGCAATGTCCACAATAGCCAAACTATGGAAAGAACCTAGATGTCCATCAACAAATGGACATCACTACTATATACTAAGTAAGAGTTTATAGCTCTTACTTATTTCTTATATTCAGAAGTCTAAAGGAAAGATTGGATGATAAAAAGACTATAGTAAAATTCAATATGTTTTCAGAGAATAAAATTTAGGGGAGGCACTCCTTTTCAGACTCAGGCAAGAGCAGGATCAGCCCTTGAAAGTGAATTCCCCTTTAAGCTTTGCACTCTTGGTACTTACTTATTCTTTAGACCTTCACTAACTCTGGGATTCGTGCAGATCAATCCCCACAAATCCATGTGCCTGAGAGTGAGTGCCTCCTTTGCTATTGACTGTTTTACTCCCAAATAAGAACTCTGTATGTCAGGGTTTTTAACCAAAGTAGAAATAAAAGTTATGACAATAATTGTGCAAAGGCTGAGGTAGAGCCTTCTGTGGTCACTTTTCTAAAATCAATACCATACCCAATGTTATAAACGTCTTTTCCTTCTTTACTCAAACGTTTTGGGGTATCTGTTAGAAAAAGAATTCTGGGCAAACACGTTAGTCACAAGGTTCTCTGACTTTCTCTTGCGCTGCCAGAAAGGGCACTGGGTAGAGGCAATATGATCAGCCAGAAAGAACAAAAACCTTCATACTGAGTTCCTGATTCTTAAGAGGTACACAAGTTAAATCTCACCTAATTTTCCACACCTCAGAGTTGTAGTTGTAGCTGGTAAGCAAGAGTGTTAGAGGGTGGCTTGCTGGAGACTACCACACATTAGGGTCCAAAAGAAGTATATGACACAGCACCATTCCCTAGATGGGATGCTTGGAGGGGTCAGACCTATGAGGCCTGCTGGAGGCAGAACTCAGTCATTCCATGTCTATAGATGATTAATTGAATCCACTATGAAAAGCGAAACAACACTGGCATGAGAAGACATGGAATATCTTTGGGAAAAGGAGCAATGAAGTACATGCGTAGAACACAATCCAAACAGTAAGAGGCACTGCTACTCTCTTAAAGGGGTAGTTGAGGGGTATACAAGTAGAGCTTTTAATAACATATGATACTGATGTTTTAAAATAAATGGAACTGTATCTGAAAACAGAAAAAAAAGACCATTTTAATATCTAAGTGTCTAAAAAATTATGAAATGAATGATATTTTATAAGGGGAGACAGTCAAATGAATTTTAGTAGAGCATAGTCACATCACTTTTTGAAAAAGAAATTGAAATTATTCAGTCAAATATAGGCTTTATAAATGAAAACAGGAAATAATACTATTTTAAGTACTTATTATTAGAGTTTTTTAACTATTTCTGTATTTTAGAGTGGAAAATAAAATTTGCATTTGAGGCACTGCCTTCTTTGCTGTGAGTGACTACTCCTGCCTCAGTTATTCAAACAGATGTCTTTGGGACTTCAAATAGACCAAAATATTATATAGTTTCTGCTTCATTGTTTTATTTAGATAAGTTCAATGGTATCTATTCAGAATTTGCATCATGATAAACATCATAATCAAATGTTACATGTGAAAGCTTTGTTATTACTTTGTTTCAAAACTGAAGCTAATACACAGTATATAGTGTACATAAGTTATGTGTATATAAAATTTAAGTCAAGTTTTAAAATATAAGCTATTTTTTTCAATTTCAGCAAGAAATCACAGGTAGTAATTATTTTCTTCTAAGTCAGTTACATCGTGTCAAACTTACAATGATTGTTCTGTTTTTATGCTTTTCCTTAAGTGAGCAAAATTTCCTCACAATGGAGTAATCATTATTCCTAATGTAAAAACTCTGACAAATAAAAAACTAATCCAAGGATAATAATATTCTCAGTAAAAATCTTTAAAGGGTCATAAGTATTTTAAATCAAATCTCATTATGTAAAAAGGCTTGAGTTATCAGTGATGCAGCTAACCAGGGAATTGACATGTCAAACAATATTCTTCTTAAAATAGATTGCGAAATTTCATAATAACAGCTTTTATTTAAAATATTATTATTTTGAATATTATCTTAAAGTACTGCTTATTTAATAATAATATGTATGTCAATGTGGTCTTTGACAATATCTTAAATAATGCTATAAATTCTTTAAACATAGGAAGGATAACAGATGCCTAGATTATGCTTATGCTATGATGTCCCAAGATTACAAAATAAGATCTTTTCACAATATAACTTATATATGTATATAACTTACACATATAAAAACTTAAACATCTATAAGACCTTATAGAGAAAACAAGTTTGGAAAAATAGGTTATACATAAAATTATTTTAAACACTTAAATATATCTATATTAACTAAAAATAAATTATATATTAAAGAAAATATAAATATTTTACATGTTATTTATTCCTGGTTTGCATTGTGGTTTATTTATATTAATATTCAGATACTAGCAATATTTTTTCATGATCTACCATCTCTAACACTGGCACTGATAATAGCTTTAACAGAGAAAGAACTTCTTTTCAGCTTAAAGATTCATGTGAGCCTTTATTGTTCATATTTTAAAGGATTTTCACATTCAGATTAGTCAACATTTCATCCTAAAAATGGGGATTTTGGTAAGCTAATTAACTATTGCTTAAAGAACATGACAGATGATCACATGAAGTAGTTTTTTTTTTCTCCATAATGATAGAGTACCTTGTAAGATTTCATTGTACCTATTTATCATCCTGATATATTAGGCAACTCTTATCTGAAAGTTTGCTCTTAATGTGTAATTATGAAGTAGATTTAACTATTATTTTGATTGTTCTTAGAACTATATAGAAGAGTTGGCTTAATTAATACATCCTGAAGATTGATTCATATAGAAGAATGTATTCCCTTAAAGTAAATTTTGAAATATTAGAACTGATGATCTTGCCACTTAATAAGTTTACTATATAATGTATCAATTTTCAGTGTGTCCTTTGTTGATATTTTTCTGTAGTTTCTATCCTGTCTGTGGCATAGGAATGACTTCTCACATGACCTCTGGTAAGAAAAGGCAATTCTCTCTTGGATATGGAGCCTAAAATTCCAAATATCCAATGCTTGATGCCAGGAAGTTTAATTGTGTCCATGTCTTTTCCATACTTTCAAAAAATGTGTTTCATATTTTCCCCAAATCCCCAGTAGATGGTCTCCTCTTCTACGTCACAGAGAAGATAGAAACCAAACATATGATATACCATCGATTTTCTGCCACCAAAGACCAATAGTCCCTCATCTCCTCATGCATCTTTATTATAGTTGAAGAACTATCCTCTGAATCCCAAGTTCTCATTCCGCCTCAGTAATGTCACTTTTCCAAAAATTCTTGCTCTTTTCCCATCCTCAACATTTAAACATGCTCATATCTCTCTTATATCTTTGCATTTCCTGTTTTGATCTCATAATTTCATGATAGTTCTCTTCTTTACTTCATGATTAAATATCTTGAAAGAATCTTCTGACTTACCATCTGCTTCTCTTCACAGCTGCTCCAACAATTTGGCACTTTTCATGCCAATGCCTTTTTTACCTTCCTGCTCTAATTCAAACCTTATTTCTTTATCATTAACTGATCTTTCTACAACATTCTCTCCATTGTTCATGCACTTTGTTGTGAATGGTCTGTTATCTGCCAAGACACATTCCCCTGAATTTTCTCCTACTAATCTGCCTGCTACTTCTCACTTAGCATTTCTAGGCTTCACTTTATCTAGCTCTTTTTAAAATATTGAGTTTTCCTAGATTTAGATCCTATCCCACTGCTGTTCTCATTTGACAAATTTACTTTGGGTGATCCTGCTTACTACCATGACTTCAGTTATTATCCATATACTTTTGTGACTATGAATTCTAATTCTCCAACACAAATTTTATTTCTAAATTCCTGATCACTGTAACTAATTGCCTCCTGAAAAGCTCTACTTGCTCGAATTGCAGGTATTTGCAGTTTACCATCTCCAAATATCATAACGTAGCCTTCAATATATAAAACAAAATAAACGACCATCCAGAAAACTGAAAAATCAAAATGGCAATGGAAAATTTTGATAGCAGAACAGGATTAAGATGATTTGCAAGTCTGATTTAAAAAGCATAAAGATATTACAAACTTAAAGGGGAACTGATTATATATTCAGAGAAGGAAAGAGAAAATCATATACATAGATTTTATGTAAAAATAAAAAAAACTACAGAATTTGCTCAATAAGAAATTTAAAACCAGCAACAAAAACCCAAATTATCATTTTCAAAATAAATTGAACCAGTAATTTCATATTTTTGTCTTATAAAATAATATCATAGTCATAAATATCATTTTTACCTAAGTTTTCCAACTGTCAGGGACATGCTCTAACTCATTTTTATAAAGCTTGCATGTACTTGATTCTAAAAGTAATGAGGACAGTACAAGAAAATTTAAAAACTAAACTACACTGATGCAAAAACTCTAAAAATAATATAAACCCAAGAGAATAAAGCAAAATAGACGATCATGCAATAGGTTTAGGTCAACAATACTGACCTGGTTTAACACTGGAACATTATTTTTTTTTCTTATTACATCTTTTATTTGCAAACTTCCAAGAAATTAAAGATTCATGGTTAAAAACATCAATCCTGTATCCTTCCAACTTTAGGAAGTTGCTCTTACTAATAGGACTTTTTAGCAGGCCTGTTTTCTTCCCTGTCATTTTTTTCTTTCCATTTGTATTGAGGCATAATTGAAGAAAAAGTCTTGTTTTTGGTACAAAATAATATCAGTATTACTATAAAGGCAAGGCATTTATTTTTAAAGCTTACCATCTATTAAATAATATATAATTCTATATGTTATATGTGTAAATCTGGGTAATCTAGGAGTAAAAGGGAAATCTCTTAACTGGATAAAGTTTATCTGCAAGAATCCCACAGCAATTATCACTTTACATGTGAATATTTCAAAAGGTAACATTAAATTAGGAATAATATAACAGAAACTGCTACCATCACTTCAAAATTTTATTTCATGACCAATCCAGTTATATAGAGAATGAGAGAAGAAAGTTTTGAGGACTATCAAGAAGGTGAGCTTATGATATGATTCTCTATTTTAAATACCAAGGAAGTAAAAAAAAAAATATATATATATATATAAATATATGCGTATATACATATATACACATATATGTATATATAGTATTATAGTGTATATATACATATATAGTATTATACCTTATAGCTAAAGAAGTTTATCTAGCATTCTTGGTACAATTCAATATGCTAAGACCAATTGCTTTTCTATACATCAAGAATAGCTGGATAGTAGAAATTTTCACATTCTTTTTTTTTTTAATATAATTTTTTATTTTTTATAAACATATATTTTTATCCCCAGGGGTACAGGTCTGTGAATCACCAGGTTTACACACTTCACAGCACTCACCAAAGCACATACCCTCCCCAATGTCCATAAACCCACCCCCTTCTTGAGAAGAATGTATAAATACAAATGTGTATAAGACTTTTATGGAAAAATAAAAACTAAGGGAAACAGTAAAGAAGACCTACATTAATAGAAATGTGTGCACACTAAAAGATTGGAAGACTCATTGTATTAAAGATAAAAACTGATCTTTAAGCTGATATATCGATTCTAAAAAATTCCAACAAAATTTTCAACAGGTATTTTTTAGAATTTGAGAAGCATGTAATGAAATATATATGAAAAGGCAAACACTCAAGATTAGAAAAAATGAATGATTAAAAAAATAAATACATTACCTGAGATGAACAAGGAAAATCTGCCCCAGCAAATATCAAAACATTAGAAAAAAAGCTATGTATATAAGATACTGTGATATTACTTAAAGAGTTCCTTTTAAAGAACTAGGAACAAAACATAGCTCTAATTACTGAATGAATATGAAGGGCAAATTAGTAGGAAAAATATAGAATATTTAATAAGTCATGCTCAGGTGACTGTGTATCCACACAGATATAAAATGATATAGAACTCTTTCAGATTCAAAAAAATTCTTGATAAGTTAAATATGTACATGTTAAATACAGTAAGTTAAAAATCTTTTAAAGTATAGGTCTTGGTTCTAGATAGCATAATATTTCTTTAAAATATCCAATACACAAAAAGAATTAAAAAAAATTGTTACATTGAGATGCATAAAAATCAAGGCACAGCTAGAGAAAATTAAATGGCAGTTGTCAAATTGGTAGAAGATACTTTTTTACTCCCATATGACCAATGGGAGTGGGAGAAGACAAATTATATTTATTTTTATTTATTTAGTCATATAAGTGGGAAATAAGGAAATTTATAAATAAATCTACCTATCTATCTATCTATTTAACTATCATCATCTATCCCCTATTAGTTTTAAGTTTAATACACAAAATTATGGAAAATTGGAAAAGTACATGAATAGACATTTCAAACACGGTGTCCATGTATGGTCCATAAAAAATTAAAATTTGCATTTTTCTCCAGGGAACTCGTAATTACTATTTTGGTAGGTGTTAGTAACGCAATGGACAATTAATTCAATAAGCTGAGGAGACAAGTTTGTGTGAGCCCTTGAAGATCTGATATGTGTGTTCCTGGCACACATACAACTTAGGTCTTATGGCTATTTTAACATAGGCATTAGAGATTAAGAAATTAGATTCAAATCGTACACATTTAATTTGGCTTTTCTAACAACAGAAGCTCATTATAAGAGTATAAACACTTAATCTTCTATGGGATTTTCTTGCATATTGTTTATACTTGTCATTAAAAAAGCAAACATACTGCAACATATTTCATTTTCCTTTTGTCATACAGCATTCAGCTGACAGATTGACCTGTGTATTTCTATGTCTCTCAAATGGTTTTCTAAGGCATTGTAAATAAGTCTAGTACAGTAAATTATACCTTCAGTTTCTCTTATACTGACTAGTTGGATCACATCTTCATCCAATATGGCTGTCATCCAATCATGACAAATTCAGTCCTGACTAATCAGAACTTGAGGGTCATTACTCTTTTGATTATATATGTTGTTTCATGTTGTGCCTGCTTTCACTTCTTTAAATACAAGAAGTATATATACTAAATGTTATGTCCAAGACTCATGTTGAAGTTCCAGTCCCCAAAGTGAGTGAAATTGGAGATAGCGCCTGTGAGAAGATGATAAAAGCTAAATAAGGTCGTAAGGTTGAGGCCCCTAATCCAATAGGGCTGGTGCCCTTGTGATAAGGGGAAGAAACACCAGAGCTCTCGCTGTCATGTGAGGACACAGTGAAAAAGAGGTCATCTAGAAACTAGGAAGAGTCCTCACTAGGCACAGAATTAGCTGACACCTTGATCTTGAACTTCCCAGCATCTAGATTTGTGAAAAATATCTTCTTATTAAGATATCCAACCTACAATATTTTGTTATGATAGCCCAAGCAGAAAAATATAGTGACTACTTGATTGTTTTTTTCTTTTTTCTTCTTTTTTAAGATTTTATGAATTTATTTGAGAGAGAGAACAGGAGTGGGGAGAGAGGCAAGGGAGAGAGAGAAGCAGACTCGCTATTGAGCAGGGTGCTCCATGTGGGGCTCAATCCCAGGACTCCGGGATCATGACCTGATCTGAAGACAGGTTAAGTCTTTTAAGACTGGGCCACCCAGGTGTCCCATGAGTACTTAATTTTTTAAAAAAGGAATAGGTCAGTTATACTCATCTACAGAAAGATATAACTTACAGTCATTCTAGTAACTTGAAAAAAAAAACAATACAACCATATATGCATTAAAAAAACTTCCCAAAGTACAATTTTAGTGGGAAAAAGCAGGGAATGGAAAACAGTGTGTTGATATTTGCACAGAAAATTAAAACATATATTCATAATATGTCCCTGGAAGGATATCCAAAAACAGGTCCTGTCTCCAGGGAGAGAATCCGCATAGTCAAGAGACTAAGAAGGGAGAACTTCTCACTCTCTATTCTTCTCTAACTTTTATTTCTTTTTCATGTGAATGTAGAGTGCACTCAAAAAGGTAAAGCTACATAAAATTGAAAGGATTTTTTTGTATAGACACAACCATGTAGATGTTACACATAGCTAGACTATGACATTTTACAAGTAAGACAGAATATGTTTAATTCAATAACCTCATCTCACAGACATAAAACACATGTATCTAACTTTCATAGGTCCTGGAGAATCAAGCACACTACAAAATCTATTCTCAGGAAAAAACAGCCTAATAGAAGGTTATTCAAAAGCCAATAAGTATATCACAATATTAATTCAGCAGATGTGGGATATATATAGTAAGACTTCAAATACTCTATTTGGGAAAAAATATTAGTATGGAATAAAAATGAACTAGACCCCAAAGAAAACCATAAATATTAAATACACAATCAATGCAGTTGCTTAAAATATGGCTGACGATACACTTATTAAAGATTTAGTAATCAAATAAAACTTGTTGTGTCTATTAACTGTACTAGTCTGAGGTCAATGGAATTTATGGAAAAATATAAAAGTCATTAAAAGACATAAGATTTAAGATGATGAATTTAAGAAATCCTCTTTTCTTTGAAAGCCTAATTCTATAAAATTTTTAAAATTGAAGCCTTATAGTGGTAGGAAAATTTTTAGACAAATAGTGTTTCTAAAGTCTTCGTTGTATTCTCTAAAGCAGTAAAATAAAATATGACATTGTTCTGCTGTTTGACTGTTATAGTTTTGTATAAAACTAAAGCTAAATGTGACAGTCCCTACAAAAATGTGTAACAAATGATCAAATACAAATTTAACCTTGATTCCATTACATTATATACAGCTACTATTTCAAATTAATACAGCTAATGCACTAACCAGAAATTTATAGTGTTAAATACGTCAGTCTAAGATTTTAAGTGTCAAGTCTCTCCCCAATAGAGATATTAGAGACCATTTTTATCCAGAAGTAAGCCTGAACTACGGATAATATATTAAAATCCCAATATTTCGGGCGCCTGGGTGGCTCAGTGGGTTAAGCCGCTGCCTTTGGCTCAGGTCATGATCTCAGGGTCCTGGGATCGAGTCCCGCATCGGGCTCTCTGCTCAGCAGGGAGCCTGCTTCCTCCTCTCTCTCTCTCTCTGCCTGCCTCTCTGCCTAGTTGTGATCTCTCTCTGTCGAATAAATAAATAAAATCTTTAAAAAAAAATAAATAAAAAAAAATAAAATAAAATCCCAATATTTCAACCTGTAAGCATTAAAATGTCATTTAATGAATTTTGTGGTTAAATATAATTGGAAATACTTTAATCTTTTCAATTGCAATAGATAATTTTGGTACTTTATTCCAAAATTTTAAAAAGTGAATTTTTCATGATAGATTACTTAAGGAATTATCTGTCAACATAATTAGAAATTAATATATGTTATTAATAGCTTAATCAAAAGGATAGTAAATTGATATGGGACTTCTTTGCAAGTTTACTGTGGACTTAAACAACAATATTTCATTTAGCCACTGCCTTCTCCCACCCCATCCTATATACATACATATATGTTTGTCATTAAAAAAGCAAACATACTGCAACATATTTCATTTTATTCATTTTATTTCACTTTATTCTATACATATATATGTATGTATGTATAGAATAGCTCATGTGAATTAGGACTGACTCAGGAAGTTTTAGGGACATGAGATTGAAAAGGCGCTATAGACAGAAAGACATTAAAGGAGAATCTCTGAGTTTACTCTACAGCAATTATTTTACTATGGCCTACTTGCAACTCAATCAATTCAAACAAAAATCAAAGCCATATTAGTCCTGTTTCTATGCAATCAAAAAATAATAAATAAAGATCTTTAAACTGCATTGGACAGAATTAATCTTAGTAGGTGTCAGAAATGTCAGAGTACAGATCTGCCAAGGAAGGATAATAATTACCAATGTGCAATGTTAGATATGCCAGTCAATGAAGGAAATATTGGTGTTGTTTCACAAAGCTTTCTTGGAATCTTTAATGTTATTGTTAATTACTTTGCATAAATTCTATGAACTTGGTTCTTTAGGGATGCTCCTATTCACCGAAATTTTTACTTTTTATTTATACAAGTAAATAACAAATATTTTCACTTAGACAAAAGACTTATACATATTATGCTCTTATTAGCAAAGTTAGTAAGTGTTAAAATATTATAAATAAGACAAAATATATTAAAGGTCTTATATTAGTCAGACATACTGGTCATATCTCTATCATTATGTATATGGTATTTTAATGCACTATTTACTTCCTTTTGGTGATTTTTTCATAAGGCTTTCAAAATCTAAAAGCTTGATGATACTTGATCTTTTACCAGTATTTCAATGGAAAGTAGCTATGAAATTACTTTACTTGTACAAATACTTTGTTATCTCACAGACTCCTGGAATGACATATTAACACATTGTTAATAATGCTTACCAGGGAACTTAATAAACAGCACCTCAGTTTTAAAATTCTCCAATAAAATTTTACATTCTCCTTCAGCAGTTTATAGAGCTTGGGCAGCTTAGATTTCAAAGAATAAAAAACAAATCTCATGTTAACTGTATTGATTTTTGCATGCCAGTTTGTGCTATGGAAATGTGCAAAACTAATCTCACTTTAAACCTAGAGAGCTAATGATAGTTCCCTATCATTGAAAAGAACACTAAAAATGTGGGGGGGTAGGGATAGGTTGGCTGGGTTATGGACATTGGGGAGGGAATGGTGAGTGCTGTGAAATGTGCAAGAATGATGATTCACAGACCTGTACCCCTGAAGAAAATAATACAGTATATGTTATTTTAAAAAAAGATATGAATAAAAATACTAAAAATGATCTTTCTCCACCCTCAACAAATGCAAACACAGTCTTCCAGCACCATCAACACACGAGCATGATTATTGTAGAAAGAAAGGACTCCATTTAGGCTATTCCAACAAAGTGATTTGTCATACTTGGAATATCACACCCAAGTAATTTGGAAGACTCCTGTGCAAACAAAGCAGATTACATCTGCGATAGATGGAGGAAAAAGACATCTCGGAAATTTTACACTTATTTGATGGACAATTTATTTCTCTCTCTCTCGCTCTCTCTCTCTCTCTTTTTTAATTTTTTTTGTTTTTTTTTTTTTTGCTTTTTGAATATACAATTATGTAAAAATGTGTACTCCTGCTATTCAACTTGGATACTTCAATTATAATAACAACAGCTAATATGACAATAGTGTACTACTTCATTTAAACATAATAGTGGCTAAAGGACTGTATTATTGATTCCTATGTTAGAGTTACAAAAATGAAAGAATACTGAGTTTACATAGCTTTAAAAAAAATCTATTTATCTATCTATCTATCTATTTGAGAGAGAACAGAAGTGGGGAGGGGTTGGAGAAAGGGTAGGACCCTGAGATGACCTGAGCCACAGTCAGATGCTTAACCAACTGAACCACCCAGGATCTCCGTTTACATTGCTTTTAAGTGACAAAAAAAAAAAAAAGGAATCTAAGGTCTCTAACTCAAAAGTGATTGTTTAATTGGTATGGCATAGTATCTACAATTCTTTTCATTTCATTCTTGTTGGCTTCCCTTTCTAGAGGAAAATCTAGGTTAAAGTACTCTAGATGTAAAGTGGAGGCTCAAATCTATTTATTTTAAAATTATTTTCTCTTATACTAATCTGCCATAAAGGCAATTCTATAAAGGAGTATTAAATATGAAAGTTTAAGGGATAGTTTACATATGTGATATATTATGTTATAATTGCAGTAAGGCAACTACTATGCTTCTCCTTCAGTATAGATTATTTTCTACTAATGGTCAGTGCTTGCCTGCTGTGTCACTGTCAGCTAACGGATTCAAAACCCAAAAGATAAAAGGCAATTCTGGTGTAGTGTTCACCTATAAAGCCTCATTAGTTCCTGTACTGCTGTCTCACTTGAATAACTTCGGAGTCCTATTTACATTAACCTCTCCACAATTTAAGATTAATAGCCACACACAAAAAATGTGGACCTTCAACTGCCGAAAAATCAACGACCAATATATTAATAACATGAACCCACTGCTGTAATGGCCTTAATCAGTCACTCTGTTTTAATAATTAATGCAATTGGGTTTTACTATTCTTTTTTTTTTTTTTAAAGATTTTATTTAGTTATTTGACAGAGATCACAAGTAGGCAGAGAGGCAGGCAGAGAGATTGGGGGAAGCAGACTCCCTGCTGCGCAGAGAGCCCAATACGGGGCTTGATTCCAGGACCCCGGGACCATGACCTGAGCCGAAGACAGAGGCTTTAACGTACTGAGCCACCTAGGTGCCCGAAGGGGTTTTACTATTCTTTAACTGAAGAAGTTACTGTTAAGATACAAGTAGATTTCTATTCATAGCCAATGACATAAGTTAACAATATTATATTTGGTTTTATGTTTTACACAAAAGATAATTGTGATGGATTATTAATATCTTGTGAGTATGTTACTTAGAAGAAAAGTATAATTTCAGACTGCAGAAGGTAGAAATGGGACATAAAACTTCTGGACTTTGATTACATACTAAAAGTAGGAGGTGTATTTCAGCCAGGTGTGTCAAATAGAGAAGAGAATAATAGAGGAATACCAGCCACTTCTGTTGACTGCTGTGTTTCTAATTAGCTAATGTGGATTTAAATAACTCATATAATATCTCTGCATTACAGCCCTACAACCTGGAATATAAGGTGATGATTTTAGATCTTTGGTTCTTTACTAGAACAATTTCCTTCCCCCCATGTGACTTCCGGCAAGACATCCTTTTGGTATCACAGAAGGGCCCATGTGGGGTGGGGTGGGAACTACTCACATCTAATAGGTGAAAGCTAGAGATGCTGCTAAAGGTTCCACTCTACTCAGGATAGCCTCACACAAAAAAAATAATTATCCAGTCTGCTGTTCTGAGATTGAGAGACTCTGGGTTAGATGGTATTTGTGATCTCTATATCATTGATTTTAGGCTGGATTCCTTAAATTCTGCATCAGAGCAACAGCAAAGGGCTTGCATGACTCTTTACCAATTAGCTGTGTTTTATAGGTGTTGTTTTGTCAAACCAAAGGTTTTCTTTTTTTAACTTAATTTTAATTTAAATTAGCCAACATATAGTATATCATTAGTTTCAGATGTAGAGTTCAATGATTTATCAGTTGCCTATAACACCCTGTGTTCATCACATCACGTGCCCCCCAATTAAACCAATGATTTTAAGATCAAAACTTTTCTGCCAGAATCTCTATAAAATAGCTTCAAGTTAATTATTCTTTGAAAGTACTATTTTAAGGCTAATCTTCCACTTTCCAATGTGGAAGTTTGTATTCTAGTTTAAGTTTTATGATATTTATTTGTTCAGTTTTACAAAAAATGTATCTCATATTACCATAAAGCTATAATATGAACATTATGGATATCATGTATTATATGCATTTTTATAATCTGCTTCAAATTATCTCTAAAGTGTGAATAATGTCTATCTCCCACATACACATACACACAAATACCACTGACTTATAAGTATATATTAAGAATTAAGCACTGTAGAAAGATATACATATGCATATCTCTGTATACATATGTAAAATATGAAACTTTATCTGTTGAAATATACTGACCTATCAATATCCCTTTGTGGAGATTTTAAACACATATTACACACACATATACACACAATATTGGATTTCACTCCTTTATTTCTGTCCCCCAAATGTCGATTTATAATACTCAATAAAATATAATTTTATTCAGATTATATTTGTATCTTTTGTTTCTGTTCACAGCTCTTACAGAATATTTTACAAAATGGAAATGTTGCCTGTTGCTATTTTCTTTACTGAAATTCTAAATTTGAAATAGTTTAAAGACCATCAGGAAATGGGGGAAAAAATGCCTTTAATTTCTTAGCAAATGTTTAGAATAAAACATTACTTTCATAATTCAAGAGTGCCAAAATGTAAGTACATGAAATGGCTCACAGTGGGAAATAAATGTATAAACACTTACATAAGCCATTGCATTTGATCATTTTCAGTATATACAGGGTTATAGCTCTTTTGAATGATTATTACTAATTTATTCATCTCTGACCAAGCACAATTATTTATTTAAATGTATGAACAAAGGAAATAACACAGACTGGAACATTTTCATGGATGACTGAAGGAACTGAGGACTTGCTTCAAAAATCCTCAGTTCATGAATGTAGGTTGTATAAAACCAGATTGATAATGATAATAATAAACAATTTACATTAGGATATTTATAAAATAAGCAGAATTATTTTTCATATAAAGAATTCGAAGTTAATAAAAATAATGTTAATTACATAAGTACATAATGCAATGAAATTGAGTATTATTTCAATTACAGTTTTTAATGTACTTTTTGAAGTAGAAATATTACCATATCCTTTCTTATAATGAGAGGACAATTTAAAAATCTCTTCAGAACATTAAGGTTATCTTGTATACGAGACTATAGTCACACGACTGTATATTATTTCAATGATGAATGTATGTTATTTAGAAAAAAATACTTTATTATAGAGGGAGATTTTAATAACACTAAACTATATGATAATATTAATACAGTTTTTGTTCCAATAGCTAAAATAAAAGCTTATTTTTATTTTGTACTTCACCTATAGGGGAAAATGTTAAAAGATTTAATAACTACTCAATATGAATTAGGCTCTTAATAAAATATTCTTTTAGAAGAAGAATCAATATTTAATTAACAATTCAGGGTTATGCTGCCAATCCATTATTTGGGTTTTTTTGGTTTTTGTTTTTATTTTTTTTTTCAGGCTTTATTTTGGAAAGATCTAGATAGAGTTCCTTGGTGACTCTTCAGGAGCCTCTGCACTAGAAAGAATTAGAAGAGTTTGGTTGGATGCCGCATCCCCATCCTGCTTTAATCCAAACAATTCTTCCTATAACTGTATACATCCTGAAACTGTGAAGAAGACTTTGACTAAATATATTTATAAAACAACAAAAAACTGTACAGAATTTAATATGATGATATGTTCTGCTCTTACACTGATCTCTTGGCAAAGTCATACAAAATAAGCATTAAAAATAAAATTTGTCATTAAAGTTTATAATTTCACAAGAGGCAACTTGTGACTAGAGTTAAGGGTATTATGTTTTAAGCAACACAGCCAATGAACAATAAAAGGAGTATTTTTCAATGGAAAATATAACTGTATTTCTTTAACTTGTGGTTTTTATCAGAGGTAAAATTGATTTAAAAGAACTGTGAACATCTGAACAGAGTGTACACTTTACAAGTGGTAAGTTAAAACAACTGAAGAAAACGTGTAGGAAAGCACAGCTATTCCTTCTGCTATACCAGAACTGCATTTAAAAAGTTAAGGAAATATAATTTTGATAGAAAATATGTCTTCCTAAGGGGAATAAAGAACTTAATGTAAAATAATGTAAGAAAATAATGTAAAAGATAGGTCAACAGCCTATTGAGTACTCTGTGTACATCTGTCAAACTCTAGGAAAAAAATTTAGGAAAGCCTACATCAAGGCATTACACTTTCTAAGATAGACAGGTTTTTCTTTAGCAAAGATCCTTTTTATTTTCTAATAAAACACCTCGGCAATTTAGTACATTTTTTTTCTTTATATAATAAGTATCATTTAAAATTCAAGTTCTGAATTACTTGATTCTAAACACACGCTTTTCTGTTATTTTCAAAGTCTACAGGAAATGATTACTAGAATTGGAGTGTTTAAATTCAAACAGATCGAAGTTTATAGATAATATTCTACATTATAGATTGCTGTAGAGAGGATGATTCTGAGAGCAACATTTGGTAAGACTAAGCATGCCACTTATTTACATTGCTGAGCAGTATGTGTGGCTGGCTCTGTGGTATACTACTGGGCTAATTTCATTATTTATAGGAGTGTCCCGAAAGGTTCTAACATGAATTTTAATGTGATGGTTTTAAAGGCCCCAAATAATCCTTTCTATTGGGACAACACTATATGGAACTAAGAATTAAAAAGAAGACACAGGAAGGCTAACTGCAAACCTTCAATCAAAGGTAAAACTGAGCATATTTTAAATTGTACAAACAATTACATCTTTAAAATGCACTATAAATTTGTGTCAGGTATAACTAACCCATTACATTTGCAATTTTACAAAGTAAGAGATGTGGATAAAGTTCTAATGATTTGAAATTACTCAGCTTTCATCATGAAAGGATAAGAAGAGAAAAGAGAAAAGAAAAAAAAAGAAAAGAAAGAAGAAAGGAGAGAGGGCGGGCACACACAGTTACATCTATCCACACATATGTACGCACACTCTACATCTTTGGGCAAAAATAGCTGATTCTTGTCTTGAGTTCGGCTTCTATTCTCATTTAGAAATCTGTGTGATTATAAAGTCTATATGTATTTATTTATTTGTTATATGCATATGCACGTGTGTATAATATATGTTACATATTGTGTATGCAATGTATTTGTTACACATATTACACATATTCCTTGCTGAGCAAGGAGGCCTGCACGTGGCTCAAGCCAGGACTCTGAGCTGAAAGCAGATCCTTAACTGACTGAACCCCTCAGACACCTCTGTTTTAGTTGTCTTTATAGAAAGTACATATCAACTTCTTAATACCTGTTCTTTTAAAAAATGATTTCTTAAATATGCAAAAGATACCGCACATAAAATCATTTCATAGAAATGAGCTATTTAAGTTAATGACATGTAAGATATTCTGCTTGTTCAATTTTACCAACAATAGCCACTACATTTGCTGTCCAAACAAGGAATGGCAGGTGAAACCTTTAACAAAGGTTGTCTAAATGGATTTATTCTGTCATTATATCTGAATAGCATCCTTCCCTACCTCCACCCTGCTCCTGTCTCTTTCTCCCCCTGCCCCACCACACCCTGAACTCCTACCTTGGTCCCTGTCTTTCTCTTTCCCTCTCTCTATTTAATTTTTTAAAGACTATCTGAATTTAGTTCTACTGATAATTTCCTGATCAGTCAGAACATCCCAAACATGACTACCACGGGATACTAATTTTTGAGTCATAAGCCTTTTTAATTGTAAAGTTGTAAGATACTCCTGAAATTTCTCAAAGGTCAGATTAAATAGAGAATTTTGGTAATGGTATTGTTTATGGGACTTCATTTCCCTCCAAATTGCCATGAAAATTTACATGATTGGAATTTGCTTATTACTAGGGAATAGTTTTTCTATTTATGTGGCCCAAACAGTATTATCTCTCTGTTTTTCTAGGCAACTGCCTGGGTGTTTGTCTCAATCATTGATGTACTTTTTAAAAACGCTATTTGAGCTGTAGACATGGGGGAAAAAAGATCTAGTTCCTGACTGGGGAATGAAAATGCATTCACCCAATAAGCAAAAGCATACAGCATAATACATTCTGAGTCACATTATGAATTACCCACGTCTGCAAGCACTGAGGGATTTTCTTGCGTGGTAATTTCCTGCTCTGTCTTGGTTACTCAGGCAGCACTTATGTATCATGTAGAATTTGAATATGAGTTCCAGTCCCATGACTACCTCTTGTTATTGCTGCCTCTGACTTTTCTTCCTCCTCAACTGTCACATATTGCTTGAGCAAGCTACCAGAGCTAACAAACTTTATTGCATCTGACGTTGATATGTATCTAAGATATGGAAAAACTCCTAAAACTTTGTAAGCAAACAAACCAAGCTGTAGTTTTACTGTGCTGCCATGTGCTCATGTGTTTAAATATCATTAGGAGTAATTTTAATCATAATTTGCAATATTTTAAATTAACATTTATGATACTTTTGAGAAAATATTCAGTAAATGTCACTTTCAGTGTCCTTTCATATAATTACTACCAGTATTAAAACTGAAATATTAAATCAACAAATTATTTCACTGTTTAAGCTTTTTCCCCCCTTTCTTGTCTAGGCATCTATTTCTATTCTATTGTGGATAGGTCTTAATATAAACTTACAAATCAAGGGTTTGCTTGGCTTCTGAAAAAAGAAGTCAAGATTTTTTTCCCCCAAAGCCAATTACAAATTACATTTAGATTTACCATCATATTAAAAGCCCACATTATTATTTTTAGGAATTTACTACTGTTCTAGAATGCTTAAGAAACTAGACTGTATACTATTAATAATTTTTAAATGAAATCTTTGAAAGTACATAACATTAATAGGGCTAATGTATCAGAGAAACATGTTAAATTTTTCTTTGATCATCATGGCCCATCTTTAAACTTTGGTTTGAGGTTTCTTTTTTTTTAATTATGTCACTTTGGGAGTCAGTTATTTTAAATATACCTCATTAGAATATTTGAAAAGCATATGGCTGAGAAAAAAGCATATGGCAAAGTGAACTAAAAGTGTGCTGGGAATTTGTAAGTGTATAACAAAGCAAAAATTATGTCACCGTAGTAGAGGCTGAGTTCTATTTTTCCCCTTATATTTCCACTGTGTTGTTAAGTGGGTTCACGAAAATGGTTCTGCTAAAGAGCTACAGGCAGACAAGACAAGTGTCATACTCAGCCAAAAGCAAAGGAAAATAAGGCTGAAACATTCTAGGCGTCTATTCTTTTGCCACAGAAACCAAGGAAGCAATGTCTGTATATGGTAGAACCTCTATCAACCTGAGGCAGAATCTACATACTGCTCACAAAAGACAAGCATGTTAGCAAAGAATCTTTTAGTGTGTTTTTATCCAAGTAAACTGAAGACTATTTTGATCTACACAATGATATAGCACAGTTTTTTTTTTCTTCCCTCAGTCTTGTGAAGTGCACCTTCTAAATCTATCTTGAATCTATTATCGTCTCTTAATCAATTATTCCCTCTCAGTGACCAGCCCTCTGAGCTCCTAATTTGCACTGAACTGCATATAATGCAACAAAGAATGAGCATCCAAGATTTTTGGAAATAATCACCTTTCTTTTCAAAGAGTAAAACTAGAAACAGAATGGTTTGGTAACTATATAAGTTATTCCTTTCATTGATGTGAACAGAGAAGTGTAAGGACAAGTATCACAATCATCCTTTTTTATTTATTTTATTTTATTTTATTTTTAAGACCACCCTTTTATAAGATAAGGTGTGTATGACATAATTCTTCCTTTCTAGACATCATTCTCTGCCATGTCACATCCTTCCCATGCATCAGCCCCCACCTACCGCCCCCCCAGTTTTTCCCACAAGGTAGAACTATTAGACCTATATGGTCCTGTTCCTAATGACTATTTACTCCAGCTGTGTGTGTACACATATGTGTGTTTTCCTCATCATAATGCCTTTCCATAAGGTGTGGAATCATATTGGAAGGGTCGCTAAAGTTAGAATGAGTATAATACATCTTGCCAAGGTCTTTACCTACAAATCAGAGTGATTGGTTGATTGATTGATTGGTTACTCAGGCAGCACTACCTCCACCCTGCTCCTGTCTCTTTCTCCCCCTGCCCCACCACACCCTGAACTCCTACCTTGGAGTCATTTGGATTTGAGGAAACTATAGTTCTAATTAGACACTGAGTACTCAATAAGGGGCCAAACTCAAATGCCTGAGTGAAATAAACCAGACACACACACAAAAATACTATCTGATCATACTTGTACATGAAATCTTAAACAGTCAAACCCATTAAATCAGAGAAGAGCAGGGTGGTTACCACAGATTGGGAGGAGTGAATAATAGGTTTTGGTCAAAGAAAACAAAATTTCAGTTATGCAAGATGAATAAGTTCTGAAAATGTACAGCAATATGACTACAGTTAATAAGACTGTATTGTACACTTGAAATTAGCTAGGACAATAGATCTTCTTAAGTATTTTCATCACACACACAGAAAATAGTAAATATGAGGGTTAGCCTGTGACAATTATTTCACAATGAATTAGTATAAATATATCTTATATCAAAATATCAAGTCATACACATTAAATGAATAACAAATTTGTCAATTATATTTCAATATGGTTGGGGGAAGTCATTATCAATTATTCTAATAGTATTCAAAGATTTGGGCCAAAAGGGATGCAATGTAATTGATTAATTTTGGATTTACTTAAGTTGATGACTGACAAATCATAACGTAGTCTATGGCTGAATCTATGGTTGAATCTTTTATATTTATTTTTACTTATTAATTATCACTCAGATGGGTATGTGAAATGTGTAAATTTTCTAAAATTTAGGAGTGCAAGCTAATATTTTAGATGTGGTAATTTTTAGGAAGCTAGACATTTTAGTACCACCTTCCTAATTTTCTTGTTTTAATGTGCATCATTTACCTGAAATAATTACCCTCGGGTGAAGATAACAACAGCAACACAAAGCACAGTGAACTTTTCTTATTGGCAGGCATGGTACAGTCATTTAACATTCATTATCTCATATAACCCTTACAACAACCCAGTTAGTAAATTCTACCATGGTCATTTGGATTTGAGGAAACTATAGTTCTAATTAGACACTGAGTACTCAATAAGGGGCCAAACTCAAATGCCTGAGGTCTTTTCATGATGCACCATTTCCACACTGAATTAAACCCAAATTAAAATACATATATCTTTGAAATTTATCTATATAGCTTGGGTAATAAAACTAAGAATAATGATTGTTTGCTTTTATTAAAACCCTTTTCTCAAATTTATTGACAATGACATGTTCATAGGTAAAATCAGTGAAGCCTAGTATGGGCTTTATCACCCTCTCTTCCAAACAGCACCTTATAGCACAATAACAGGAAAATAAGAGTCTTTTTTTTTTTTCTTAGTGACTTTACTTATTTATTTGACAGTGAGAGAGACTGAGGACACAAGCAAGGGGAGCTGCTGGGAGAGAGAGAGGGTCAGGTTCTGGCTGAGCAGAGGCCAGATGAGGGGTTTGATTCCAGGACCATGGAATCAGGATCTGAACCAAAGGCAGACACCCAACCAACTGAGCAAACCAGATGCCCCAAGACTGGGTCTTAATACTGCCCAATTTCCAGTGATTCCAAAGATAGGAGTCAATGTTGGAGATATTATGCCAATAAATCTCAAATGAATGCATTTAAATTAATCCCTAAGTATAATAAGAAAGAACAGGAGTTAATTTAACACACAGTCCAGGAAATCCTATTTCTATTTTTGATTTCTGATGCACAACAATTAAACTTGTACCTTATTAAGAAGTCTAAATGTAAAGTTTCTAGAGAGAAAAACCCTTTTAAAAACTCGTTTCTAAAAACAAATTTGTATGAACTATTTTCAAATATTTGAGAAGTCTAAGCTATTTGTTAGACATAAGTGGAGAAAAATAAGTCCATACTCTTCTGTTGGTTTGCAATCTTGGAGTGAAATTCAATGCTGGTCCCCATGCATGAAGGACAGAGAGAGATGGGAGAAAGAGGTAGATCACCCCAAGTCAATAGATGGCAGGTTTAAAAAACAAAGAACTTGTATATGAGGCTTCTCTTGAGTGGCCATAGGGCCAGTAGACCTCCACACTCAGTTTCCAGAATTGTAAAAGATTACACTAAGACTTCAACAGGGGGCAATCATGTACCCAGATGTCCTCACAACACATTATTCTTTCAAGGCCACAGCCTTCAAATGACTCCAAATGTAGAAATGATGAGAGAAGCACACATTCCAAGGCCAAGGACAGAGTAAGGAGCCTGTAATTGTCTGGATCCAGCTCGAAGATCAGCCAGTGGTCATTACCTCCTGATGACCCCCTTCAACATCTTCAAAGACCATCTTAAAAGACCAAATCGAGACTAGTTTCTTCTCTATACTCTTTTACTACTTCTCTAGCTAATAATTTTCTCCTTGCTGACATTCCAGTTGAATCATACAAGCTAAGAGTTGGGAAGCAACATCTCAGAGCACTGGTTTTCAACACTACTAAATATTAGAATAATCTGGGAATGAGCAAATATAGAAAGGCTGAAGCCCACTTCAGAACATTTAAGTCATAATAGGATGGGCCAGGATGTGTTTAGTTTGGAAAGTTTGTCATGTGCTCCTAATATGCATACTCTGATTAAAAGTACTCCTAAGAGGTAATCATCAACTTCTTATGATTCCTTAAAACATATAAATTCTAGGTCAGTCATTTCACTGAGAAGAAGTGTTAAAACACCCATGGACCCCGCCCATATTTCTGGTTCAGTAGGTTGGTACAGGGGCCTCAGAATTTGTATATTGGTAAATTCATAGGTGATGCTGTTGCTGTCAGTCCCTAGACCACACTTGGAAAACCCCTGTTCTATGAGATATAATACTCTGTTTAGATAGGTTGATGCTAATTCAGGGAGAGATGCATGAGTCAGTCCTACCTTACGAATATGGTCTGAAAGTGAACTTTCTCTTAGATGGAAATTTAAGTGTTGTTTTAAAAGAAAGAGAAAATGGATGGCAGACAAGCAAGACTAATATCCACTAAAATTCCATCTGGCAAATCTTACTCTATTTCCTCTCACCAAGCACAACATCACAGTTACGCTCCAGAGCTTTATGCTTCTGTTTTGAGCATGCCAGGATTTCCTATCTTGAAGATTTTAATTTTGCCATCCTCTCTGAATAAAATACACTTCCTATCTCTGCATATCAAAATCCCATTTATCTACATATTCCTATACAGGAAATTTCCCTGTGTTCTCTAAGAGACCATTTCCTGATTCTCCCTGAAGACATTAGAAAGGCCATTTGAAACCTCCTAATATTTTGTCCTTCAATTTGGGGAATGTTTTTGTCAGGTGTTATAGCTATTTTACTTTTATAATGATGGTGAAATGATAATTTGCATTAAATATTAAACATTTAGAATATACCAGATAGTGTCCTAAGCAGTTTTTCAAGTATTGGCTCTTTAAAGCACTATGAGTAATGTCATTTTATAAAGAATTTCCAGCATTGTGAAGGTCAAATAATTTGGCCCAAGTAGCAGACCCTGGATGTCTAACCTCAAAATACTAAGCTCCTTGACTAATAATAAGAAAATATAAATAATAGTTTATAACCCTTAGAATAGCTTCAAGCATAGTGAAAGTGTTAGATTGTTGTTAGCTATTGTCATCATGATGGTCATCATAACTATTATTATTTATTATGTGATTACAAGTGTGCTAAGTACTGTACTAAGAATTTTAATAGCTGTGTAGTTGTATATGGTTTATTTCATTTTATCGTCACAAAATTATATTCTCACAGCAGTCCTCTGAGATGGGAACACTTGTTATCCTAAACAACTTATTTTAGTCACCTAACCAGCAGGCACATGAGCCTAAGGTCAAACTCATATTTAGGATCAAGGGTTGTTTCTTATTCATTTTGTATCTTGTTCAAGATTTAATGTACTATTTCTCAAACAAGTTCTGAATTGAATTGAACTTGGGTATCTGTTTCAAATTTAATTATGTCACTTTATAGAACTTAAAGTCACATTTATTTTTCATTTCTTTCCTTTTGAATTTGTTTTGAATTTGATTTAACATCTCAGCTTGAAGTTATCAAAACAAATCTCAGGTAGTAATCATTCATGAAAAATGTAGGAGAGAAAACTTGTTCCCTCTTGTTAACAATTTAGCATTGAAACATAACTGTCTTTTCACAAGATAAAGAAGGAATATATGTGTGGTAGGCAGTTTCTAGGATGGTCTCCAATGATTTCTGCCTCCTGATATTCTCACTGTTGTAGAACTCAGTCATCTTGAATCTGTGCAGATTTAGAGACTAGTTTTTATTTATTTATTTATTTTTTCAATATAGTTAACATACAGTGTTATATTACTTTCAGATATACAGTATAGTGATTCGACAATTTCAGAGACTTGTTTTTAATGAATATAGCAGAAGTGATAGGCTGTTACTTCTAAGAATAGGTTATAAAAAGATTGTGGTTTCAGTCTTGGCTGCTCAGTCTCGCTAACTCTCTCTGGAACCCTTCCCTCAGTAGAAGCAAGCAGTTGTGCTGAGAGCAGCCATGTGAGGAGGCCCATGTTAAAAGCAAGTGATAACCGTCACCTACAGCCAGTGAAGACCTAAGGCTTGCCTGCAGTCAAGTGAGTTTGAAAGAGAATCTTCTGAGGCCTACTGTAAGTGTTGCTAGTGAGCTTGGGAGTGGGTTATTCCCAGATAAACTGAAATGACTGTGACTAATACATTCACTCCAACCTCATGAGAGAACTTGAGCTAGAGGAACCCAACTGAACTATACCTACAAACTGTGCGATAATGAAGGGTCTTTGTCTGTTTTTGTTAAGGCACTCAGTATAGGGACAGCAACAGATAACTATTTACTTATATTCTGGCTATATAATATATGTAAAATTAATTTTTGGAAGCTTAGCATAAACTTCAAATAGGACTTATACTGCTAAAGTCAAAGAAGAACGAAGGCCTATATTACTGAATATTGAAAAAGACTTGCTTTTGGTATAAATATCTCATATGTTTAAACAGACAAATATGGTGACCCACCTAAACTCCCAAATTAAAGATAAGTACAGGCACTACACATAACAGGCTTTGATGTGCAGTGATGCTACCCTGACAAGGGCAATTCTCTCAAGCATAAATCAGGACAAGATAGAATAGCAACAGGAATATTTTTATTATGATGTCTGATAACTTTCCTGAGAATACCACGTAGGTTAGCTAGTTTTCAGTCAAGAATTCAGAAGAGTACCTCACTTTCTTCCCTTTTATTCAGAAAACTAGAAATATTCATTCAAATTATTTCATATTTTAAAATTGATACAGATGAAAGAATATTGTTAAGATCTTATTCTAACTATTTAGTGAGATGATAAGATTTTTGTTTCAGTAATTCTAATAGGACACAGTCATTAATTAGGGAAATAATAGTCCTTTAAGAACATCATTAGAATGATGAGCTTCTGCTTTCAGCAAAAAGAGAAGCCAGAGAATTGAAGCAATTTAAATTTGATACAGATTCACAAAGGACCTGAAGTTCAAAATGAAATAACATATATGAACACCATACTAGAAATCATTGTATCCAAAACTAGTATTATACCTAAAAAGATATAAACAGGTATGATATCTTTAAAAAACTAGTTCATGCTCAAAAATTCTGGTTAGATACATTTGTTAAGAGTAGGGCTCCCCAGTGCTTTCAATTATTAATACATACAATTCATCTCCAAGAAGGATCCAAAAAACAGCACTCCTGCCCTTCATTTAGGCATTGGGAATTAATGTAATATGTAAACAATTAGCCTTGCCCAGAACAATATTTTATAGAACAGTACATTGGGAATGCTGTTATATATTTTAAGAAATTCATGGTATGCTATAAGACAGTAGGAATCACCCTAACTCACTTCCATTTTATCCCCCGCACTAGCATAGTACCTAGCAAATTACTGAGTGAACAGACGGATAGATAAATATCCCAACAATATAAACTGGGCACATAACAATCTAAGTTGCTGAGAAGAATTCCAGGCATTCTTGTTCCATCCTTTTCCCTTCCTAATTTCTCGCCACTTGAACTACTGGTCTCTGGAATACCAGACTCAGTCATCCAATTTCCTGTTGGTATCTATTTCAAAGTTAGCGTGTCTAAACTGGAAATCAACTCTGCCATGTCCAGGATTTCACAAGACACAAATCTGGATGTCTGACACCTCCTCACTCTCCTTAGCTAATTTCATTACCTAATCCTGTTCAGTTTTTCCTTCTTCACTATCTCTCAAATCTATTCACTTTTTGTGCTTCCTCCCCTGCTAAATTTGTGTATAATTTCTTTCTCTGGGTACTTCAGTAGTCTTTAAACTGGTCATCTTAATTCTACTGCCATTCTCAGATAGTTTTCCCAGATGCCAGACGGACCTTCCCAAAATGCATACTAGGATCCTTACTGCTTTATTAAATCCTGAAATGTTTTATCCAACTAAAAATTATAATTTAAATAAAACACTAAATGGTCAAAAAATCAACAATTTGATACTTTCATAGCACATGCAGTCTCTAAGGCCCAGCAGCCAAACATGAAATTTCTTACTACCTCCACTAGTTTTGTCACAGGGTGGTGGTCACAGATTCCTGATATTCAGGAGACCACAGAAATCTCTGTTCTCTCCTGGTATTTAGGAATCTCTTCTTTTCCCTTCTTCCAGGAAAACTGGTATAGTACTTTCAATATGTTCAGGATATTTCAAAGGACAAGGAGATAAAATAACACTAGACACTTCTGAAGAATATGACTCAATGATTTTTAATTTGTTTTTCTTTAAGGATTTTATTTATTCATTTGTTAAAGAGAGACAGAGATCAAGAGAGCAAGCTCAAACAGGGAGAACAGCAGCCAGAGGCAGAAACAGTAGCCAGAGGCAGAAGCAGGCACCCTGCTAAGCAAGGAGCCCAATGTGGGACTCAATCCCAGGACCCTGGGATCATGACCCGAGCTGAAGGCAGATCCTTAACTGACTGAGCCACCCAGATGTCCCTACAATTCAAGGATTTCTAACCAATTTTTATTCTAGCTAATATCCCCTGGGTATGAGCCAATAAGATAATATGAACCAGGTAGTCACATAACATCTACATTGATGTCCTGCTTAATGCAATAGACCCATCTACCTAACTTGCTAAAACATAATACACAACTTGTTTACTCTTAGCCAGCATACCTCATTCTAGAGAAATTTTGAATTTTATATTATCTGCTTCACAGAGTTTCCTTTCCAAATTGCTTCCTAATATCTGTTCAGTGTGTGAGCTTATAGGCTTCACAGTACATTCTCAAGTGTACCAAGATCTGGAGCAAAAGAAATAGTATGGTAGTTACAACATGGTATCTGGAACAGAACTTCTTAGGTTAAAATTTCACCTCTGCCATTTACTGACTCTGTTACCTTGAATGAATTTTTTAACCTTTCTAGGTAGGTGTTTAGTGTCTTCTTAGTAAAAATGTTCAGTCTCTCAAACATCCTTCTCTTCTGTTTGTCTCTTTAAAATAGTACCTCTTGGCTGCGGGACGGGGGAGAACCTGTCTTAGATCTCATGGTGGTGGAGAGTTTAAAAAAAAAAAAAAAAAAGCGGGGGTGGGGTGGGGGCAGGAGGTCCTTGAGACCTTGCTATGTCCCCAGCCTCCTACATTTCCCAAACTATATGTCAAGGCCAGTTACGTCTTGTTGACATCTGCTAACTAATGACTGTTAATTCTGTATTAAGTATAAATATCAGTTTAGAAAAAGTGTAAAAGTGATCATGGACTTATTTAGCTTCACCTCAGCTTCTACTACTTCTACTACTGCCACTTATGACATCTGGCTATGATCTTTTCCTCTGACTTCAGTGGGTGGTTGAGTATTTCATAATCTTATGTGTAAGAAACTCTGACCTCCTACAAGGCCCCCATAAGCCTCTTGATGAACTCTGTGTCCTAACTCACTCTGGAACCAAGAGCAGTTCAGAAAAACATTCACTTAATGCCTTTTCTGCCTACACTGTTGCCCTGCCAGGTAAATACGGAGGGCCCGCACCCACATCACCAGTGGTTCAGGTTAACTTGCAAGGGGATCTTTATCCCAGACTGTTGGGACTCTAGGCAAGTTTTCTGCTCAGTGTTAATCCTTCAATGTCTCTAACATACCCCATGGATACAAATGACTCTTATCTTCTTATTTAGTCTTGAACTTAATGTTAAACATTAAGTATTATCTCCAGCATCATCTTTTTATTCTCTTTGTAACTTGGTATGCCATGCCAACTCTATTCCCAAACAGATGTGTTGCAATAGCACAGGGCAAGTGCTCATAAATGTAAATGATAAAAGCACATAATACCCACCATATATATGAAGGCCAAGTTCCTGGGAATTTGAAGATATAGCATCTTAAACAAATCTTTATCCCAGAAAACAAGTGAGTACTTGGACTCTAGCATTTTAAAATGTTGTACATGAACTTGTCCTCTAACTTAAAAATTTTTAAAAGAGAATAAAATTTATTGGTATTTATATAATTACATTAGTTGAATTATGTATGTTCCTGAAATAAAGCTTAGACAAATTATATAAAGAAAGTATATGAAATAAAACAATAGTGGAAATTCTACCCATATCACTATCCACCCTCACAGACTATTCTATGGAATTTCTCCTTTTGGATAAGCCATCAGAATTTTTGTTTTGCAAAGAAAACAATGATACTGGGATTTTAATGTAATTTATGTCACTTAGTTTCCATTTCTATCTATGTATATAAATTGTGATTTCTTCCAAAACATTACCATTTAGATAAAGTAATAGTAATAAAAACATGTCTAAACAGAAGCCGCTTATCATGAATAATAAAGTTACATAATTCAGAAGTTATAAATTCACATTCCAATTTAAAAATGGAAAACTAATATAATTTATATGGCTTCACAGAAACAAATATATGACTCCTTACCTCTAAAGCATAGTCTAAATACTCTAAGAAACAGTAACTTTTTCTTTTAAGATTTTTTATTTTTTTAACAGACAGACAGTGAGAGCAAGAACCAAGCAGGGGGAGTGAGAGAGGGAAAAGCAGACTTCCCACTGAGCAGGGAGCCTGATACAGAGCTTGATCCCAGGACCCTGGGACCATGACCTGAGTTAAAGGCAGATGCTTAAGGACTAAGCCACCTAGGTGCTCCACTAAAATTCAATAACTTAAAATCAACTCATGATTAGTTTTAATTTCATGGCTGCATACTTGAACCATCCATTTTTAGCTTGGCAAAATTATAATGGTAGAAACAACAAAAGAACTAATAATCTCTACAAAGAAACTATATGATATAATAATATAAAACAATGTAGTAAACTGTTTTCAGTCTCTGTACAATTGTTAAATCCCCATGGGTACAGTCAAGTATGCATTTTTTCCCCACAGAGACACTAGTAGTACCAATAATATTATAGTTTTTGCTGTGATTTTTACTAATAACTCAAAATAATAAGAAATAGGCCCCATCAAAGCATTTGATAGATGGTAATTCCATCCAAGAAACATTATTAACCTTTCTTCACTGTTAGTCTATCAAATTCATGAGATCTAAGATGGAATAATAGCTTGAAATGAATTTTTCCATGAAATAAATATAGAACTAGTTGTTAATCTTCCTTGAAATACAGATTTATAAAACTGAAGCTGGTTTTGAGAAGTGACATGTGGCTAAATGTCAAGTGTGAGACTTGCTTTCTTGACCAATTAGGAGTAATAACATGTCAACATTGAGAAAAATAATGTGGGAAATAGTGACAGATTTTAAACTTTCTAATTTAGAAATATCAAAACATATCATTATTTTCAAAAAACTGGTTAATTAAACTCAAATACCTATTTATTTGTTGTATTCTGCTTTCACTGTGGGCTGTATAATGCTAATATGAAGAAAATAGAAGTAGCTCTGTTCTTACATCCTATGAAACATCACATGGCAAGAGCATCTAAATGTCAAATCTTTTCATTAGTTTGTCTTTAGTGTGGGTGCATAATTTTGGGTATAAAATTAAATGTATATTCTTAAAGTATATAATTACATCTTTCATGAAGATGTTCAACAATTTTTATAATTTTGTCACTGTTTTATTTTTCCATTTCTCCTAAAACTTAAGTGGTGAGTTACTGATTGAAAAGACTTGGACAAAATTATTTCCACTAGTACAAAGTAAAAGTGTACTAATATAGTTTGGAAAACATCCATCATTAAATTAAGTTATAATAGAAACACACATTTTGCTCATGAGATGCATTTTAAGATTTACTAAATTTGATCCCCTAAATCATTAATTAAATAATTCATAATGCAACAAATATTTTCTGCATATCCGCCATATGTATGCTATGCAAAAACATTCATCCATTCTTTCAACAAATATTTGATGAGTTTCTACAATGTGCGAGACATTGTAATGATCTGAGGTTTTGGATCCTGTGGTACTTATGTTCCTGTGGTAGAATACACTGAACAAGAAAGGCAATTGTTGTGAAATTTACAATCCATGGGGAAGGAGACAATAAACTATGCAACACACAGTAAACAGAGTCAGCACAGTCTGGGATAATCTGAATGAAAAGAGGAATGTGACACAAAGTAACAGGTGTAGTTCCATAGCAGAGAAGAGAGAGGAAATCCTCTTTGAAGTAAAAACTTTGCGGTGTGACACACTGTTCAGTTTTCCTGGAAAAGTTACATTTTATATTTGGTGTGTTGACATTGTATTTGAGTAGCCTTTGTCCCACTCAACAAATAATAAGAATGGCTGGGGGAGAAGTAGGACATCATTTGGAAGCATTAAAATAGGTAGGCAAGGGATCATTTTCATTGGGTCTAAGGTGATAGCAGATACGGTCAAGGAATGTAGATATATACAACAAAAATACAGTGAAGAACTTTCCTTTTGATCTAAATGCTCAAGCCATTTATCCATTTAAAATTACTAATTAACATTTGAAATTCTAAAAATAGAATTATCCACCACTTCCTGCTTCAAGGGTTACAGCCCATTAGAAAGGGCAGATGTATAAAGCGCACATGCCAATTAGGCTTACAGGAATCTTAGTGTAATTGCCATTGGGAAAGTGGACCATGAAAGAAGGAAAGGTCAGATCTAGCTATGGAGGATAACAAGAAGATCACAACGTGACACTAGAGCTTGCATTTAGAAGTAAGTGATGGTCATTTGGGAACAGGGATGATATCTCTGTAGGCTTAGGGGTACTTAACATTGGTGAATAAAAAATATAACTTCCTTTCATAAATCACCTATATAATATTTTCCAGTAGACAAATATTTTTGCAATATCACCTATTAACATTTCTTTGAACCTCATTTTACCTGAGAATCAAGTAACCTATTCTGAATAAAATAATGTGGGGTCTGTGTTATTAACCTGGAAACATTTTAGTATGTACCATACTGAAGAGCATTCTATATAAATAATGTTCTGTTAATTTAAAATTAACCTGGGCTTTATTATCTGTTTTTGATAAACCCCAGAGGTTTCTCTATGATCATTATTAAAAATCTTCCAAATAGGATGTATACATCTTAGATTGTATTTTTCTTTGTCTCAGTGCTTTCAAAGAGGTTTGTGAACACAACTTGTTGAATACAATTACATTAGCAAATTGTGTTTGTTTTGAATACATTTTTGCTTTTCACTTGAAAAAATCTGTTTATTTTTTTAAAGACAACAGGTTGAAAAGCTTCATACATCATGTTACCCACAAACTTTATATTTGTTCAGTTTTTAGACTTGTTCTTGGCAAAAATTACACTTAAGATCAGGACAAATCTAAAAGCCAAATGAATATAAAGTTCATGGTAATTATAGTAATTATAAGTTGAGGTAATTATGTGTGAAGTCTTTTTACACTGTGCTTTCTAAGCAACAAGGAGGGAAAACTTTGACTACCAATGCACTGTTTCCTCTCCAACAAATACCAATTGTTGATTGGGACTGGTTCTGCTTTTAGTTAATAGTTATAAAAAAAAATGTTTCTCCTTTGGACTTTCTCTGGATACTGGGGGATGTTACTGATGGCACTTATTATTTCCTTCACCTTAGCAATAAAAAAGAAGAATCTTGTTAAACATATGATCACACTAGAATTACAATTACCAGAAGACAAATAAGTAGTTTTATAATCTTAGTGCACAGATCATTTAAGGGCAAACTTAAAAGGCAGAAAACATAAAAGGGAAAAATCCATTCAACTAATTACATTTTAAAAATTCATATAGCAAAATATTAAGAATTTTAAAAGAGAAAAGAAAATGTTAAAGACATGAAATATAAAGGGTTAAAGTTCTTACTATAATCTTGCTTAGGTTCTGGTTATAGATTTGCATGTATTTGTCAAAACTCAGAATACATACTTGGGTTTGTACATTTCTTTATACATTTTAGCACTGTAAAATAAATTAATTAATTACTTTTAAGATTTTATTTATTTATTTGAGAGAGAGAGAGCAAGTGAGAGAGAGAGAGAACACAAGCAGTGGGGGCAGGGGCAGGAGAGGGAGAAGCAGACTCCCCGCTGAGCCAGAGTGCAGCTCAAACTCAGGACTCCAAGATCATGACCTGAGCCAAGGCAAATGCTTAACTGACTGAGCCACCCAGGCATTCCTTAACATTGTAATATAAATTAACATATGGCAAGGGTAAAGACTATATGTACTCATTTGTACTACAGCACATTTAGAAAAATATTACTGGTAAAATCTAGGTGATAGATCAACACTGTTCATTGTAAAAGACCCTTAGCTTTGTGAGATTAAGAGTCACTTATGGGTTTGGGAGAAGGGGGTGGGATTATGGACATTGGGGAGGGTATGTGCTTTGGTGAGTGCTGTGAAGTGTGTAAACCTGGTGATTCACAGACCTGTACCCCTAGGGATAAAAATATATGTTTGTAAAAAATAAAAAATTAAAAAAACAAAACCAAAAAAAAAAAAGACCCTTAGCTTTACCAGATTTGAGACTTTCATAATAAAAGTTGAAAAAATTCCAAATAATGATCTTTAAGAAATATTATAACTGATTCATAATTTAAAAATTGGTGAAGGGTACCACCATTGTGGAAAACACACACACACACACACACACACATACACACACACACAATGGAGAATAAATACATGAAAAAATATACGACTTTATTATTAATCAAAAATACAAATTAGAAACTTATTAAAAATATTATTCTGTTATTCTAATAAAACATTTTAAATAAAGTATAATACACCGTGTTTGTGAATGTAGGGGTGATCAGAATTATACCTAATGCTTGTGTACTAGTAATTTTGATATAACCTTTTAGCAGTTCTCCTTTTTGATGTATCATATAAATTTAATGAGATTACATATGATTCAGCAATCCAAAATTTAGAAATGCACTTTAATAAGACAATTGGACACAAAGATATGTATCCATGCATCTGTGATTATCAAACTGAAAATATAAATCCTAAATATTCAACAAAAAGAGTTTGATTGAACAAATTTGGGGTGCACCTGGGTGGCTCAATCAGGTAAGCATCTGACTCTTTATTTTGGCTCAGGTCATGGTCTCAAGAGTTGTGAGATCCAGCTCCCTGTCAGGCTCCACACTGGATGTGAAGCCTGTCTAAGATTCTCTCTCTGTCCCTCTCACTTAGCCCCTCCTCCCTTCTCTTTCTCTCTTGCCCCTTCTTAAGTAAATACATAAATACATAAATAAATTTTGTGCATAAATAAAATTGAAGTTTATAATCCTATTAACAGCATTGATATTTTTTAAGCATTGATATTTATTTCTAATCATTGACCTAAAAATATGTCCATGTTTATTTTTGTGTAAAAAAAGCAAATTAAGAAAAATTATACTGAATATATATATAAATGTGTATATATATGAGTGTGTATATTAATACATATATGTGTGTGTATATATATATACATGTGTGTATATATATACACACACACAAAGTAATGTCTAAAAATTTAGAATAAAATAAAATTTGCTCTCTCTGGAATACTATAGGATTGGCAATGTTTACTTTTTTTTTAATATCTCTTTTTATGTATTTAGTATTTTGAAAAATAAACATTATAGACCAGACACAAAAGAGATGTTTCACATAAACTATGATAATAATATTCTAAATATATACTGAGTCCTTATAATTCAAGGAAAAAACGATTAGCATCAATTAACTTCCTAAAAACGTTTAATTTAGATGACAAATTGTAGGTTCTAGAAGAAACAAAGAACAAGAAATCTGCAGTTCTTATCTTGTGAGTGCTTCGAACTTGGATTCAAAAACATTTTTTAAAAAAATTCTGAACCACTCTAGGGGCACCTGGGTGGTTCAGTCAGTTAAGTGTCTGCCTTCATTCAGCTCAAGTCATCATCTCAGGGTCTTGAGATCAAACCCTGCCTCTGGCTTTTCGCTCAGCAGGGAGTCTGTTTACTCTCTCTCCCTCTGCCTCACCTTCCCCTGACTCCACAGCTCTTGTGCTCTCTCTCTCACTCTCTGTCTCAAATAAATAAATAAAATCTTTTAAAACAATTCTGAACCACTCTAGAAGATGCATTAATTATCTATAGTCATAAGTATGAAAATGATCATAGTGAATTGAAATTATTTATTGAGGTATATTTATATTATTAATCCAAGTATATTTGAAATTGCTTAAAACAGTTATTGGGGCACCTGGGTGGCTCAGTGGGTTAAGCCAGTGCCTTCAGCTTGGGTCATGATCTCAGGGTCCTGGGATCGAGCCCCACATTGGGCTCCCTGCTCAGCAGGGAGCCTGCTTCCTCCTCTCTCTCTGCCTGCCTGCCTCTCTGCCTACTTGTGATCTCTGTCAAATGAATAAATAAAAAATCTTAAACAAACAAACAAACAAACAAACAAAAACAGTTATAATAAGAGCACCTGGATGGCTCAGTGGGTTAAGCCTCTATCTTCAACTCTGGTCATGATTTCATGACCTAGATCTAGCCCCACATTGGGCTCTCTGTTTAGCAGAGAGCCTGCTTCTCCCTCCCCCTGCCTGCCTGCCTCTCTGCCTACTTATGATTTCTGTCAAATAAACAAATAAAATCTTAAAACAAAAAAAGAAGTTATAATAATCTAAAAGGAAGGCTCAAGTTTATGTGAATAGAATACTACTTTCCCAAAGTCAAATTCTGAGATGAGTTTGTTTAATATTGTTGTGAAAGAGATAAAAAATAGTATTTAAATGATATCTATTTGTTTGAAGAAGAAACTGAATCTCTGAATGCAGTGCCATTCTATGACAATTAGATCAATTTTGGAAACTGGGCAGTAGAATTAATTATGCTTAACATTCAGTATGCCATACCACTCAAAGTACCAAATAAAAAAAATCTATAAGATAAACACCCTCCGTGGCTATGCAATTTCTGAACGATTTAATGCATTTAAAGATGTTTTGAGTGAATTTTAAGATAGTATTGACTCATAATTTTAATCAGCTTAAGGCTGCCCACCTATACCTAAACAGTGTGAGTTAAAATGATACAAAAGCTAGAAATCTAACCATAGAAATGCATGGATAAAATAGACAAGTTTACCTGCTCATTAGTTTCTAATATCTGAGTTGAATCAAGAGCCTCTAAAGTATTTTTTTTTAGCCATTTTGAAGCTACTGGTTATTTTAAATGTTTGAAGAAATAATAATGGGTTATAATGTTAAACAGAAATAACAGAAATTTACAATATTCTGAAAATCGGAGTGAAGTGTGATAGATTCATTATGGTGACTGAAGAGCTGATAAAAATGATCTCAACAAAGGCAATTATTTTAGATTTTCATTTCTTTAGTATATCATGGTTTAATTCCTGGTGGAACTTTTGAATTAATGTTTTCAGGAAATTTAAAACCTCTCTCAACCACTTGGAATTTAATTAGTTATCAGGCATCAAAGCTGTTCAAACTTGCCTCCAGAATCTCATTTATGAGATTTCACCTTGTATCAGATTTTTAGTTTCTCATGAAAATTGGCAGTCTTTACACAAAATTGTTAAGGTGAAAGAGTTGCTTTCCATTACTTCTCTTTTCTATTCATTTTTTAAAAACACTGTCACACCTGACAGAAACCATAGTAACTTCTTTCTAAACTTCTTCCTTCTCAACTTTTTCACCCTTTGGGCTCTTGACAACTCTTCTGCAAATTTCACTGTAACAGATACAACTATTAAGATTCCTGTGCAACTTTCCTCACTCCTCCCTACTTTTTCTGTCTGATTATTTATGCAGGGATTTCTACAATAATAGGATCACCCAGGATATTATGGCATTCCTTTTCATCACCTATTGAAACTTAAAATTTTGATATTTTAGAGGTCAGCTGAAGTAAAACTCATCTTAGGTTTATTTTATTTTTTATACTCTAAAACATGCATTTTTCTCTGAGATAATCTATTTGCAGTATAATATAAAAATGTTATCCTTTTAATGTTTATATGCTCAGGTTAAAGAATAAAGATAAAAATTAATGATATTTAAAAACACAAATACATCACATAAAGTTTTTTCTTAACCTCACAGACTTTGCATGCATAGGAATAAATGTCATTTTTTCAAGTTAGTTGGAAATGTAGTTGGAAAATTATATTTCATTTTATGGGTCAATCTCTCAAAGGAAAATTACATAGAAAACCAAAGTAGTATTCCCTGAAATGGGAGAAAGCAGCAAAAGGAAAACTTATTTTCATGTCTATATTTTATATTCTATTATTTACCTCCTTAAATATCAATTTATCATACTATTCTTTAAAAAATCTTGCTTTTGTGGGAGAAACATATTTTGTAATATTTCAGATAGATATATTCAAGTTAGCTAAAAAAACTAATATCAAAATTGTAAGAATTGTATAAAATTCAATTTTAAAATATATGAATCCTTTAAATAACGAATATTGCTACATTCTTCTGAATGTCCTAGTAGAGTTCCTTTTTCTCACATGGAAAAAATACCCCAATCTCCTTTCATTCTAACAAGAGGTTCTCATTTATTACAACATCATTTCATTTATACTGAATATCACCTTTCATTTAATCTGTTCCATTATCTCACACACTTGGAATTGCCACCTGGCAGAGTGTTATAATTTCATATTTTAAGATCACTCTTTATCTGATATCTAATAGGGCGATTCAAGTTCATATTTCTTTGCAGCCAAAAGACTGGAGTCAAGTGCTCGCTTCGGCAGCACATATACAAAAGATTGGAGTCAAAAACTTCTTTAAAAAATCAGTTTCTCTGAGGAGATTCTAACTACATCTCACTTTTCTGAATCAAATGCATAATATAAATATGCTAAATGTTCATAAATAAGTTATTTAAAATTAAACTGTTATGCCAGTAAAAATATAAGCCTCATATCATGTATATAAATTCAACTTTTTTGATGAATTGCATTTCAAATTTTGAGATACAAGTTCACACAATTACACATAAAAATAGATTCATGTCTTCAAAAATACAAAACTGGTAACACCTCTTTTTCACTCTTTTTAATTTAAATTCAATTACCAACATATAGCACCTCAACATTTCTGTGTTTTATTAAATATATACATCACCACAAAATCGGCAATAATGTTAATTTCTGTAGTTATTTGGTTTTTAACAAATTTCAAAATGTTATTGCTAACATTACCACAATAAATTCTTACAAACATTCTCCAGTATAAATTTTCTTATGATTAAATTATATTTTCCCCAAAATCATTAAATATTTGGTAGTAGTAGGGATGTAGGTAAAGATGGTGATTTTGAACTGTATGCTTTATGTTTTAAAAAGAATGGAGGTAAAAGAATGAAACTTTTTTTTTTTAAAGATTTTTATTTATTTATTTGACAGAGAGAAATTACAAGTACACTGAGAGGCAGGCAGAGAGAGAGAGAAGGAAGCAGGCTCCCTGCTGAGCAGAGAGCCCGATGCGGGACTCGATCCCAGGACCCTGAGATCATGACCCGAGCAGAAGGCAGCGGCTTAACCCACTGAGCCACCCAGGCGCTCCAAGAATGAAACTTTTAACTCAAAAATATGTATACTGGATTCTTAAAAATAGATATTTTTACAGAAAATATTGTCTAGGCTATGAAAATAGTACCATCATGATATCTGGTGGGTGGCTTTTGTTTTGTTTTGTTTAAGGAAGAGTTGAAATACAGCAAAGAATATTTTAAAACAGAGAGGAGGAAGCTCTGCCAATATAAGGATCTAAAATGCAGTAACGAGAGACAAAGTAGCCAAAAGATTAAAGCATACAGGTCAGTAGTTAGAGCTCACTTCTTTTTTTTTTTTTAATATAATTTTTTATTTTTTATAAACATATATTTTTATCCCCAGGGGTACAGGTCTGTGAATCACCAGGTTTACACACTTCACAGCACTCACCAAAACACATACCCTCCCCAATGTCCATAATACCACCCCCTTCTCCCAAACCCCCTCCCCCCAGCAACCCTCAGTTTGTTTTGTGAGATTAAGAGTCACTTATGGTTTGTCTCCCTCCCAATCCCATCTTCTTTCATTTATTCTTCTCGTACCCACTTAAGCCCTAGAGCTCACTTCTTACGAATACCAGTTTCATGCTCCAGTTACAAGTACACCTTTTCCTCATATACACCAAAAACATTATCTCAGGGACTTTATATTTTCCTACAAAACACCTTGGTTGGTATGTAGTTTGCTTCCTTACTCTTATTCACTACAGTGTCCCATAGCATAAAAGATAATAAATGCTCCATAACTAGCTTCTGAAAGAATAAATGATTTTTTCAAAATGGAATCAGTGTCCCAACCCAGGTCTGTCGAAGAAGCCATTAATTTTTAATAGCCAAAATTGCCTATTTGAATTTTGTCCCTCCCCACTCCACAAAGCGTAAGATGTGATAAGACTAGGCTACAGTAGGGCTCGGAGTGTTGGGCCTCTGCCTTTGGCTCAGGTTATGATCTCAGAGTCCTGGGACGGAGTCCTGCATTGGGCTTTCTGCTCAGCAGGGAGTCTGGTTCCCCCTCTCTTACTGTCTGCCTCTCTGCTTACATGAGATCTCTGTCTGTCAAATAAATAAACAAAATATTAAAAAAAAAGACTAGGCTACAGTAGCTTATTGAGAGTTATCACAGAGAGCAGGTTAAGTGAGACAGCGAAGGAGGAAAAGCCAAAGAAAGTCTAACTCACACAAACCTATCTACCAAAGTAAAAAATACACAGAAGGCCAGGGAGTGTGGTACAGGTACCAAAGTTATCTGCTTTATCTTCCTCATTTTCTAGATGTATTTTATGTCTTATAGTTGACCCACAGAAATCCAGAGAAAGATCTATTTTCCAAATATTAAAACATTCTCCCAGACATCATTTAAGCTTCCAATTTTTTTCACCCTATTTTGTACAGCTATGGCATGCTGTTATTTTCTCCTTATTCATCTATATGAACAAAATTAGTCTTACAATTTGACTTAAGTAAATTTCACCTGGGCTATAAATAAGTGGATAAACAGTCGCATAAAAAATTGATACATAGTTATTTGTCACTTCTAACTAAAATCAAATTCAGTTCTTAATATTTAGCTTCTTCAATTAATTTCATATTTATTTACTAGGTGTCTACCTTGTGTCAGAGACTATGCTAAATCCTAAGGTACAGCATGAATTAAACAGGCACCATTCCAGTTTCCAAGAAACCCAGAGTCTATTTTTCTTCATACATCAGAATCTATACTCAGCTTTGCAGGAATGACTTCATTTTTCCAAACACATGTGTGTACAGGGATTATCTACCTTCATTAGTACTGATTCCAATGCAATCCAAAGTGAGGAGGACACAGAGATGGACACAAACTGTGTTCAATAATTTAGATACATTTTCATGTTTATGTTTTCCTGTTATGAATATTTAAAGTTTCTAGAACTATAAATCCTCAGACCTCCTACCTTCTATCAAGTGGTCCTTTTCCATTGTAAGTTTCCTAACCTATATGTTATTAAAAATAAAAAAGTGCACTGTATATATAAAGGAAATTCTTCCATCTCCCCTGTTATGGACAATATCTTAAAATCTTCCTAACTGTATTTATTTAAAACCTCTGTAACTCTTCTAGTTTTATTAAGGGATTAATTTTCACAAAAATTATTTTGATGGCTACAATATTCAGCTTCTTCATGATCAAAGTCAATTTTAATCCTATTTACTCACGAGCATACAAATTACTTTTTTAAATATAATGCTTATAATAACCAAAGTATCTCCCTGTGTAATTTATTCTGTTTTTTTTTTTCTAGCAAAAAGCTCATTAGCAGTCATGGGACTCAATAATGTTAATATTCCCTAGATGAATGAAACAAAAGATTCATTATCTTTAAGCCACACTGGAATCATTGAACTGAATCATTTTATATCATTATAATTATCTTTCAAGCAATGTACTCATATAAATTTAACTAAATGCTTAAGTGGCCTATTGACCCAAAGGGCACTATTAGTCTCTAGTTTGATAATTTAATATATAATGCCCAGGAAATAATGCACACATTTTTATTGCAAAGTTTTCCCCTGAATCAAATGTGTGGGTATAATAAGAATTTTGAAAAGAAAATTAAAAGCTTCCTTTCTTCTTGGCTATCTCTCTTGATAGAAAGATAAGATATCCTTCATTTATTATATCAAGAATTGAGGTGATTCACTCTATATAAGCCCATTTTCTCTATAATTGCAATTTAACACTTTAAGTAACAAATTTCCAACCAGTTTTGATGAAACTCTTTCTAATATAAAATATTAAACAGATTATTTGAAAAGTCATATCAATTTTCAACCTCTAAATGTTGAATATAACATGTATACATTAATAAAGCTTGCTAATTTTCTCATTAAATATTTTCTTATTTTATGTTAATTTTTCTTTATATCAGGAAACTCCTGAAAGTCCTAAGTCAGAGTAAACAGAGAATTACTCTTTTAAAAAATTCAGAATCCAAAAAAACTTTTTTTTGTAAAAATGACGTTGATTAGAAAGAGTTCAATACTGTATTTTCAATACAATAAAAAGTGAACAAAAAACCCTTTAAATTCCCTGTTAAGACAAAGAAGATCATGACAGCATGGATCATAAGATCTCTATCTCTATCCTCTGTATTTCTCCACATTAGCTGCACACAGAAACTACCCACAGATCTTTAGAAAATATTAATGCATGGACCATCATATCCAATAATTCTGATTTGCTTAAGGTGTTGCCTATTCATCAGAATTCTCAGAGATTCCCTAAATGGTTCTAATGTGTAGCCAGGAACTGCAAGTAGGAAACATCTCAGGAGGTATATGAAGAGAGGACTATAGTCTAAACAAATGAAAACTAGGCATTTCTTTTAAACTTAGCATATTTATCATAATGCATTGTATTGATGCAGAAAATCTAATAATCATATATAGAAACACTTGATAAAGGCCTTAGCAAAGCTAATTATCTTAATAATTTCACTAATGAGGTAAAAAAGGAATACTCATAAAATATATTGAATTATTTAAGTGTATCTTCCCACTATTATAAACAGCTAATAGAATGATAAAATAATAGAATGTCACTTGTGTCTGGATTGGTCTGCTTCTTTGAATGTTGCTTAAACTCTGTGCACATGTATATATATATTTGCTTATGTTTTTGCTGCCTCATTTATTTATTTTTCATTTTTTAAAAATATTTATTCATTTAAGAGAGACAGAAAGAACACAATCAGGGGGAAAGGCAGATAGGTAGGGAGAAGCAGACTCCCTGATAAGATGGAGCTGACATGGACCTCAATCCCAGGACTCTAGGATCATGACTTGAGCTGAAGGCAGATGCTTAACCATCTGACCCATCCAGGGGCCCCTATTTTAAACATTTTCTAAGTATAGTTGACATATATGTGAAATATAGTTATATATAAATCTTAGATCACTACAATTTGAATAAAAAACCGTTTAGAGTTTGATACTGATTCAAATTGTATGGTCCATCTAGCTGATAACTGCTCAAAGGAAAAACAGAGAAATCTGCAATTTATTATGCACTGACTGAATTGATCCCTTAAATTTTATTTAATAACTGTGTAGTGGAAAGAAAATATTTCACTCAAAATCAGACCCCTTACAAAAGGAACACTTTAATTTAAATGATTGAATTGACGAGGTAACTAAGAAATAACTACACATTCCACAATGTGTTAATATCCTTTAGTTAACATGTTTGTGGATAATTATATTACATAATCTATCATCTTTATAGTATTAATCATAAATGTTTGCTTTCATATATATTACAGGAGGTAATTAATCTTTATTCTTGTGTATTATTCATTAGAATTTAAGATTTAAATGGTCTCACATAAATTAAAATAGTTTGTTATTTTTGTAGGAAAAAAAATGTTCATTGTATTTCTTTTCCTTTTAAATTATTTTCATTCACTTGACATTTTCTTGTTAGAAAAAAAGGTCATCAGTTATTAACAGAAACATTAGAAATACTCAGATGAGAATTCTCCTTGAGTTTTATGATGTGAACAAGCTCAATAGGTAAAGAAAACAGCAATCTCAAAATCTGAAGTTATTTCTAAATATCCCAAAAGTCTCTTAAATGAAATATATAGGGGTGTCTGGGTAGCTGGCTCAGTTGGTTAAGTGTCTGCCCTTGGCTCAGGTCATGATCCCAGGGTCCTGGGTTCAAGTCACACATCAGGCTTTCTGCTCAGCAGAGAGTTTAATTCTCCCGGAAACACCCCCCTCATCTATGCTTGCTTTCTCTTTCTCTCAAACATAAATACAATGTTTTATAAATAAATAAATTATATATATATATATGTGTTTATATATATATGTGTGTATATATATATATTTATATATATATATATATGTGGGCAGTTCAGTTTATGAACAGATTTGGCTTTGAGGACATTAGGCTGTCAGTCATTAACTACTCTATCATCACTTCCAATCTATTACCTTTATTATCAATATAATAGTATGTATGAGATATTACTTGTGTTTGTGAAGAATAAATATAATAAATGAGTAGCATCTGGCATATAATAGATATTAAAATAATAGTGTATTTATTGAATGAGTTAATTTCATTACTTAATATTGTGGTAACATCTCAATGGATGGTGTTGGGGGACCTAATTGAATATTTTCCAAACAATCTGGTTTGTGACTAACTGTTCACTATAGTGGGTATAAATATTTAATATGGAGAAGATACTCATGATTTTGAAAATTTGCATTTGAAACATCATTTTAAGTCAGGTGTGCTTGGATGAGATCATTTTCAAGTGGGAGAATGAGAAAAAAAAGGAACCCAAGGAGATTCTGTAAATGAGTATCAGCAGGAATTCAAATGATTGATCTGATTGTTAGACAATAGAATTTATTTAAATCCATTAAACGTAAATAAGATCACAAGATTTAGGAAAATATTTTACAGGCACTACAAAATATTGTATAACCTGTCTTTGACTGTAAATTGTATATGCACAATGGATTGTAAGGATCTTGGCAATTCTGTTGGGGTATGGTTATTAAGCAAAATTATTTCCTATTAACCTAAATTAGTGAAGTCAGTAACTTTTGTGAACCTTTCCGATATGGAAAATTTTAAGAAACAATTTAGTCACTAAAAATGGTGTCTCTTGGTGTCCATGATTAGTGAAGATCCAATTGTTAGAAGTGCCAGCCCACTAGGATATACACTGAGATAAACTTACAAAAACAAAACAAAACAAAACGAAAAACCCAAAAAACAAATTAAAAAACCCCACTTTTTTCAATTTACATTTACAATTTTCACCATTATCTGAAAACTCAACTAAATGTGCATTATGAACTGTTTTGGGAGATCTGGACCTAAAAAAAAGATGGTAAGATACTAAAAATTTAGACTATAGTATAAAAACTTGTTCTTGCTATACCCTACTTTACTAAAACACACACCTAAAAATTTCAGTATAATTAATGAATCTTATTGTCTGGTATAAAAGCTTGCATTTACTTAATTGCTAAGCAGTTGGTGAAAATGAAAATGTCTAAAAGTATTTCTAGAAGAAATTGCCACCTGGCAATATTTATACCTGTGAAATGATCCAGAATAACTTGTACTTACAAATCATATAGAATTATTGAAGTCCAATGACTATCAAGACTCACAAGAAGCTGTATTAAATCACAGATCATCACTGTCTTAGTGCAAATGTGTATCTGGGATAAAATGTGTAAAAATGAACTGAGTGAACTTAAAATTGATTCAAATGGGTTTTACACTACCTAGGAAGAAAAGCATTTATATGTTGAGATAGAGAGAGTGACCATATCAAATGTAACAAATATGACATATTTTGTGTTTTTTTTAAAATTTGGCATTAACTGAAGTCTTCCAGTGGCAAAATGGTTAATGAAATAGTTATAGCACACATTAATATGCCAAATACATTCAGTAATCAAGTATTGTGTAGTAATCTTTAAAGATCATCCAGAAAGGTTTTATATAAATATACATGCTCATACACACACTCATACCAGTCCTTGAAAGAGAAGAGAATTTGGCACAATGTTTCTCATTGCACATTATTATTCAAGGCCACTGGATCAGCTCTGTACTGTGTGAAATCATAAACAAAACTCTCTAGAATATACTAAAGGTGAAATTCATTCATTTTACTAATTATATAAAAAATCTGAAAAGTGTTCCTTAGTAACTAAACTGTAAATACATACTTTACTGAATTCGACTAATAATTTTAAAATAAATGCTGGAAAATACTGTCATTTTATCTCTACACTATTTATTTTCATTTTATCTCTACTTTCTTGATCAATAGCAAGAGACAAGGTATAGATTACTACCTTGCTTGAGACAAGGTATAGATTACTACCTAGTTTTCATTTCTTGAGCAGGACTAGCATGTAGTAACTGTTCAATGAATATTAACTAATTTAAATGAATACTCTTACTGAACAAAATAATGTTTTCTAGTTAATATTCAAAACTGAGTTTGTGATAAAATTCTAGAGAATATATATTCTCAATATACATATTCTGTGCATAAACACAAGTTAAACAGTGTTTTCACTGCCATATTTTTTATTGTCTTTTAAATAATAATAATTTTTTAAATGTGTCCTATAGATAGATATATTCAGTTTTTTTTTTAATCTAATTTTCCTCTAAGGTATCTCTATAAATATCATTTAGAAAAAAAATGTTCCAAACAGTATGAACAGAAATTAGTTTCACATTAATTCCTCAACATAGAATTGTTTTGAGTTAAAAAAACAAAAGGACAATGTTAATATAGTAGCATCAGCTATTAAAGATTAACTTTTTTCCAGAGGTCAAGCTATATTACAATACTGTAGTCATCAAAACAGTATGGTACTGGTACAACTGGTACAAAAACAGATATATTGATCAATGGAACAGAATAGAAAACCCAGAAATGGACCCAAATCTATATGGTCAACTAATCTTCAACAAAGCAAGAAAGAATATCCAATGGAAAAATTATAGTCTCTTCAACAAATTGTGTTAGAAAAACCTGACATCAATGTGCAAAAGAATGAAACTAGGGCAATTATACCATATACAAAAATAAATTCAAAATGGATGAAAAACCTAAATGTGAGACAGGAAACCATCAAAATCCTAGAGGAGGACATAGGCAACAACTTGTCTGACTTAGGTTGTAGCAACTTCTTATTAGATACATATCCAGAGGTAAGGGAAACAAAAGCAAAAATGAATAAATGGGACTTCATCAAGATAAAAATCTTCTGCACAGTGAAGGAAACAATGAAACTAAAAGGCAGCCTTTGGGATAGGAGAAGATATTTGCAAATGACATATCTGATAAATGTTTAGTATCCAAAATCTATAAAGAACTTATCAAACTCAGCACCCCAAAAATATGGCAGTTAAGAAATGGGCAGAAGACATGAATAAGCATTTTTCCTAAGAAGACAATCAGATGTGACTAACAGACACATGAAAAGATGCTCAACATCACTCATCATCAAGGAAATACAAATTGAAACCACTATGAGATACCACCTCACACCTGTCAGAATGGCTAAAATTGGTAACACAGAAAACAAGAGATATTGGGAGGATGTAGAGAAAGGGGAGGGGAACCCTCTTGCACTGTTAGCAGGAATGCAATCTGGTGTAGTTGAACAAATGGCTTTGTGAAAAGAGAATGGTGGTGAGGCTGTTCTCCAGAAGCCTGGAGGGTTCAAGGTACCGAAAACAGAATCGAAAGGTAAGTCATATTATTGAAAGAAGAGTAGGTGTGATAAGCAGAACTTTAAAAAGGCTTAAATCTTTCAGGAGTTTAAAGGAGATTGTGACTGTTAGAGATTTATAATGATCCCAATTTTCTGAGGACGTGAAATAAGTTTAAAAACAAACTATACAACCTTCACAGAAAGCAAAAACCCAAATTTCTACTTTTGATGTCATCAAAAACCAACCACCCACCCAACCAAACAAACAAACAAAAAACAATTGGAAAACTAGGGAACTGCAAGAGGCCAAACCCAAGGAGCACAGAGAACAAGGTATTAGAGGATGTTAATTCCCAGAAGTAGAATCAAGGTCTAGTTAAGGGACCCAAATCAGCTCCAGTTTAAGGGCCCCTTATAACTTTCTCACAGCTGGATTTCAGAATTGCCACTGACTAAGGGCCTTGCATCTCCTTTTCTTCTCAGAGCTAAATGTTCACTATAGTTGTCCTGATTCTCCTTCACCACTCAGTATTTGGCTTGTGTAATTACACCCTTGTGTACTTGACCCACCAATCAAGGGAAATCACATTCGGGCTTCATATAGAGATGAGAGTCACTAACTAGAGTTCCTGAACTTTGGTTAGGTAGTAAGACTGTTGGAACTTTGCACTCTCTTTCTGGGAAGGCAGGGAAAATATACAGTTATACTTTGTAGAACATCTTCCCCATTAACATTTTCTTGGCAGACTATCTCTCTGCTTTTCATATCCAAAATGCTAAGATTTATATATTTCTCAGCATAGTTTTTGACTATTATGTATCTGGAAAAAATTTCAAAAATGCAATAATACAGCATAATTTTAACAAAAAAAATTATATGGGAAGAGTCTGAAGTTGCACAACGAATTCAGGTCATGGAACTTCTTAATTATATGCATATATTCTGATAACATGTAACATTAACAACAAAGGAGATGCCATTCTGAGATGAAATGCATCACAGTGTCATACCAGTTGAAATATTCTCTGTGATTTTGTGCTTGTGTTGCACATCTTTGCACATTATTTTTCTTTTTTTTAATTATGTTCTTATTTTTCATAATAACTATAGTATTTATCTAGTAGACTAAAACAACCCCCTCCCCAAAATGAAGAAAATACTACAGAAGTTTGCAAAGCTATTGAGAAACACTAGACCGATGAGGGAAAAATGTTATTGAATAAAACACAATTGTTTATCACAGAAACTGTTTGGTAGTTAGGAAACAAAGTTTTGAGCAGTGTGCATACTATCACTGTAGTTAATTATACTTAACTGCATTTTTGAAAAAGTGTATTTGTTTTAAATATTTGACTGATGTATGATTCATTGTCATTTGCACATTTATCAAGGAATAGACTGTTGGTGCTTTCATGTGTGACCTCTCATTTAGAGCAACAAATCACTGTGATGATTTGGAGATCCTTTAAAAAGGAGAGTGAACCAAATATTTGGTGACATTAAAGAGAGATGTGGACATGATTAATATTGTTGACAAATATCCTCTTTCTCCACCCCCATTCTGGGCACCAGGTATGACTGCTTTTCCTGATTCCCTGTGCAGGGTGGGGGTATGTGGTAAGTTCCAGTTAGTGAGTGGAGAAATGTACATCATTTTTGGACAAAACACTTAATTCCTCTGTGATATACTCTAGTGTCCTCTTTCCCTCTGACACCATGACTATAATGACGTAGTAGATAAGGCTGCTTTTTTAGCTTGGTCCTGGATGGGTACAACAAAAACCCTGGAATAGTGGCCCCAGCTGAACTGTAATAGAGAAATGATCCTTTCTTATTTTACACATTTGAGATTTTCAGACTGCTTATTTCTGCAGCATAACCCAGTCTGAACAGGCTAGTGGTGGCCTCAGACCTGTCCTTCCAGTTTTTGGGTAATGGGGAGATAAGTTTTACTTTAAAAATATATTTCAAATATTTCAAAATATTCTGAACTTTACCATTCATTTCTGTCTTCATTATGAATGGATAAGTACAAACATTATCATCTCTGGTATGGTTTCCTATAATGGACTTGTAACTGATTTCTCTTTTATTCTTGTTCTTTATCCCCAAAAAGCCTCTCTTCAGAGAGTGAAATTTTACTGATGGTAGAGGTTCTAATATGTGGTTGTGCCCATTGGAGTAGAAGGTAAAATTTACCAGTAAAGTGTTCAAGGAACAAGGAAGCCAAGGTCTGTAAAGTCCATCATGTGGATATTGGGGATTCCCAGGGATAAAATAGAACAATGGATGAAAACAAAAGTCATGATTAATAAATACTCACAATGGGGTAGATACTGTTCAATTCTCACAATGTAGGGACTATCCATACTTTATATATGAAGAAATGTAGTCATAAAAAAAGATTATGGCAAGCAACATGTTCTTGGTCACACAGCCATTATGTGATGGGTAGAAAGGATGGGACTCAAACTTATTTTAAAGCCTCAACACCTAATGCCTCCTATCTCCATTAAAGAAATGAACAAACAAACAAACACCCTGAGAATTCCATAGGCAGCAAAAATATAAAAGGGGCACAATGACCTGTAAGTCAAAGGTAAAGAGAGCCTATGAAAGTGGCTGCCATGATGCTGAATATAAAACACATATGTAGTTTGTACTTACCGCTCTGGCTTTATAGATACAAGGTTTTCTTTGCTCATTCACCAATGGGCAGATGGATGTTCTCAGCTTCCACTTTGCAAATTAGTGCATTCTGGAAGTATAAATAGTATAATAAAATTAAAAATCATTGTCTCCTAATTTTTTTTTCAGTTGTATGAAGGGCTTCCTTGGTACAGGCCTGTATATTATGGTTTATATTCAATCATATTCCGGATTTTATTTTATGCTGCAAGTTGGCATATCAAGCGCCATTTTCAGATTCCACTAAAAACTTAGTGTTGCTATTCATGTCATTTTTTGAGGAAGGAATATGCATTATGAGCAAAGTGTTAGATATGCATGAAATTATTAATTACTTGTTATGTTGTCCAGTGACTATAAGGATATAATATATGTCACCTGGTAAATTACTTTTTTTCTGAAGTAGAAACATAGAACTGAGGAAATATAGAACTGAGGAAATAAAAATATCTTGAGATATACTTCAACTTCCACATTCTGTAGGTGAATAAATTGAATCCCAAATAAGTTAAATAATTTTCTTGGGGTTTTAGAGCAGACTAAGAAATAGGGATAAGTTTAGAATCATAATTGAGGGTCCCTAAGTCCATGTTCTGTATGGCTGTATAATTATAAAATGAAAACATCAATATTACACAGAAGTCTAAGTACAGAAATGTATTAAAAGCATAATAGCAAATGAGAGATAAAAAGATCTGCTAGCTTAAAGACACCATAAAATGTAGTTTTCTTCTAAACTTTAACACAACCATTACATTGTTATAGTTATGTCTTTTTTCTGAACTATCCATGGTAACCTTTATTTTTCTTATTATTGCATTTCCATTCCTTTATCACTGAGATCTTCCAATAATTCACATCTGAGTTCACTCTCCTTTCCTTATTTGTCTCATCACGGTTAGGGTACAAACATAACATTTTACCTCCTGCGGTGTGTTATATTTCATTATGTGATTGTATGAAAAAGATACTTTTGAAAAGAACAAAAAAAGAAAAGGCTGAATATACTTAACAATGCATTTTATGCCCAGCTTTCATATACTTTTGAATACCAGGCAGTTTTCAACACCATTTTCATTGCACTATATAACTTCACTTAATTTTCCCACCAATATGTAGAGGTAAGCAAGATAAATTTTATTATCTTTGTTTCATTGATGTGAGAACTTAGCCTTATAAGGTTAAGTGACTTGTCCAAGGTCCACATTAAGTGGTGGAGTGAATGTGAAGCGCCCTCCGGAGCTTATTGAGATCATCATACTTAATATATAGTAGCTACTTGGAACATATACTGTATAATAGATAACTACACCAACTCCCACACGAAGTCACACCCAAACCCTTTTTCCATTCCTTAAACTTCTATACAACGACCCACAAGACAAATATATTATATATACATTTATATTACAGACAGTATACACAACAGGATATACAATTGCTAAAAAATACATATATATACATATACAAATATACACACACACACACAGACTGTTTTTCCATTACAATGGCAGAATTGAGTAGCTGAGACAGAGACCACATGACCTATCATATTTACGATCTGGACCCCTACATTAAAAGTTTGGTGATGCCTGCTGAAAAACATGAAAAGCTAAAATTCATTCCAGACTCTCTTGCAGCTAATTATATGAAAGTATATGAAAGCTGGGCATAAAATGCATTGTTAAGTATATTCAGCCTTTTCTTTTTTTGTTCTTTTCAAAAAAGCTGCAGAATTCTCTGGATAGGGCTTCCAGTAAATGATTTTAAAAGGGTTAGACTTGACTGGCATGACTCTTTCTTTCCTATCCTCTACTTGCTATCCCTACCTGTATTGCACTGGGAGTTGCAGTTAACTATGTTTATACATGAAGTGACAAGCATAAGGACAGATGATGGCTGGACAGAAGGAAGAAAAATGGGTAACTAACAGCATCATGCAGCAATCTTAGCAGCAGCCTTAAACTTCCTGGATATACAAAGAATTCCCTATGTCTTTAAGACATGGTTAGTAGAGTCGTTTTGTTCCCAGCAAGAAAGACATTTCTAATGGAATGTGCTGGAATCATAATATTGTGTTAGTTGCTATATTAGTTGCATGTAATACTGAATCACTCTGGAGTTCAGCATCTTTATCCCTCTGTGCATGCCCATACCCCTGGTAATATTATCTAGTCTCATGAATTCACATGTATTGACCCTATTATGTGATTAATCTTAAATCTGTCATAACCCAAATCATATATCCAACTTGCTACTCAGTAACATTATGTGGATGTTCAACAATACATTAAACTCAACAGGTCAACACCTGTCCTCTTGAGGATTCTCCCATTCCAAGTAGTAATAATTTTATATTTACAGTTGCTTAAGCCATTCATCTACTTTCATTCATCTCATTTTCTACTTTCATTTCATTTTCACCCCACATTCAGCATGTTAAAGAATATATTTGACACCTAAAATATATTCAGAATTTAAGTTTTCCTCAAAACGAGCACCCGTGTCCAAGCCACCATGTCTTCCCTGGATTATTACAATAACCTCCTAATTCTGCTTCTATGCTTGTCTCATTCAGTCTATTCCCCATATTACAGCCAGTAAAAAACGAATGAAAAAATAGATGATGTCACTTTTCTGCTCAAAATATTCCACTGACTTGCTACCTTTCCTAAGTAACAGCCACAGTCTTGACAAAGACCTACAAAGCACTTTGTAATGAACCCCACCTCCTGTCCCCTTCTCTACCCTGTTATCTCTCTGACCTTGTATTATACCCTCCCTTACTACACTGGCTTGCTTGCTGCTCTTGCAGAATATGTCATTTGCTTTCCTGCCTCTGAGTCTTTCTACTGGCTCTTTTTTCTGTTCACACTGCTCTTCATTCAAATAGTCACATGGACGTCTCCCTGTTTCCTTTGAATTTCTAGTCAAATGCAATCTCAGTGAAATCTCGCTTAATCATTCTCTATAAAATTGTAAACCATTAACCACATCTTCCACCATTAGAACTGCCTACAATCTTTACTCCCCTTCTATGCTTTCTTTTTTTTCTATCACATGCTTTTTTTTTTTTTAAGATTTTATTTATTTATTTGACAGAGAGAGATCACAAGAAGGCAGAGAGACAGGCAGAGAGAGAGGAGAAAGCAGGCTCCCTGCTGAGCAGAGAGCCGGATGCGGGCCTTGATCCCAGGACCCTGGGATCATGACCCGAGGCAAAGGCAGAGGTCTTAACCCACTGAGCCACCCAGGTGCCCCTATCATGTGCTTTTTAAATTCAAGCAGTATATAATTTATATACTATAACAATACTACATTTAAGTATTTGCTTCATTTTTACTTTCCTTCTTAGTACTTATTTCTTCTATAATACCATATAATTCATCGTCATCATCATTATTATTATTATTATTACTGTTATTATTTTTCGATCTCTAGGACTTGAATATAAGCTTCATGAAGGGAGATTTTTGTTATTTTAAAATCAGGAGAATCTCCTGATCTTTGAACAGTTCCTGGCAAAGAATTTACTGTACATTTTCTCACTCAATTCTCAGGTACTGGCAAATTAAATATTATTATCCTCACTAAAAAAAAAAAAATAATAATAGACTAAATCTTGTTACATTTAAATAACTTGCTGTAGATCACATAGCTAGTAAGTATTTCTGCCAAGATTTCAATTCAGGAATCGTGAATTAACAAGAGAGTCTCTTAATAATAATGTTCTACTGTCCTCCTAGCTGTGAATGTAATTCAGACAACAAAGAGTACATTTCAAGCAACAGACAATGTACCAAAATTGAAATGGAGATTAGTAGGATAGTGAAGCAAGGAAATAGCAAACTATTTTAGAGCAATGTTCTCATAGTTGTTAAATCCAAGAGGAAAATAAATAATCTCATGACAGAATATAGAGAACAAAAACTTTTTTAAAAAACCTTACAGTTGATAAAATAAGATGATCGAAAAAATACTACATTTAAAATTACTTGTCAGTAGAAGGAGAAGGAGGAAAAGAAGAACCATATTAAGAGAAGTTGCAGCTAGAATTTCCCGGTTTGGAAAAATAAGAAAAGCTATTCAAGGAAGTACAAAAAGGTCATCCTTTTCCCTTTCTTTTCCTTCCTGCTTTTCTCCTTCCTTCCTTCCATCCTTCCTCCTTTCCTTTTTCCTTTCTTCCTACCTCTATCTCTTTCTTTCTCTCTTTCTATTCTAATTCCAGTTAGCATACAGTGTTGTATTAATTTTAATTGTACAATATTGTAATTCAACAATTCTCTACACTACTCAGTGCTCAGCACAACAAGTCTACTCTTAATCCCCATCATCTGTTTAACCTCTCCCTCTATTCCCCTCCCTTCTGGTAATTATCAGTTTTTTCTCTATAATAAGAGTCTGTTTTTTTGGTTTGTCTCATGAAAGAGCTATTTCTAAAGGACAGAACAACATGTGTATGTTTGTTTGTTCACTCAAAAAACATTCATTCAAGTAAGTCTTCCATATAGTGAGTATGGATTAGCTAAATGGACCTCTCTTTTTTCTCAAGGCCCCAGTTAAAGTCTAACAAAATAACAGTAACATGAAAACTCAAAGAACTGTGACAACAGTAATTGAGACATTTCAACACATTTTTAGAAGATCGAAAGTGATTGTAGGAGGTGGTAACCATTTAGCAGAGCCAAAAATTGTGAGCTGGGATTCTTTAGAATGCAATACTAATGGACCGTGAAAGGCTCTGAGGCAGGAAGCAAAAGTTACACTGGGAAACAGGGGATGAAGCAGGATTCTGAAAACACAGAATCTGTTTAGTTCCTCAGGACCCTTATCCTTATCACAAGCGTGTAGACCCAGTTACTTTTTGAGATCAATGTTTTATTGGCTAAACAGATATGAAGCAGAGTTTTCAGACATGAGTACTCAAGTATAGCTGAGAATGAGACAAAAGGCTAAAACCAAGGAGGGGGTTAATGAAAATTTGGTTTGTCTTACTCAGTTTGTTCTTATCACTCATCATCTGCCCAAATTAATACATCTTGTGGAAGAATCTGATCTCCTGTCTCTAAACTAGCAAGTATTCTTTCCCTTCCCTGTACTTTGATATTTTTGTCTGTGTAATAAATGAGAAATAACAAGTGGATCAGCAATGAACCTACAAACTGGCAGCATAACTTCAAGGAACTCCTTCAAAGCCTCCCATAAAAAAGAAAACAAAACAAAACTCCTAATAGTGATTGACATGCAAACATTCTACAAATGAAAGTAAATGTAAGATCAAATAGTAAAATAGTATATTGCTACTTATAAAATAATACTTTTCCCCATTCCATTATATTTTAAATATATGGACCTATATGTCATATTGGAAAGAAATATTAATGAAATCTCAGCAGTTGAAGAAGTAATGAAAGAGCTTCAACACTCAAGAATCCCCTAAAATTATATTCAGTTATATTTGTATTTTCATAGTGATAGTTTTCATAAGAGTATCCCTAAATGAATTTCAAGAATTCCTGCATAAGAATTAGGGTTTTTAAGAAAGATTTTAATAGCACAGGCTATTTGTGAACTAGGCCTATGGATTCAATAGCCATTAAAAATAGGATGAGCTACTTTTGTGTCTGTCTGAAAGTATTTTACTGCATTGTCATTCCCAAGGGATATTTTCAAGACATATGCAAATCAATAGAGAGTTTTGTTGTTGTTTTTCCATTTATTTTTCCTTTCAGCGTGTTCAGAATATGATTTCTTTATTTCCTGGTTTTTATTGGTGCTATTGACAAGTGACCTCTCAGTTTAACATTTTCCTTTGTGCTATTAAAAAGATAATAAGATTTTTCATTGTGCATATGAAGAACTACAATTTCATTTTGATGCCCCAACTTGTAGATTTATTTGAATTTCTTTTTCTTAAAATTACTTATCAACCTTGGTTCTGTAGATGTGCCACTAACCATTTCTGTAAAATACTGGCAATAATCTTTTCAAATATCTCTGACCCATTCTTTCTCTTCTCTCCTTCTGCGACTTCAATTTACATCATGCTATATTTTTTCACTCTGTCCTCTATATTTTTATCCTTTTTTTTTTTGTATTTTCCATCTTTTTCTCTGCCATGCTTATGGTGGTTTTTCACTGAAAACTTAGTTTACTAGAAATATGCTTCCTACACATGTCTCCCTGTATACTTTCAAGTTGTATCCAACTGAAAGACAAAT